>NC_136995.1:12443776-12773776 GCF_032717465.1 Coenobita brevimanus
TGTCACATTTCTTTCCCCCTTGTTCTCTCTCTCTCTCTCTCTCTCTCTCTCTCTCTCTCTCTCTCTCTTCAGGAGGTAAGTTGCAGTTAACCCCTTCCCTTCTTCAATTAGAGAAACTGAACATAATGAGAGAGAGAGAGAGAGAGAGAATATGATTTTTTTGTAATGATACGTGTGTGTGTGTGTGTGTGTGTGTGTGTGTGTGTGTGTGTGTGTGTGTGTTCTTACCTATCTAATTGTTCTTAACTAATTGTATCTTTACAGGAATGAGTCAAGCTCGTACTGTCCCGTGTCTTAGACCATATTTATCGTACATATCCTTAAATTTGTGAATTGTTTTGGCACACACTATTTCATTCGGTAGTGCATTCCATTGATCAATTGCTCTGTTTGGGAAACTGAATTTCCTTACGTCTTTATCACCTCTCTTCTTATGCAGTTTTTTGCAGTGTCCTCTTGCTGATGCTTCTCCATATGTTAAGTAATCATTTATGTCTATTTTCTCCTTCCCTGATATGCACTTATATAGCATTATCATGTCACCTCTTTTCCTTCTCTCCTGTAGTGTTGGTAGATTCAGTTTATTTAGTCTTTCTTCATAGCTTAGGTCCCTTAAGCTTGGTATCCATCTTGTAGAGGCCCTTTGAACTTTTTCAATCTTGTCTATATGCTTTTTGAGATGAGGACTCCAGACTACTGATGCATATTCCAGGGTTGGTCTAATGAATGATGTTATTATCCTTTTTAGCATGTCTTCATTTATGTATGTGAATGCTATTCTCATATTTGCAAGCAGTGTATACATGTTCCGTACCTTCTCGCTGATGTGGTCAGCCGGAGATAGTCTGTTATTGATAATCACACCTAGGTCTTTCTCTCTTTCTGATGTGTATAGGGTTTTATTTCCTAACTTATAATCCCAATCAGGTCTTTTTCCACTTTTACCAAACTTGATTACATGACACTTGTCCACATTGAATTCCATTTGCCATGTACTACTCCATTCATGAAGTTTATTTAATTCTTCTTGTAGCTACCTACAAGAGTCTGTGCTAGTAATTCTCCTTTGTATTTTTGCATCATCTGCAAACATATTCAGATAGCTCTCATTTCCAGTGTTACTGTTTATATCATTTATGTACACTAAAAACATGATTGGTGCCAGCACCGAACCCTGTGGTACTCCACTAGTCACTTCTTTCCATGATGAGTAGTTTCCTCTTAGTACTGTCCTCATTTCTCTTTTTATGAGAAAGTCTTGCATCCAACAAAACAGTTTGCCTCGAATTCCTCCTTGATGGTACAGCTTCCATAAAAGTCTTTGGTGTGGTACTGTGTCAAAAGCTTTCTTGAAATCTAAATAGATACTGTCCACCCATCCTTCCCTTTCCTGTATTGTGTTTGTTACTCTGTCATAGTAGCTCAACAGATTAGTAACACATGATTTTCCTTTTCTGAAACCAAACTGTCTTTCTGTTATCATACTGTGTTTTTCTAGATGATTTACCCAAGCTTTTCTTATAAGTTTTTCTAATACCTTGCTTACAACACTAGTCAGTGATACTGGTCGGTAGTTGAGAGGATTTTGTCTATTTCCTTTCTTGAATAAGGGGACTATATTTGCTTTTTTCCAAATATCAGGTAGTTTCCCTTGACTCAAAGATTTCTTGAAAATTAAAAATAATGGTTTACTTAACTCCTTTGCACATTCTCGTAACACCCAACATGAAATTTCATCAGGACCACTTGCTTTTCCTCTGTCTTATCTACTTAACTCCTCTTGTATTACTTTTTCTGCTATTTGTATATCTGGTAGTATGTGTGGACATGCGTGTTCCACATAGTCTCTCTCAAAATTTTTTTCTTCTGTAAAAACTAATTGGAAATTCTTATTTAGTGCTTCACAAATATCTTTCTCTTGTGTATAAGTGATTACCTCGTCCGTAATGGATTGTATTATATCTTTTACTTTGGTTTTGCTTCTGATATAGCTGTAAAACAGCTTTGGTTGATCACTACTTTTATTTATTATATCCTCCTCAAACTGTTTTTGGGCTTCCCTCCTTATTCTTGTATAGTCGTTTCTTGCCTGTTTGTAATTATTATATACCCTTTCACTATTGTGTCTTCTGTATCTATTCCACAACAAATCTCTTCTTTCTTTAGATTTTTTACATTCTGTATTGAACCATTTCTGTATTTTCTTATCTGCTTCTTTGTGCTGTGGGATGTAATTCTGGACTCCTATTTCATAAAATTCACAAAATTTTTTATATACAGCATTTAAATCTTGTCCTCTAAGCTCATTTTCCCAATCAACTTCTAAGAAATACTTCTTTAGGTCTTGATAATTTCCCTTTTTATAGTTTAGTCTCTTTTTGTAACTGTCAGTGCTGTTTACTATGTCATATGCTATCCTGAAGTTATAATTTAGTACTGCATGATCGCTTTTGCCGAGTGGAGGGTGATATATTAAACTGTCAATGTCATTTTCTTGCCTAGTAAATATTAGATCTAGCACTGAAGGTACATCAGGTCCTCTTTTTCTAGTGGTTTCCCTCACATGTTGCGTTAAGAAAAACTCTTGTACGAGATCCAGGAGCTTTTGGTCCCAGCAGCTTTCTTGGCTATTTATATCTAGAGTATTCCAATTTATATTTGTATTGAAATCCCCAGTTAGTATAATTCTTTCCGATTTCTCTTCCATTTTATGTAGCAAGGATCTTATACTCTGAATTGTGGTGTGTGTGTGTGTGTGTGTGTGTGTGTGTGTGTGTGTGTGTGTGTGTGTGATTGCGTGAGGCAATAAAAATGTTTTGTAATAATACGTGTATGTATGTGTGTGTGTGTGTGTGTGTGTGTGTGTGTGTGTGTGTGTGTGTGTGAGAGAGAGAGGGAGAGCAGTAATATATATAATTCATTTTTAACTTTTGAAGGTCACGCCATCATGCTTTTAAAATCCCCAATAAACCATACTGAAGCCAATTTATTCCTTTTTTATTTAGTGGGTAACGGTAAGAGGTTGAAAAATCGAAAAAAGTGAAAAAGTAAAAAAAAAAGAAAATTCGAGAAAAAAGTCGGGACAAATTTGATGAAAAGTCGAAAAAAGTTGAAAAAAGAAAATTCGAAAAAAATGAAAAAGAAAATTCGAAAAAAATGAAAAAACGAAAATTGGAAAGTTGAAAAAAGAAAATTGGAAAGAAAGTTGAAAAATGAAAATTGGAAAGAAAGTTGAAAAATGAAAATTCGAAAAAAGTTGATAAAAGAAAATTCGAAAAAGTTGAGAAAAAAGAAAATTCGAAAAAAGTTGATAAAAGAAAATTAAAAAAAAGTTGAACAAAGAAAAATCGAAAAAAAATAAAAAAATGAAAATTCGAAAAAATGAAAAAAAAAAATCGAACAAAGTTAAAAAATCGATAAGGTTGAAAAATTCGAAAAAAAAAAGTTGAAAAAAAGACATTTAAAAAAAAATTCAAAACGATAATTCGAAAAAGTTGAAAAAAGAAAATTCGAAAAAAGATGGAAGAAGAGAATTTTAAAAAAGTCGAAAAAAATAAAAAATCGAAAAAAAACTAAATGTACGAGTGTAATGGCCTTAGGCGGCCCGGTGACAGGGTTCGTAGGGATGCCGCGGTGTGTGTGTGTGTGTGTGTGTGTGTGTGTGTTCATTTCCCTCCTTCTCTCTCTCTCTCTCTCTCTCTCTGTGTTTGTGTGTGTGTGTGTTTTATTTCTCTCTCTCTCTCTCTCTCTCTCTCTCTCATAAATTCACCATATATATTGCTGTGTAAATATAAACGCTGTGACACAAAATATGTTCTGGTTGGTCTGCGTCTGTCTGTCTATCTATCTGTCTATCTGTCTGTCTGTCTATCTATCCATCTATCTATCTCCCTCCCTCCCTCCCTCCCTAGACAGATGTTATTGTCATATTGCGTTAAATTATATGAAAAATTATGGGGAGGGAAGCAGGGAGGAAGGGAGGAGGAAGGGAAGAAGGAAGGGAGGAAGGGAGGAGAGGTCAAGAGGAGAGGGAGAAAGAGAAGAAGGGAGGGAGGAAGGGAGGAGAGGCAAAGAGGAGAGGGAGGAAGAGAAGAAGGGAGGGAGGAAGAGGAGGAGAGGGAGGAGGAAGAGAAGAAGGGAGGAAGAGGAGGAGAGGTAAAGGGGAGAGGGAGGGAGGGAGGAGGGGAGGGGGAAGAGAAGAAGGGAGGAGGAAGAGGAGGAGAGGGGGGAGGGAGGAGGAAGAGAAGAAGGAAGGGAGGAGAAAGAGAAGAAAGGAGGGAGGAAGAGTGGAAGGGAGGGAGGAAGAGAAGAAAGGGGGGGAGGAAGAGAAGAAGGGAGGGAGGAAGGAAGAGGAGGAGAGGGAGCGAGGGAGGGAAGAAGAGGGAGAGAGAGACAGAAGGAGGAGAGGAAGAAAAGAGAGAATTAAAGAGAGAGGAAGAAAGGATGGAAGGACGAGAGAGAGGAAGAATGATGGAGAGAGAAGAGACGAGGGAGGGAAAAGAAGAGAAGAGGAAGGAAAAAGAGAGTGGGAGAGAGAAAGAAGAGGGAGAGAGGGAATAAAGAGAGGAAGAAGGGATGGAGGAAGAAGAGAGAGAGAGAAAAAGAGTGTGTGTGAGAGAGAGAGAGAAATAGAGAGAGAGAGATGAAAGAATCTGACATGAGAGGGGCAGTTACAAGGGTAGCATATGTAATGAGCTTGGAGTTATTAGGCTTCCTTCATTCCTTCATTCTTTCCTTCATTCCTTCATTCTTTCCTTCATTCCCTCCCTCATTCCTCCATTATTTCATTCATTCATTCATTCTTTCCTTCATTCCATCCTTCTTTCCTTCATTCATTCCTCATTTCCTTCCTTCCTTCCCTCATTCTTTCCTGCTTTCTTTCCTTCATTCATTCATTCCATCCTCCCTTCATTCCTTCATTTATTCTTTCATTCCTTTCCCCATCATTCTTTTCTGCCTTCTCCATTCTTTCATTCTTTCCTTCTCTCTCCATTCCTTCTTTCTTTCCTTCTTTCCTCCCTTCATTCTTTCCTTCATTTCTTCATTCTTTCCTTCATTTCTTCATTCTTTCCTTCATTCATTCCTTTATTCTGTCATTCCTTCCCCCATCATTCTTTCCTTTTTTCTCCATTCATTCCCTCTTTCCTTCTCTCTCCATTCCTTCATTCTTTCCTCCCTTCATACCTTCATTCTTTCTTCCCTTCGTTCCTTCATTGTTTCATGTCTACCTCCACCATTCTTTCCTTCTTTTCCTCACTTCTGCACCTTTTCTCATTCCTTCCTTCCATCACCCAGACATCTTCTATCCATCCTTCTTTCCTTCCTTCCTTCCCGTCTTCCTTCACTCCATCTTGAATGCTGAGTTGTAACAGTAGATTAACACTAGAATACGATGCTTGTCACGAAGAAGTGCAATGGAAAGCGTGCCGAATCGCAGCATTGTCTTATTCTTTCCATTGCACTTCTTCGTGACTGGCATCGTACTCTAGTGTTAATCTATTGTTACAACTCAGTATTCAAGATGGAGAGATGGCAATTTTAGGCCAAGTTAGAGTAAAAAGACTATAGTTTCAAAATTCTATACAGAGCTGAATAACAATGCATAATAATTCATGAGAGTAAAAGACAAGAGATAAAGTTGAAGTGAAAAATCAGTCTCGCGCACTCAAATGCACGCAGATCATCCACTCACGCACGCAATCATTCACTCACTCAACTCGCCCCTGTCTGAAAGAGGTGAAAAAGCCTCACTCACACTATCCATCACCCCACTACTCATACTATCCCTCACCCCACTACTCATACTATCACTCACACTATCAATCACCCCACTACTCATACTGTCACTCACCTTACCATTCACCCTATCATTCACCCCACTACTCACACTATCACTCACCCCATTACTCATATTATCCCTCACACTGTCACTCACCCCATTACTCACACCATCTTTCACCCCACTGCTCACACTGTCACGCACCATACCATTCACCCTGTCACTCTTACTCTCATTCTTCGCCGCCCCCGCCTTCTGCGTGCATTTTAACAACTCCTTTTGCTGCAGGAGAATCAGGGCGTTCTTCTCCCTGATCTTCTGGCAGGTTGCGTTGGCCTTTTGAGGGTCAGGTCTTCGAGGGTGAGGTCTTTGAGGGCGAGGGTAGAGTTTTTGTGGTGCGCGACGAGGGGTGATGCAGCAGCGCACGGGTCGGCTGGGGGTCCTCCTCACACCCTTCTTCACCCTGATTGAGAATGGGGGTACGGGTGTTGGAGGGCGAGATGTTCGAGGGCGAGGTGGGCTTCGAGGGCGAGGTGAGGGTGTTGGAGGGCAAGGTGGGGGTGTTCGAGGGCGAGGTGGGGGTGTTGGAGGGCGAGGTGGGGATGTTCGAGGGCGAGGTGGGATTGTTGGAGGGCGAGGTGGGGATGTTCGAGGGCGAGGTGGGGGTGTTGGAGGGCAAGGGGGTGGTGCTCGAGGGCGAGGTGTGGTTCGAGGGCGGGGTGGTGGGGTTCGAGGGCGAGGTGGGGGTGTTGGAGGGCGAGGTGGTGGTGTTGGGGGGCAAGGTGGGGGTGTTCGAGGACGAGGTGGTGGGGTTCGAGGGCGAGGTGGGGCTATTCGAGGGCGAGGTGGTGAGGGTGGGGGGCGCGTGGGCCTCTCCGTGGTGGGGCAACAGGTTAGGGTGTTGTTGCCCCACTCTGTCCTCTCACCCTGCCTCGCCTTCCTGGAGGGTAAGGGTGAGGGGTGGTCAGAGTGGGCTGCGGGTGGTATGGTGGGTGGTGTGGGCCTAGGAGGTGGTATGGCTGGTGGTGTAGGTGGTATGGGCCTTGTAGGAGGTGGTATGGGTCTGGTAGGGGTTGGGGTGGGTCTGGCGGGTGTGGTAGGGGCTGGGGTGGGTCTGGCGGGTGTGGTAGGAGCTGGGGTGGGTCTGGCGGGTGCTGTGGTGGGGGCGGGGGGGCTCTGGGGTGAAGGCGGGTGGTAGAGGTGCGTCCCGGCCACTTTATAGGCGGGCACTCCAGCGTAATCCGGGGCACGTAGCCACGCCCGTACCCCCACTAGCCCCGCCCCGACTAGCCCTGCCGCGTCTAGCCCCGCCTCGTCTAACCCCTCCCCGTCCATCTCCCTTACCCCGGCGAGTGCTTGCCCCGCCACCACTCCCCACAATATTGAAAGCAAAGTAAAAAGCATTGTTAAAGTTTTGAGACTGAATTTTAGGTGTGTGCGGGTGGGAGGGTGTGTGGAGTGAAAATTTATGTATAAGGGGATGATGATGATGATGATATTGTGTGTTCTTACCTAATTGTTCTTACCTAATTGTATCTTTACAGGAATGAGTCAAGCTCGTACTGTTCCGTGTCTTAGACCATATTTATCGTACATATCCTTAAATTTGTGAATTGTTTTGGCACACACTATTTCATTCGGTAGTGCATTCCATTGATCAATTGCTCTGTTTGGGAAACTGAATTTCCTTACGTCTTTATCACCTCTCTTCTTATGCAGTTTTTTGCAGTGTCCTCTTGCTGATGCTTCGCCATATGTTAAGTAATCATTTATGTCTATTTTCTCCTTTCCTGATATGCACTTATATAGCATTATCATGTCACCTCTTTTCCTTCTCTCCTGTAGTGTTGGTAGATTCAGTTTATTTAGTCTTTCTTCGTAGCTTAGGTCCCTTAAGCTTGGTATCCATCTTGTAGCGGCCCTTTGAACTTTTTCAATCTTGTCTATATGCTTTTTGAGATGAGGACTCCAGACTATTGATGCATATTCCAGGGTTGGTCTAATGAATGATGTTATTATCCTTCTTAGCATGTCTTCATTTATGTATGTGAATGCTATTCTCATATTTGCAAGCAGTGTATACATGTTCCGTACCTTCTCGCTGATGTGGTCAGCCGGAGATAGTCTGTTATTGATAATCACACCTAGGTCTTTCTCTCTTTCTGATGTGTATAGGGTTTTATTTCCTAACTTATAATCCCAATCAGGTCTTTTTCCACTTTTACCAAACTTGATTACATGACACTTGTCCACATTGAATTCCATTTGCCATGTACTACTCCATTCATGAAGTTTATTTAATTCTTCTTGTAGCTCCCTACAAGAGTCTGTGCTAGTAATTCTCCTTTGTATTTTTGCATCATCTGCAAACATATTCAGATAGCTCTCATTTCCAGTGTTACTGTTTATATCATTTATGTACACTAAAAACATGATTGGTGCCAGCACCGAACCCTGTGGTACTCCACTAGTCACTTCTTTCCATGATGAGTAGTTTCCTCTTAGTACTGTCCTCATTTCTCTTTTTATGAGAAAGTCTTGCATCCAACAAAACAGTTTGCCTCGAATTCCTCCTTGATGGTACAGCTTCCATAAAAGTCTTTGGTGTGGTACTGTGTCAAGAGCTTTCTTGAAATCTAAATAGATACTGTCCACCCATCCTTCCCTTTCCTGTATTGTGTTTGTTACTCTGTCATAGTAGCTCAACAGATTAGTAACACATGATTTTCGTTTTCTGAAACCAAACTGTCTTTCTGTTATCATACTGTGTTGTTCTAGATGATTTACCCACGCTTTTCTTATAAGTTTTTCTAATACCTTGCTTACAACACTGGTCAGTGATACTGGTCGGTAGTTGAGCGGATTTTGTCTATTTCCTTTCTTGAATAAGGGGACTATATTTGCTTTTTTCCAAATATCAGGTAGTTTCCCTTGACTCAAGGATTTCTTGAAAATTGTGTGTGTGTGTGTGTGTGTGTGTGTGTGTGTGTGTGTGTGTGTGTGTGTGATTGGGAATGTGAGAGAGGTGGATGTTCAATAGTTTTAACTTGCCATCTCTCCATCGTGAATCCTGTAGCAATAAATTAACACTAGAAAATGATGCTAGTCATGAAGAAGTGCTGTGGAAAAGAGTCGTAGCATTATTATTGTGCCACTGTGCAACGTGAAATTAGCTGCAAAAAGACGAAACTCTAGGCCAAGTTAAGGTGAAAAGGGTATAGTTGTAGAGAGAGGGATGAAGGGTGGAGTAGTGTGGTGTATGTGGATGATGTGTAAGAAGCTTAGAGAGAGGGGGGGGGTAAAGATCCTCCCTAGCACCCTTTACTGAGCGATTTCTGTTCATAATTACGTTATTTGTGCAGATTCTGGCGATATCAGAATTATTTAAATAACACAAAAGAGGTATATTAAGAAGTACGGTAATGGAGGGATGGGGTGGGTGTAAGGTGTAACATGAGATGAACACTATAAAAATAATGCTAGTCACGAAGAAGTGCCAAGGAAAGGGTGAAGAACCGTAATGTAAGTATTGTTTTATTCTTCTATTGAGCTGTAACAAGAAATAAGCACTTACACGGTGCAAGTCACGAAGGAGTGTTATGGAATGGATGTAGAGCCGTAACACCGAAATATCCTGTCGTTGAGCTACGGGGAATACATTGCCATGGGCAGAAAATCCTCCACCAAGTTGCGGTAAACCAACAAGTTACGTAATGCCATCGTGCGTGGATAACGATAACATCACACTGATAGATATATGAGTGGTAGATCTTTTATTCAGCTTATCAGCATGTTTATCGGAGCCGAATCACTGCATATCCGAGACATTAAACATGGAAAGAAATGTGTATATAATTATATTCATTTGCTTTGTGGCATTGTCTTCGGCTTACTTTGGCTGTCGCTTTAAAAACATTCTTGGCAAGGCAGATATGTTTTTGCTGTAACTTAATAAAAGTACTATTGCTTCATGTAAAGTAGAATATAATGCAAATTTTCTTATTTATGAAAAGAATATTGGGAAAGATCGGCAATGAAGAGAATCGGACGTTTGTGTACAAGTCTCGGTGGTGGAGTCACCTGACCTGTCCGTGTGAGTAATGTTGCAAAGATTTTCCCTCTTTACACCCATTTATTACAGTTCCCTGTTAATTCCACGAGCCCACAATCATAGCAAGACTCTTAAAGGTTAGGGTAAGTGGAGGAGGAGGGAGTTGGTGCCTGTATGTGGTGTTAGTTAATTCTTGACGCAGCCCCTCTGAGGCACTTATTAGTATGGAGCATCTGTGCATTTTTTCCCCTATTAAGTAATGACCGCCAATTTCTCACGACAGTCCAGCCAGCCATATCTTTCTATTTCTTCTATCTTGTTCCTGATCTAGCCTCTCCTCGGTGCTGGAGGGGGACGCCTTCATGAGGTGGCACCGAAATAATTGAGCTGCTCCACTGTGGTTATACAAACGTCCTGCATCATCCTCCCTATCCTCAGAAAGGAGGGATGGTGAGCTATAAGGAGAGAGCAACTACAGCCTGCAGTCCATCAGGTTTACCATCAGATGATCAACTACAACTACTACAGTCGTTCTATTTTATGAAGGCAGTTTGGGTGGGGCAATCTGGGACTTCACACTGTTAGCTCTGTTGTCACATCGCCGCCGACACACGTGTAATTAATTGTGCTCAACTCTCTCTCACTCTCTTATTTTAGCTAGTAACTACTTATAAATGAATTTTAAACACTCTGTATAGATGTAATTCAATAAAAAAGCTATAGTATAGTATAAATCTCATATGACTTGTCAGCGTTGCTTTTGCGACATTGTCAGGTGGTGACACGAGGGACAGCCCTGCATGAGCAGGTCATACTTGGTCAGTCTCCTGCCATGGAAGCTAAAAAAAAAAAAAAACGCACCTACAGACTTTTACCTCGGGTGGTGTGGAAAAAAAGTCGAAAACAAGAGAAAAAATACAGAAAATAAAATTAGTAGTAGTTAATATAAATATGAGAGAGAGAGAGAGAGAACGCGTGTGGTGACGATGTGGCAACAGAGCTAACAGAGTGAGGTCCCAAAGCGCCCCACCCAAACTGCCTTCATAAAGTAGAACGACTGTACCTCTTCTTCCCATGTCCCTTGCTCACATTACCATTGTCAGTCTTATCATTCTATTTAGCCAGACCATCGTATAATATTGGCATTTGTATCGGGGACAATTCACTTCACCACAGCCCTTGATAAGTTATGGCAAGAAACTGGATATGCATACCAAACAGACCGTGAGACTAACTTTTCCCTCATTAACCTGTAGGCTAAGTAAAGTAAGGTTAAGATGAGTGTGGTTAAGTGACATCCAGTATTCCATTAGTGTCTAGAAAAGAACAGGACAGAACTTAACCCTGCTTGCAGTAATCCATCCTTCCATATACAGTATCCATTATGAAGTCTTTTCTCAGAAGCATGGGGCCCTGTGGACAGATGAATCATTCCTGACATTTAAGGCAGTGTTGACCAGCCTCACTTTTCCTTGAGTGGCATTACATTATCAGTAAACCCCATCCACCTAATAGATGTAAACCTTTGTAGGTCCCATCCAGTTCTTACATTGTACTCTTACCTGGTTGAGTCACCACAGATCCTCAGTCCAGCCAGCAGCTAGACAGGGGAGTTGAGCTGCCCTTGACATGGTGACGTACGCCAGGCAAATGAGCAAGAGTACTGTGACATGAATAATGATAATAGACTGATTAAATTTACCTTTACTAAAAGGTCTCCGTTAACAATCGGTAGAGAGGTGGCGTGCGTTCCTAACAGACCCAGGTTCAAATCCCGGCTGGGGCAGGGAACAGTTTAAGGATTTGAAATTCATTAAATCAGGCTTTACTGATCTACCAGGAGACCCGCCGACATGTCGTACAAATACCCCCGCTAATACCAATACACCAGTCCTGTATGAGACAGCCCTAGCATGTATTCAATATGGACGGTGGGTGGTAGCGCCGAAGTGGTGACATGTAGAGGTGTATGGTATGTAGGAGGACTACTGGGCCTTGATAGCAGGCTGTGAAGCCTATGCCCAGAGTCGGGGGGGGGGGGGAAACTTCAGGGAGTTTAGCTTTAGTAGGTCGTGTTATACTTGAAATAGTGACGGGAATTAGTTGTAAGAAGTTGCTAAGAAAGATTTTTTAGGGATACAATCTGGTGAAGTGATGAGTTAGGCCTAAATCAGTTCTGGAGAAGGAGGAGAGGTGGCCCAACTCTAAAAGTCATTGTAATGAAATAGTTGGTCACCTAGTGCTTTGTGTAATTGTCACTTGAAAGTTTCTACACTTCTGGCCTCATCTGTTTCTAACGGCAGAGTTCCATGTGTGTGCTACTCAAGTGAGAAAGAATCTTCTTCTAGGTTCTATCTGGGAACGTTCAATATATATCTTGAATGTGTGACCCCTTGTGCCAAGTGCAGGTACTAGGACAAGTAAATCATCAGGTTTGATGCTAGACAATCCATTGAAAATTCTGTAGCAATATAGCATAGTTATCTTGTCTCAGCAACCTTCCCTTGACAAAGTACAGGCCCACGATACAAAGTCTCTTCATAGCTTAGGGGAGATGTTCGAGACCTCAGATTTGCTTGATCCACCTGTGCTGGACAGATTCTAGTAGTTTCAAGTCATTAGCATATCCAGAATTCCAAATGTGAGATGCAGAGTCAAGAATGGAACAGATGTCACTGATGAATGAGGAATACGTAAATTGAGGTATGCGGCAGATGGTGGATTTGAGTAGATTACTGGCAACACCTCCAGCTCTTGCAGTCTTACATGGCTGTGGAATTTTAGGTCAGTATCTATTGTCACATTAAGATCTTTGTGAGAAGAAAAGGTTTTAATAGGAAAATTGCCCGGATAGGAAAGATGGTCATCCTGAGGTTGTGCACATGAGTGGGTGAATCTTGAATGTATACATTTATCTGGGGCAAATTTGAGTCCCCAAGACTTGGAAATGTTGTGGAGAGTGTTGATGCTGTGTTGTCGTTCTAATTGTGCGGGGTTGGGGTTGGAGGTGGAGAAATGGAGATACAGGCTCAAGTCATCGGCAAAGATCATATATTTGCTTGTTGAGAGCCAGTGTAGTTGATAAATATCAAAAACAGAAGAGGACCAAGTACAGAGCCTTGAGGCACTCTGCTGAGAAGTGGTATGGGTGAGCTAGCAAGACCGTTTACAGATACTGACATGGCACGACCCAAAAGAAAGCTTTGTATCCACCTAAAGAGATTTCTGTCACAATTAACTTGCGTAGAAGGACCTGGTGATTCACTCAATCAAAGGCTTTCATGTAGTCAGAAAGAATCAGATGTACAGTATATCCTTCATAATAATAGTGAGTGACATAGTTATAGGTGAGTAATAGTTGGTTTGTCACAGCCCGGTTGGGTCGGAATCCAAACTGGTTATCAGCAAGTAGTTGGTTGTCCTCTAGGAATGCATAGGCCTGCAAGGTTTTACAGATTATAGCTTTGTTGTTTTGCAGGGAATTGGGTTCAGGCTAATCGGTCGCTAGTTCAGTGGGTCTGTTCTGGATCCTTTCTTTTATATAGCTAAGGATTACATTTGCCACATTCCGGGATGTGGTACAGTCCCAGCGGACGTAGATTTGTTGACCAGAATTGTGTACTGAGTATGCTAGTTCAGAGGCACATTCCTTCAGGAGTCAAGGATGCAGGCCATCAGGACCTGCAGCGCTGTTAGTTTTCAGTGTTTTAAGGTTCTTAATGCCAGCTGAAGTTAACGGTAGATATACTATCGATAAAAGTCTGGTACCGGGAAGGATTTGTGGCTGGTTCAGGGACAAAAACAAATGAATATGAATCAACAGATATGTTGGCCATTGTAAGGGGGTCATCAGTGAGGGTGTTGTTGAGTTTTAATGGGCCAGTCTTAGGTCTGTCAACCTTCTTGTTTCGTATGTAGGTTATGAATGGAAAAGTTTGGGTTTATACAGTACTTGACAGTTTTCTGTGTTTTTATTAGCTTGTCTTATAGTATAATCACCAGCGAAGATGATGGTATACCATCAGTACCAATATATCCAATTTCTGGTGGCATATGTGGCCGTGGAATTTTTTTTTTGAGACCCTGGAGCAATCACTCGTTAAGATAATAGATTTTCAAACTGACATCAGTTTTTTGTGTGGGTTTTTGTTGTTTATGCTTTGTTTTCATGTTGTTTAGCATTAATATGGATAATCAGATGTGTTTTGATGTCTCAGTATGGCAGAGTGACAGAAAAACTGGCAAAAGTAGGAGGGGTACTGTATATACAGTAGTGTATAGGGCGGGGTTTTGGGGGTTTTCACTGTTTTTCTTTTTCATGGTTTTCTTGGTGTTTAGGAATACTTTGGATATTCCTATGGGTGTTTTGACGTCTAAATATGGAGGGGTATTGTATACACGGTAGGGTGTTAATTAGTTTCCAGTGTGTGTGTGTGTGTTTTTCATGGTTTTCTTGGTGCTGAAAATTATTTTGGATAATACTATGTATGTTTTGATGTAAAAATATGGCAGGTCAGGTGAAGAGGGATAATCGGGATATCATAGGTGAGCAGTGTGTGAAGAATGATGAAGGAAGGGTAGTGGTGAACAGTGAGGATATTAAAGATGCATGGAGAGAGCATTATAACCAGTTGTTGAATGAGGAGTTTGACCGAGACAGGGATGGTTTGGAGCCAGCAGATCCAGTGTCTGGCCCTTGGCCTTTGATTGATGCTACTACTGTGAGTGAGGGAATAGGCAGGATGAGGGTGGGGAAGGCAGCAGGTGTGTCTGGGTTGACTGCCGAAATGTTGAAGGCCTCAGGCGATATAAGGGTGAGTTTAGTCACTGACCTGATAAATAGGATTATTTATGAGTGTGTTGTCCCAGATGATTGGCTGAAGACTGTAATTGTAAATGTGTATAAAGGGAAGGGTGATGCCCTGGAAAGAGGAAATTATAGAGGTATAAAGCTTTTAGATCAGATAATGAAGGTAATGGAGAGAGTTTTAGAAGGTATGATTAGAGAAAGAGTGAATATTGATGAGATGCAGTTTGGGTTTATGCCAGGTAGGGGGACCACTGATGCCATATTCATTGTTCGACAGCTTCAGGAAAAATATATTGGTAGGAGAAGGGATCTTTATTTTGTTTTTGTTGATTTGGAAAAGGCCTTTGACAGAGTCCCTAGGGAGGTGGTGAAGTGGGCAATGAGAAAGCTTGACTTGGAGGAGTGGCTGGTTAGGGTGGTTATGGCCATGTATGTGGGTGCTCACACCCAGGTGAGAGTGAATGGAGATTTGAGTGATGAGTTTTCCGTGAATGTTGGTGTGCATCAGGGGTCAGTCTTGAGTCCCTTGTTGTTTATCATGGTACTTGAAGCCCTTTCCCGTGACTTTAGAAACGGACTCCCATGGGAGTTGTTGTATGCTGATGATTTGGTGTTGATTGCAGAGAATGAAAGGGAGGCGGAGGAAAGGTTTAGGAAGTGGAGAGATGGTATGGGGCAAAAGGGTTTAAGGGTAAATGCAGATAAAACAAAAGTGATGATATCTAGGGTTGGTGGCGGTACTGTCAAAGACGAGGGAGAGTGGCCATGTGCAGTTTGCCACAGGGGCGTGGGAAGTAATTCCATCTTGTGCGGTGTGTGTGATAAATGGGTGCATAAGAGATGTAGTGGTATCAGAGGTAGACTGCGAGATAATGCTGATTTTATGTGTATGGCGTGCCGGGGTGAGCAGGTGGAGATCGTCAGACGTGAAAGGATTGAACTTGCTGGTGAATCTCTTGAGTGTGTGGAAGAGTTTTGTTATTTGGGAGACATGTTGTGTGCTGGAGGTGGGGCTGGAGCTAGCTCTGTGGCTAGGGTGAGAAGTGGTTGGAAGAAGTTCAGGGAGCTCTTGCCTCTCCTGACATTGAGAGGGCTCTCCCTACGTGCTAAGGGGTCTTTGTATGCAGCATGTGTTAGGAGTGTAATGCTGTATGGCAGTGAAACCTGGGCAGTGAAGGAGGAAGACATTCGCCGGCTCAGACGTACAGAAATGACAATGATTAGGTGGATGTGCAGTGCGTCCCTGCGTCCAAGGCCTGGAGGGGCTGGGTTTACAATGGAAGAGTTGAGAGGTAGGATGGGACTGGAGTGTATTGGTGTTGTGATGAGGAGAGGTAGATTGAGGTGGTTTGGACATGTGGAGAGGATGGGGGATGATAATTGGGTGAGGAAGGTGAGAAGTGTTAATATTGGGGGTGGGGTTATGAGGGGTAGACCGAGAAAGACATGGGACGAGGTCATTAAGTGTGACCTTAGGGTTAAGGGACTGAACAGGGAGGCTGCAATGGATCGTGCAGCGTGGAGAGCCGCCATTAGGTGACCAAGGCCGATGCATGCAAGCATGTTGGAGCCTTTAAAAACGAAAACGAATGACAGGAAAACACTGCCAAAATAAGGAGTAGTACTGTACATACTGTACAGTGGTGTTTAGGTAGGGTGTTTTTTTATTTTTGGTGTTTTTTCTGCATGGTTTTCTTGGTGTTCAGCATTACTGTAGATATTCCTGTGTGTGTTTTGATGTCTAAGTATGCCTGAATGACCAGAAAACACTGCCAAATTAAGCATAGATACTGTACAAATAAGTGTAGTATAGGTTGGAGGTGGGTATACAGTAGGTAGGGTCTGGGTATGGTAGGGGAATACTGTTCATTATCTGGATGTTGCCACTACCCAGACATACCTTTTGCTCAGTTATGTCCAAATAAGTGAGGGATTACTGTATTGTCTTTTTTTTCCCCTGAGCCACATAAAATAAGTTGAAGAAAAAAAAATTTGGGCCAAGCTATGGTAAAAGTCATATATTTTATTGGAAGAGTGTTATTAGTATGTTCCACTGAGAACAGTGTTGCAGTGTTATCTGTTGTATTTCCTGTATATGCGAACGTCAGTTCTGATACGGTGATATGTGGAGACTGGTGTTTGTGTGTAGCGTGATAGAAGAGGAGCAGGACAAAAAGAAGAAGAGGAGGAGGAGGAGCAAGAAGCGTAGGGGGAGACCTCTCATTGTGGAGCAGTTAAGGTGGACCATCATCATCGTCATTGTCATTGTCATCATCATCATCATCTTTACCATTTCAGTCTGTCCACTTTAAGTTGGCATAGAATTTCCATCTCTCCTTGTTGAATGCTGAGCTGCAAGAAGTGATTAACACTAGAATCTGGTGCTAGTCACAAAGAAGTGCTATGAGGACATACCGTACAGCTGCAGTGATGTCTTGCTTTGCCATTTAGCTGTAACAAGATTAAATTATGGTGCTAGCCAGAGAAAAGTGCAACAGAAAGGATGTACGGTACTGTTTAGCCACTCATTTTATGATTGCAGCATTGAGCTTTGGAAAATATACTGCTAAAGATGGAAAAGCTTCTCCAAGTTACTGTGGATCAGCTGCATGAGTGTGTTGAGGTAACCGAGTGTGCATGTGTTATTAGCTGAGAGTTGTTGTTGTTGCCTGAGGTTCATCTGAAACATTAACCCAGTGGACTGCATGCTGAAGTTGTGTTAAGGTTAAGCTATTGGTCTAGTATACAGTACTGTAATAATATAGGAATGCTGCTGCACTGGCAGATATTTTCAGCAAAAGGTGTAATACTGTATACTGTACAAGTGTTTTGTATTTTAATGCTCTACATGCCTTTTTTTTTTTTTTTTTTTTTTTAATCCAGTGTGTGTGTGTGTGTGTGTGTGTGTGTGTGTGTGTGTGTGTGTGTGTGTGTGTTTTTAATGGTTTATTCTTGCCATTCCCAGACAGTTTTAGTCAGCTTGGAATAAACTGTTCAGACTGGAGCAGTTTAAGAGTAAGCAACTGTTGCTTTCTTTTACAGCAGTTAAACATATCCTTCATAATTTATTGTCCACAAGGGGGTTCACTTAAATTGAGTAAAATCAACTGGTGAAAACAAAAATATTTACAACAATAAATCATTATATCCAAGGAGTTACTTACCTCCAAGAGCATTATGATTTTCTGGCTAACAAAATCTTACCAACCAGATGACCTTGACTACAGTACAATAGTCTGTTGTCATCTGAGGGAGCTGCTACACTCCTTTATTTTCAGTACAGAGTTGCAAGAATTTTGAGGAATCTCAGTTATGTGGTAGGAATGAGTTCGCTTGGTTACTAGTGAAATTAACGCTCAAATCTAACGATACTTGGTCATCAGCTGATCTGAAAAAGTGATATGGATCTTTTTCTAGTGAAAACAGACCAGCTATGCAATGCTGTAACACAACCCCTCGCATTTGCTGACACGGTACTGTATTTTTTATTCCGTCCTTGTTTTCTCTGGGTGGTTATGTTCGGTGTAGGTTTAACTGACAATAATATGACCCTAAGTAGCTGTATACAGTGTGTAGGTTAAATTGAAAGTCATGGTAAGCAAAGGACAAAAGCTTATTATCTTCTTAATATAGGAGGAATTATGTTAGGCTAAAACGGGAGGAGTTAGCTATGTGAGCTGCCTCGGATGGTGGTGGACAGCATTCATCCATTCAGTATTAGATGTGTTCCCCAAGTGAGCTGGTTCACTCTTTCAAGCTGTGAGAAATCTTAAATACTGTATTTGTTTAGGACGAATACCAGGTGGTGTTACTACTTGAAGAGTTGCTTCATGCCCTCCAGAGGTTAAAAAGTGGCCGCTGACCATTTCAGAAGGCAAAATTTTCTGTCTGACTGTCTGTATGTTATCAATATACCTTAATCCCTAAGGAGATAACCATGATCAGATCACTTCCACATATGCCTGTTGTGCACCATAAGACAGCCTATCCTCCATCTCACACCACCCTTACGTGTAGCTATACCTTACTACCCTATCCTTGCATCTCATCCTCTGTCTTCCTGAGATTCCTCAAAATTCTTGCAACTATAACTCTGTACTGAAAATAAAGGAGTGTAGCAGCTCCCTCAGATGACAACAGACAATTGTACTGTATTCAAGGTCATCTGGTTGGTAAGATTTTGTTATCAGCCAGAAAATCATAATGCTCTTGGAGGTAAGTAACTCCTTGGATATAATGATTTATTGTTGTAAATATTTTTGTTGTCACCAGCCTTCTGCTGTGCTATCCTTTTCTGCTGCTCCTATGCACTATATAAGGATTAAGGCCGGACCACCTCGTAGGGACCGTAAGGTCTGTGTGGTTTGTGTATCTATATATGATAAAAAAGAGAGGTGAGGCTAAATTGAGGAGTGAGATGCAATGCGTTGATGAACAAGAGATTGAATTAGCAAGAGCTGCGTACTGGAGTTTGAATTCAGAAGTAAGAAGGTTAGCTAGGAGAGATAAAAGAAGATGTGTGGATGAAAAGGTTGCAGAGACTGAAATCTTAATAAACAAAAATGATGGACAGAGTCAAAGAATAGCATATGAATCGATTAGAGAACTGAGTGGTAATGCAGGTAAACGCAAGGAAATACCAGTTAGAGACAGGGAAGGAAATTTATTGACCAAAGATGGAGATATTAAAAATAGATGGAAAGAGCATTTTGAGACAGTTCTTAATAGACCAATACCACCAGAAGAGGATATACCGTCTGCTCAGGAAGATTTAAATATAGAAACAGGAGAGTTGAGGCTTGCAGAAGTGGAGAAAGCAGTAAAACAGTTAAAGAATAATAAGGCACCAGGGGAGGATGGTTTATTTCCGGAAATGTTTAAAGTGGAGGGGGATAGATTAATAATGATCTTGACCAAGCTATTCAATAAGATATGGGTGACGGGGTTACTACCATCAGTTTGGAAGAATGGTGTAATTGTTAAAGTTCCGAAGAAGGGAGACCTGAGTGAATGTGGTAATTGGAGGGAATCTCTTTGTCACCGATAGCTTTGAAAGTTTTCAGTAGAGTGTTGTTAAATAGGTTGGAGCCGGTGGTTGAGGGTATTCTGAGGGATGAACAGGCTGGTTTTAGAAAGGGACGTGGTTGCAATGATCAGATCTTTATAGTTAGGCATTTGATGCAGCAAGTTAATGAAATGAGAGTACCGTTAAGTCTTTGTTTTGTTGATTTTGAAAAGGCTTTTGATAGTGTTTCGAGAGAGACTATGGGGAAGATCATGAGACATTATGGAATACCAGAGGAGATTGTGAGGGTCATTATGAACATGCATGAGGACACATTTTGTAAAGTGATGGTTGATGGTTGTCTGAGTGATTCGTTTGAAGTCAAGTCCGGAGTAATTCAAGGTGGTGTTCTATCGCCTTTACTATTTATATTGGTCATTGATTACATTATGAAACGCGTTGGAACAGAAACCGGTGCAGGTATACTTTGGGGAGAGAACAGGAAACTTTTGGATTTAGATTATGCAGATGATATAGTTTTGATTTGTGATGGGCCAGAAGAGATGCAGAGAGTGTTGGACTGTTTGGTGAGTGAAGGTCGTAAGGTGGGTTTGGTTATTAATTGTGGAAAAACTGAAATAATCAATATGAATATGGAAAATGCGCAGGAATGTGTAATTGGAGGTATGGTTGTAAAGCAAGTTGATAGGTTTAAATATTTAGGTACTTATTTAGCCAAGGATGGTTCTTTGAACTTTGAATTCGAGGAAAGGTTAAAGAAGGCTAATCAGGCAATGGGAATGCTTAAAAATATTTGGAATAATAACAATTTTTCTGTGCATACAAAAATCAAACTTTATAAGGTAATGGTTAGGAGTATCTTAATTTATGGACACGAGTCTTGGTACAGCACAGTGACTATGGAAAATAAATTCTTGGTGTTTGAAAATAAAGCACTTAGAAGAATATTAGGAGTTAAGTGGTGGGAAAGGATACCAAATAGTAGAATTAGAGAAATAACGGGAGTGCAGCCGATCGATGAATATGTTAGATTCTCACGATGGAAGTGGCTAGGACATGTGTATAGGAGACAGGGAATAGTACGAGGTACACCAGGGTGGGTGGCACTTGGTAGGAGAGGTAGAGGAAGGCCAAAAGAGACGTGGGTGAGGACAATGAGACGGGAAGCTGGAGATGAGTGTTGGGGAGATCTTGAGGAGTTAGCACAAGATAGGATGTGGTGGTGTGAGTTCATCGAGGCCCTATGCATCCCCGAGGGTGCCACAGGAAATGATTGATTGATTGATTGTAACTCCATTTGCACCACGTGGCAAACCACGTCAAGGTACAAGTACTCCTAACAACTTCATTGTGCAAAGTCCTGCTTAAATTGAATAAAATCATCTGGAGGAAGCAAGACTAAGGTGGCAAAGGTCATTACCATAAATGGGTTACCTTTAAACTTAATTACAATGAAATTCTAGGAATGCACTGAGAATATTTCCACAAGTGACTTACCAATACAGTATCAGTGTTTTGCCGTTTGATACTACTGTACTGTACTTTGATGGCTGGTGCTGTAGAGGGATGCCCCATGTGGTGGTATTGATACAGCCAGGTTGCACTATTGCCTGTTGATACAAACAATTTGTATCCCTTGAAAGGAGGATGGTGGATTGCTGGAGAAAATCAGCTTCAGCCTGCAGTTCAGTAGGTACACATCCAGATCAGCCTGGGGCTAGAACAATACTATGGTGCTACTAAAGTACTGTACTGCTGCTACCCAGGTGGATGATTGATAACATTGGTAATGCTAATGGAAATCGATTGTGAATGATGTAAGAGATTAAACTCATGCTATCTATCTCTCTCTCTCTCTCGCCTCCCTCACACCTCGTCCATTCCCTCTTCTCTCGCAGTTTGACTATACCCTCATCTCTACCTCAGTAAGTTCCTGTAATGATTAAGCTTCCCTGCTGTCTGTCTACCCTCCTCCATTCCATCTCTGTTCACTTTCCTCGTCTCACAATTTGACTACCCTCCCCTTGTCATACTAATTCATGTTTGTAAGTCATTTCTACCTTTCTAAATACCCATAAATGATTAAGCTTGTGTTTATCTGCCTCCCAACTCCTTCATTGATGCCTTTGCTTTCACCAGTTTTGCTGTACCCTCCTTCACTCCCCATTGTCTCATGGTCAGAGCAGCTTTAGTGTTATTTTCCAGCTTATTCCAGTTTTTTTTTTTTCCAGTTAAGTCATCGTTAGGTACATGAGTGGCTTGATATTACTACCAGAAACCCTCTTATGGTTAGTATACTTTGGTTGTAGTCTAGTTAATGCCAAATTATTTTATTCAGTTAAGTGGTTCATAGGAGTGAGAAATAATGTTTGTTTCTCTCTCTCTCTCTCTCTCTCTCTCAGTAATAAACTTCTAGAAATCATCATTGTTTTTCAAGATTTCTTACCCATTTGCATTCTCTCACTCCTCCATCATTTTCTTGAACAACCCCCTAATGGTTATCTTTTCTCTTTTTTTCTACTCCATCTTTTATTCACCAGCTCTCCCTCCATTTTTCACTTCACTCTTCTTCCTCCTTTTACTCATCATCATCATCATCATCACCATCACCACCTTCATCTTTATCTTCATTTTCTCTTGACTCCATGCTTCCTTCTCAGGATTTCCCGGATAAGAAATGGCTATAACAAAACCACCTCCAGGCCACGTCCTTGCAGACGTCTCGCACTTTTTCAAATCTTCATCCTCTTCTTTCATCATTATACTGCAGCTCTTTCTTCTTCCATACCGCATAAAGTCAGCTTCAGTTCTCTTTTATTTTGGAGAGACCAAGGATGAGATGGAGAAATGAAGTGAAGAGGTATATGAGAGAGGGGTGTGTGAGCTGGGAGCAGGACTGTGAAATGGCAAGGGACAGGGTGACACGGAGGTGATTTGTTTGTGGCCACTCCTTACGGGATTAAGGCGTCTGGCAATAGACAGATAGATTACTTCCTCATCTTTATCTTTCTGAGTTTCTTCCTCATCCTGTTATTCATATAGCTCCTCTTCTCCTTTCTGATTACGTTCTCCCCAATCCCTCCATTTTTCTGAGTAGTCCTTCATCTTTCACAAGTTTAGTCTACCCTCTATTATTAATTTCACTCCTCTTCCTCCTCTTCATGCTGTTTTCTCATAATATTCTTTCACTCATCTTCCCTCATTTTGCAGTGTTATTCATCTTAAGTTTCTACTCATATCCACTTCTCTCCTATGCCCTCTTTGATTTACCAGGTACCTTCATCCCTCTCACTCCTTTTCAGAGAGTATTGCCTCATCTTTATCTTTCAAACTTGCCTATCCCCCAATTATTCATCTCATTCTTCCTCTTTTTATCCACACTCCTCTTACTCCCATTATCCACTGTCATTTCTTTCCTTCTGTTTTTCCACTGTCATTCCTCTCTCTCTGTTTTTCAACCGTCATTCCTCTCCCTCTGTTTTTCCAGTCATTCCTCTCCCTCTGTATTTCCACTGTCATTCCTCTCCTGTTTTTCCAGTCATTCCTCTTCCTCTGTATTTCCACTGTCATTCCTCTCCCTTTGTATTTCCACTGTCATTCCTCTCCTGTTTTTCCACTGTCATTCCTCTCCCTCTGTATTTCCACTGTCATTCCTCTCCCTCTGTATTTCCACTGTCATTCCTCTCCTGTTTTTCCACTGTCATTCCTCTTCCTCTGTATTTCCACTGTCATTCCTCTCCTGTTTTTCCACTGTCATTCCTTTTCCTCTGTATTTCCACTGTCATTCCTCTCCTGTTTTTCCACTGTCATTCCTCTCCCTCTGTATTTCCACTGTCATTCCTCTCCTGTTTTTCCACTGTCGTTCCTCTCCCTCTGTATTTCCACTGTCATTCCTCCTCCTCTGTTTATCTACTGGCATTCCTCTCCCTCCATTTTGTATACAGGGTAACCCGTGTCTGATACCGTATCTCAAGAGGAGGGAGGTAATAGTCTTATCTCACTCCAGGTACAGTAATCAGTTTGATTTAGAGGACACACACACCATGCTGGTCAGAGTGGGTGACAGTACTGTGCACGGTGTATGTCTGTGTGTGCCATGTTGTGTCTTCCATTCATCTAGCACACTTTGATAAAAAGGATTGATCCACTGTTTGTTTATTTATTTGTTTATTTATTTATTTATTTTTTATGGTACTGGATAATCAATTTCTCTTTTGCAATCCAGAATTTTTATACCTCTTTGCATGTTGATTATTCTCAGTGTAATTTTTTAATGGAGCTAACACCAGTTGTCTCTTTGTGTGATGGATTGAAAGATTGTGCCTGTGTATTACTTTTTATCTGCTGAATTCTCTGACCTTTGTGTGATTTTAGGTCATCTTCCTGCACTATTGGCCTTGACTGATGGATTGAAAGATAATGCCTGATGTGCTTGGTACTTTTTCGCCTTGATTAGCTTTGTCAGGTTTTACTCGTTTTTGTTAATGAGTGAAGATATGGCACTCATTTTTGTAACTCTGAGTGCTGTGTCGTTGTGCAGTATTGTTTGGCATAGTGATAAATGAGTGCAGTAGGAGGTTTGACGATGATGCGAGGATTTCTGTGCATCACAGCAATTGGGCTGTGCTCTGTGGCTGTCTGTTATTATGTCGTCATGCCAGGTAATGGTAAGTACACACCCCTGCCTTTTGCAAATGTATACTGTATCTGTTGAGTTCAGTGGAAAAAGCTAAAGGTAAAGGTTGGGGCAAATGCCATGAGACACATAGCTGTAGAGATTATCTCAGTAACTTGGCCTGTAGTGGATTATTTAGCACTGTCTTGAGATGCAAGGCATGGCATCATCATCATCATCATCTAGGTACCGTAGTTACTTCCCTTATGTTGTACCTTGGCTACAGTATAATACTTATTTTTCCTACTGATTCACAAAGGTGGATGGACACCTAAGTCAATTGACATCAGCTGCAAAAATCAGGATTTGAACCCTGGTGCTGATAGCCAGCAGTTTTTTAACAAGTGCCACTATCCATTTAATTACTGCAACATGCTGTATATTCCCTTCTTACTACACACCAGACATTTTTACATGGCTTAAGAGAGACTTAAAACTGGGTAGATTGAATAGAGCCATCATTTACCCCTTCACACCATGGGGCATCTCCTAATCTGTATCCGATCATCTGGAGAGAAAACAAGAATAAAATAAAATTGAAGGTGTTAGCTTCTTTAGCCCATTGATGTATTTTGCATTTTATTTTTGCTATCCCCAGATAGTTATAGCAGTACACTGCCTAGGAAGACTGCCTGTTAGTGTGAGAGAGTTACTGGTAACTTAGGTTATAATCAGACCCATGCAGCTCAGAAAGTCTGTCCTAAACTGATTATAATCATCTGACTGCAAGGCAGTTAAAACAAGAAATACACATAGGACTGTAAGGGATTAATTTGACATAGCCAGTCCTTAAAAAGTCTGGGATATGTGATGGCAAAATAATACAGTCTTTAATTCCATGAATTTAGTGACCTTTTACTTTAATGTGATTTTATTCATCTCAGAAGAGCATGATTTTGAACAGGATCTGGTTGGATATAGCCTTCATTAATTCTTTCAGTCCAAGATGTCTTCCCTAACCTAAAAAAAAAGAAAAAATTGTCTGGTAGAAAAACAAGTCTGTCTGTCTATCTATCTATTGCCAGACACCTTAATCCTGTAAGGGGTGGCCACAAACAAATCGCCTCCATGTCACCCTGTCCTCTGCCATTTCACTGCCCTGCCTCCAGCTCACACACCCCCTCTCTCATATACCTCTCCATTCCATCCCTCCAACTCATCCTTGGCCTCCCCTCCCTCTCCCCCCCTCCACTTCACTCACATACACTCTCCTTGTCAGTCTCTCACTCTCCATCCTCTCCACATGGCCAAACCACCTTAGTGTGTTTCTCCTAACGCTTCCTATCACATCAACATCCACACCACAATGCTCCTTCACATCCTCATTTGTCAGTCTGTCTCTCCGTGTGACTCCACATACTCTTCTCAAATAACTCATTTCTACTGCACTCTCTATTAACTTGTGTCCCTCCAACAAGGTCCAAGGTTCACTTTTATATGTTAGAGTTGGTATCACAATACTGTCATACAGTAACTTTTTCACCTCCATGGTCACTTCCCTGTTTCTTATCACTGCTTTCAAAGAACCAGCAACCATTCTTCATTTTCAAGCACCTCACCCTCTAAACTTCCATCCTTACTCATCACACTACCCAGGTACTTAAACACACTCACATTTCTCATTTCCTCCTCATCCAACCTCACTGTACATTCACTGACTTCATAACTTTACTCTTCCCTACATTCACCTCAGTTAAGAGGTTAAGAAAAAAAAAAAAAAGTGAGACATGCTTTTGCTTCAGTACTGGGGACTGCAAAACATAAAAAAAAGAAGTCTTACTTGAATGCAGCGCTATTGTGAAATATAGGAAATTATAAGTGATAACCATGTTAACTCTGTTTTCAGTGTAACTTGCTAGTAAGTCATAGGCAACATGAAGGTGAAAAAATAGTTGTAAATTCATTGGCGACTTATTTATGAAACATCTGTAAATGAGGAATGCCATACTGCTTGTATGAGTAACCTCGTTCGTCTAATGACATAATGTACACTTTACGAGGAGTCAGTCCAGCATCATCATCCCCCCACCTCCATTCCCCTTCCCCTCTCAGCCTACAAAATGTCTTTAATAGTGACAGCAGTAATGAAGGCAGTATCCAACCCTTCCAATTAGAGAGTCTCTTGAAGTGAATAGAGTAGTCAGATAGTAGCAAGAAATAAATAATAAAAACTTTAAAAGTGTGTCCTTGGGCTGAAAGGATTAATGTAGAGTACTGATACTGTTTGTGCTGGAGAGCGGTTCTTCACGTTGTGGCACTGATATAACAGGGCGACTCCACTGCCCAATTATACAAATTTCCCTCAACTTCTTCCCACTTCAGCCTGCAGTCTTCCAGACTCACATACAGATGAGCTTGGGACCAGAGCATTAACAATAATAATGGATATCATTACAGAGGGTAGAACAGCCCGGGCAGAACACCGAGGCAGAATGGAGGGGGATTCAGTTAGTATGGCACCAATAACGGGTGATGCACTTCCTTATGGCCCCGACCTATACATTGGCTTGGGGCTGTCCATCTCGTCCTCCATATTCATCGGTGGGAGTTTTATCTTGAAGAAGAAGTCGCTGCTGGCCCTAGGAAAGTCTGGGGGTGTTAGGGCTGGAGCTGGGGGCTATGGGTACCTGCGACATTGGTTGTGGTGGGCCGGGCTGCTCTCCATGGGGTTCGGAGAGGCACTCAACTTTATCGCATATGCCTTCGCCCCAGCCACCCTCGTCACGCCACTGGGAGCACTCTCGGTCATCGTCACTGCGCTTCTCTCACAGTACTTCCTCAATGAAGATCTCAACATACTTGGCAAGGTGTGGATTTCACAATATCTTAAACAGTAATAGAAGCACTAACATAAACATTATCATAAACACAGTAATAGTCTCAGTAACATGAGCATTAACATACACACAGCAGCAAACGTAATATATAGTATACAGTTACTGAACACAGTAACATAAACAGTAAGAAACATGGTAACAGTAATAAACTAACAAGCAGTAACAGAATCAATAATAAAACACAGTAGTATACACAGTAACCAGTAACAAACATCAGTGTAGCAGTAGCAAAAATAATAATATAAACAGTAACATAAACTCAGTATGGTACCAGTAACATATATTGTATCATCCAGTCTCATGTAATCCCCTTCAAGATGCTGGGTCATGATGCTGGGCTGCTGTAGTTCAAAATGCTTAAGAAAACTTCATTTACAAAGTACAGTAAAAGTCCTGTAATCTGAATGGCAAGGGACCAGTGGTCTTTCGAATTATTATTATTTTTTTTTTTTTGGACTATTGGGAGGGACCTGAAAACATAAGAAGTATGTACATGATCATTAAATGAACACTTACAATGATATGGGTTATTGTTTTACTCAACAGAAATGCATAGAAATGTAGCTGAATGTCAAGTCCAAGCCAGATAAATCCATAGATAAAGTCCAGAGAGAGAGAAAAAAATCCTCTTGATTTGCTCCCGGAAGTGTTAATTTGTACTCAATTCACTTTCGAAGTATTGGGATTTTTGGATTATTGGTGGTCAGATTACAGGACTTTTACTGTATTTATGAACAGTAATGAAAATTCTTTTGACCAGTACGAGACCCACAGTATTTATATAACACACTTGGTTTGGGAAAATTCAGTGTTTTGTGTGCAGTTTTGGATTGCTTTTTGATTTTTTGGAATGTCTCTTTGAATAACAAGGCAGTACTCTATTTGTGTGTCAGCTTGGATGTGCACTGTGCCTGCTTGGTGCGACAGTGGTTGTGATCCATGCCCCCAAGGAGTCTGAAGTCACCAACATGGAGGAGCTTGCCGTCAAGCTTGTCGATCCAGGTGAGGCTGTTGACAGCTTGAGTTAGGATAGGAAGATATTTTTCAGGATTGTCTCTCCTGCATTTTCCCTCTTTTGTGTCTGTAGTCATATGCCTTACTTCTGGAGGGGGTGATCGTGAACGAAGTCCCGTGGCCACGTATTTCCTACGTTAGGCAGTCCTCCTTCCATCCCACACCACTGAATCATTTACAGTACCTCTGTACTCCATACTTGTACCTTATCCTCAATCTCCGTCTCTCTTTCAGCCTCACTCACATACACTCAATACTGTAATGGCATTTTTCATTCACCCCCACATGACCAGACCATATTGGGTATTCCTAATACTTTCCAGCACATCCAAAACCTACAGCACAAGGCTCCTTAACTTCCTAATGTGACTGTCTGTCGCATGTTTTTGTTAGATTTTTTATTTATTTCCTCTTCTGACTTTTGTCCTTCCAGCGAAGTCCAAGCTTCACTTCTGTATGTTAGAATGAGGGTCACAGTTAGTGTTGTCATGCAGTACCTTTACTTCCATACTCATCCTGTAATTCATTGTCACTGCTCTCAGCGTACTTGCAACCCTCCTTCCTAGCTATGTCCTATCTTGCTGTTCTAAGCTTTTCTTGCTCATTGCACTGCCTGCATAGGTGAAATCAGTCACATTTTCCATTTCTTGATTATTCAGCCTTGCACCACACTGCTACAGCATTTCTCCCCTAACTTTAATCATAAATGTACGCTTTGCCATATTCACTTTCAGGTTTCATTTCTTGCACAAAATCCAGCCTTCTTTGCCAAGCCTTGCAACTGCAACTCATCTGTGTTTTACAGACCTGTATCAACATTATACCCAGCATTTCAATAAAAGAACTTGTGCAGTTTATCGTCCATATGCATTGCTACCTGTGCACCCTAATACATACTGTACTGTACTCTTAAAAGCATTTATTTTTCCATCTACTCCATATATTGAAATTCACAGAAACTTTCACATTTCCAGTCTGCATTCTCTTATATACAATACTTTCTCTAGATCAATGAAGGCAGCCAATAATTTTTTCCCCATCTTTAAATATTGTACTTTTGTACTACACATCTCAGATACAAAACCTGGACTACACACACTCTCCCCTTCCCAAATCTTCTGTGTTCCTCATCTACTATTCCTTCATTTCTCTCCTTCACAGTGTCAGTACCTATCCTGCAAGTTTCAATCTCTCTCTCTCTCTCTCGTTGGCATAGTGTTTCCTTTGGACCATTTCAGTTAGCTTGTTATGCACAGTATCCCCCTTCTTCTCAACACCTGCTTTTTCCCCCTTGGTGCAGTGTTCATAGTGTACGTTGCTGTGGTAGTGGCTGCCTCCCTGGTGCTAATCGTCCACTTTGCCCCGCGCTATGGCTCTCGCAACGTCACAGTCTACATTGCCATCTGCTCACTCATCGGTGGATTCTCAGTGTTGGGGTGCAAGGCTATTGGATTGGCTGTCAAGGTGAGGCCAAAAGGGTATTGTCAGTTACCAGTTACAGTCTTGTTTATCTTTTTATATCCACTTAATCACAGGAAAATTTCATGTGAAAATTCTGTTGTTACAGTTTGTCATTCTTACTTTAAGACTAGGATGTGCACAAGCATTTTTTTTTTTTTTTTTTTTTTTTTTTTTTTACAGGGGAAGGAAAAATGGATTTTTTAAAAACTGAAGGGAACTGTAAAAGTGATATCCTTTTTTTTTTTCTTTTTCGTGAGTGGAGTGTTTAACCCGTGGATTGCGAGCCACAGCTCAGGCTGTGCTGGCTGTGCATCACCATGAACAACTCGACCCCTACACAAATTTACGTATGGCGCTATGCAAAGACGGAGAGAGAGAGATTTTTTCCTTTCACCAGATGATGCCCTGGATGTTTATCTTCAAGTTTATAATAAAAACTTTTTTTTTTTTTTTTTTCCCCACTACTCCCATACGTAAACTTACGCATGGCCCTATGCAAAGACAGAGAAAGACCTTTTTTCTTTTCACCACATGATGCTCTGGATTTTTATCTTCAGGTTTATAATAAAAACTAAAAAAAAAAAAAAAATTCTTTTTTACTTTATTTTTTGTGCACCATGGGGTGAGATAAAAAAAGGTACTTACGCAATCCACGGGTTAAGACACAAAAAGAACATGCTGTATTTCTTTTGTCAAAATTTCATTCATTCATTCATTCATTCATTGCCAGACGCCATGTATCCCAAACGGGGTGGCCAAGGGCTTAGAGTTAATTGTTTTACAGGGAGGGGCACTAATCCTCCACCAACCCCACTTAACACGTAGGGAGAACGTTATGCCAACAGCATCTGGTGTTCCCAGGCGGTCACCCATTCAAGTACTAACCAGACCCAACGTTGCTTAACTTCGCTGATCGGACGAGAAGCGGTGTACTCAACGTGGTATGGCCGTTGGCCGCGGACTAAGTTAAACAATATTAAATGAGGACTGACTGTAAGACTAATTTTGCCAGTTGCGTTAGTACCGGTATACAGCACTTGTGCTATGGAATAGGTATACAAGTGAGGGTAGTATGAGTTGAGGGTGTGCAGCCAGATGACAGGATAAGGTGATTTAGAGGCAGGTACAGTAGTTTGTGATCACCCTCTCCAGCATTAAGGCATCTGTTTATAGATAAACAGGTAGACAGATGTATAGTTAGCTAGTCTTGTTAGGTTAGAAAACTTGTTGTTGTTGTTTGGCTGTAAATAGACAGTTGAAAGTCCCAATGATGAAAACACTGTTTACTTTCTCTGCAGGAGACCATACAGGGAACAAATGAGTTTAAGAATTGGATCACCTGGTTTGCCATCTTCAGCCTGTTGATCTGTGTCAGCACCCAGATGAACTACTTGAACAAGGTAACACTCAGATTAACCCCTTCAGTATTATATAACACTCTCCTCTAAAATATCAGGACCAACTTGCCTAGGCCCGGGCTCCTACTCTCCTCATGGGGCAACATAGGATTAGATGATGGGTGGATGTAAACATGATGCCATGCTTCCTCTTTAGGAGTCCCCTTGTTGGTGTTGGCCAAGGTATAGTTTTTTATTTTTTATTTAGGGGACGCTTACATATATGCCCAAACCAGCTAATTTCTTCTTAACAGTTGCTGGAAAGTGTTGGGAAAAATGAAATCTAAGCTGTGTAATAAGATTTGTAACACTGGCGGTCTCACCTTGGACTTTTGACTGTACGTACTTGTGACTAAATGTTTCCTGCCTGAGACTGATGATCGTATGGCTAGTTACCCAGCTTGTTGCCACACTTCACTATCATGGTAGTACCTCCGAGGGTCAGTAGTAGCCATCCATTTGAAATCATAGCTACCTCACTCAACCATAGATAAGATAAGAGGTCAGGATGATGATGATGATGATTTCTCTTTCATGTTTCTGGGTCTTGCCTCACCCCATACTTAGGCTGAAGAAAGGTAAAATGATGTTGATGATGATGATGTTTTGTTTTCTTGTATCTGCCCCCAGGCCTTGGATATCTTCAACACATCACTTGTAACTCCCATCTACTATGTTTTCTTCACTGCGTGTGTGATTGGCGCTTCAGCCGTATTGTTCAAGGAGTGGCGTGGACTGCCGGCCAGAGACGTCATAGGAGTTATAGCGGGCTTCTTCACAGTTGTTATAGGCATCTTCATACTCCATGCATTCAAGTAAGAGAGAAAGAGGGAGTGTGTGTGTGTGTGTGTGTGTGTGTGTGTGTAATAATGTGAGCAAGGGTGCATGTGTGCTTATACTGTACTCATATTGATATTCATTTTTGAGCGGACTTGGCAAGTTGTTCCCTGATCCCTTGCAATCTTCTTACATGAAAAATATCTTTTCATGTCACCACTTTGGTGCTGCTGCCCACTGTTCATACAGGATATGTGCTAGGGCTGTCTCATTCAGAACTGGTTTGGATGATTTTATGACATATTAGTAGCGCATGTGAAAAATGAATAAAGTAATTTCATCATCATCATGTTGAAATTGCTTTGCTTCTCGTCTGATCAGTGAAGTAAAGTAAGTTCAACAAATTTAATGTCAGATCATCAGACTTTACTTTCCCAGCTTGGGATCCAATTCACCTCCTTTCAAATGTCAGACAACTTCTGAGGAGGTATATGGAGCAGAGTGAGGATTGAGTACAGGTAGTTCTTATTATAAATCATTGATGTGGTACTGTAACTCTCCTCCCCCCTTAATATTTACACTGTCGCCAGATACACACTCTATAGCCTAGACAGTTGGATGGTGTAGATGGCAGTGCTGAATGAATATTTTCTTAAGGATCTCCTTACTCCACACATTCAAGCAAGCATGATAACTGTGGATATAGAGTTGAGAGATGCAGATAGCAGGTTGGGGAGTTAATGTAGTCCTAAGCAATCAATTAAGAGTGTAAACAGAGAGTGAGAGGTGTGGGTAGCAGAGTGGAGATTGTTTTCATGAGGATTTCTGTACACTATGCATTCAGTTGGAAATATTAATGTGGATATAGGGTTGAGAATGTAGATTTCAGTGTGGTGAGTGCATCTAGTGATAAGGATCTTGATACTCCAAGCAGTCAAGTACAAGTGTTAATGAAGTTTAGAGGTGTTGATAGCAAGAATGGTGAGTATTGACAGAAGGATCTCCATTTTTCAAGCTTTCAAGGAGGAGAAAGAGAGATAAGTTTGGGTTGAGAATTGAGAGATGTGAGAAACAGGAATGGAAGTTTGTATAGTCCAGGCAATGAAGTAGAGAGTGGAGTTGAGAGGTGTGGGTCGCAGAGTGAAGTGACTGTTTTCTTAAGGATCGCCGTACTCCAAGTGTTCAAATAAGAGGGTTGAGTGTGAGTGTATTGTTAGGAGGTGTGGCGAAAACAGGGTAAGGTGTGATGGGAGATAATGGTGTTGTAAAGAAGAGGATAAAGATAGAATGTGAGGGGTGCTAGTATGGGTAAGAGGAAAGGATACACGGTAGATAAGGGGGTAAGGGAGGCTAGTATGGAAAGGATTTAAATAGGTGGATATAGATATAGATGGAGTAGGAGGAGGGTGATGATGACAAGGAGTAGGAGGATTGTGAAGATGTGGGTGATGTTGGTGTTGATGATGATGGTGATGATGAGTATCACATGTCTTATTGTCACAGGGACATGGAACTGTCATGGCAGGGAATGTCAGCCATGCTCTCTGCCAGTCCCGGGGAGCGTCGAGACCCCCTGCTTGACCCCACGGACACAGGCTGCGTAGACACCATGACGGAAGAGGAGGAGGGACTCATAACCTCAGAACCACTGTCATATGGGTCCAATAAACGAGCATATTGAACTTCTCTGGTCATAAGGAAACTTAGCTGAAATCCTGAATGTACAGGTGAGAACACAGACATCCTGGACTTGTTGACAGAGAAGAGAGGACCAATCATTTCAGAGCCACCCTCGAATGAGTCCAACAAACAAACATACTGAACGTTTGTGGTTGCAAGGAAACTTAGGAAATCTTGGACTTGAGAGGGGAAGAGGTGGGAATCATAACCTCAGAACCACTGTTATATGGGTCCAGTATATAAGCCTAGTGAACTTTCCTGGTTATGAGAAAGCTTAGTAGAAATCTTGGACTTCTTACTCTGCCAAATAATAGAACCACTCTCATGTGGTTCAGATAAGCAAACATACTTAACTTTTCTGGTAACAAGAACACATAAACTGAAATCCCAGACATACAAACAAGCTTATTGAACTCTCTTGGCTATTTAAAAAAAAAAAAATCCTGGACTTGTTGACAAAGAAAGAAGAAGGACTTATATTCCTGAAACCTCACTCTCATGGGTCCAACAGATGAGCCTACTGAACCTTAGGAACTATAGGCCATAAGAAAATATACGGGGCTGAAATTATGGACTTGTTCTGTTAAATAATCTTGGAAATGGATCAGACAAATGGACGTACTGAAGTTTTGTAGGTTAAAGAAAACCTGGTTGAAATCCTAGACATGTTGCTGTGGAGATATCTGCATTGTAATCATCTTAGAGGGTTAGCACAGACAACAGAGTACAAGCCTGTTGGAAATTGTCTCTTTTAATTTCAAGAAGTGTAGAACAACAGGGCACAGCCAAGAGTGAAGGAGTTGAGTGTTTGTAAGAAAAAGTATTATTATTTTTTTATTTATTTTTTTTTAAAGTAGTGCAGCATATGAGGGCACAGCAAATACTGAGCTGAACATTTATCAGAAAGCTTCAGAACTGTGGTGCAAGAGAGGATTACAGTTCTGATACATTATTTAGCAAAGTATGAAAGGAAAGCAAATCAAGCAATATCCTGTGATTGTGTGCAAGTTATTCTTCCAAATCATAGTCAAAAAACGATGACAGTGTAATCTAAAGTCACTGGTGCTGATTATCCCCAAGTGAAGAATATGTTGTGTGATTTTGTTGGTACAGAAATCAACTAGTGTAGAGTTTAAGAGAATGACAAGTCCCTCAGTATTCAGTTGCATTTAGTGGTTAGAGTGCTTCAGGTGGAGTGGTGGCCTTCCATTCATTCAGTCTTCAAGAGATGACTGGAGGCATTTCTATCATATAATGCCACCATGGGAAGTAAAGTATTCATTTATCCTTTAAAGTAACATCGTGGACTTTTGTAGCCAAACCTTGTGCCCCTACATCTTAATCCCACACCCCCATCCACCCATGGACACTGACAGCCTGTTGGTCACTTTTGTCTATGATGCTTCATATAAAAAAGATTCATTTATGAGCAAAAAAGGAAATCAAACCTTGCACAGCTTTAGATTGTCGGCCACTAGTGGGCAGTGTGAAGTGGTGGAATATTATGGTCGTCAAACTTGTGTCCACAGCTGTATGAGTTAAGGAATGTGCCTTTATTAACTCCTCTTCAGTGAATGTCCAGATATGCCTGAAGAATGAGAGGAGAGTTTAATACGAGTGTAGATCTGGTGTTGGCTGTGACAGTTTTGAATATTCCAGAGTAGGGTCCAAATTTATTCAGAATTTTGTCATACAGGAGGCCTCTACACATATTTAAGTATCATGTAGGAGAAAATTGAATGATACCCCAGATTTTTAGTGCAGATCATGATTTCTAAGGAAGATTAATGTGTTTTGTGGCAGTGTAAATGTAATACCAGTACTTTCTATGGATAAGATAGAATGTGTCACAAGCAAGCTGTATTTTGCATTATCATGAAAGCGAGACCAGTAATGTGGGGTATTTTATAGCTACTGGACTGTTTTGTGTGGAGTATACACCAGTACATTGTTGATAGAGTATACAGCAAAACATTGAATATATTTGGGCCCTACTTTGCATTTGGTGTTTCTCTTCACAAAAGTCTGATACTAAACCCAGTATGATGTACCAGTTTCTTATAATATGATGCTATTCAGAGTTAATGGAAAGTGAGAGAAGAAAAATTGAAAGAGTAGAACTACCTAAAGTACCGGTAAAGTATACTGGTACTGTTACTGATATCAAAGAAGTGATTTTTCGGGAATTAACTGGACTTAATTCATAAAAATACCAGTTGAGGTCCATTAATGTAGGGTGAAAATCATACACAATTAATACTAAGCCTATTGAAAGGATTATAATGATAGAATTATTATATTACTGGTAGGTGATGGTTTCATAACATATACTGTAATGAGAAAAAACTCATTTGTATAGTGAGATTTTTGTAGTTTATTCTTTCTGCCTGGTGCTTGAGAGGGAAGCCTTCTTGCAGTGACACCAACATAACAAGTTAAGTTTGCCACTTGGTTATACATGCATCCCTCAGCTTCCTATCCCTCAAAAGGAGAATGGTGGACTGCAAGAGGGTAGTGTCAGCCTGCAGTCTACTGGGTTCACAGTAGTTCATAGCCTGGGGTTGCAACAGTATTAACTACTACTATAATACTGTTCCGCTACCTACAAACTCATCTTAGGGGAGGATCTTTTCTAGTGAAGTGATTAATGGAGAATGAATCTAAACTCTCCACAAACAGAATAATTTCTTGAGTGAGTGAAAGTTATTTGGCAGTTGGGGAAAAAAAAAAAAAAAAAAAAAAAAGCATCATCACATTGAATACACCAGCTGTAAACATGACGGCTGTGGTATTATTCAAACATAAATGGTTAACAATTGTACTTAAAATATTTGAGGGAACATTAAGTAGTGTTTTTACCATTAATGTAAAAGGAAACCTATTATTTTTTTGGAATTAATTTATCGCTACATTATGTACATACATATATATATATATATATATGTATATACAGTATATATATCGTTTCATTTTTTCGTTTCATTATTAAAGGCTCCAACATGCTTGCATGCGTCGGCCTTGGTCATCTAGTGGCGGCTTTCCACACTGCACGATCCATTGCAGCCTCCCTGTTCAGTCCCTTAACCCTGAGGTCACACTTAATGACCTCGTCCCATGTCTTTCTCAGTCTACCCCTCATAACCCCACCCCCAATATTAACACTTTTCACCTTCCTCACCCAATTATCATCTCTCATCCTCTCCACGTGTCCAAACCATCTCAATCTACCTCTCCTCATCACAACACCAATACACTCCAGTATATAAATATATATATATATATATATATATATATATATATATATATATATACATATATATATATACAGTATATATATATATATATTTTTTTTCTCTCTTTCTCTCCCAAGACTTGGACTCTTAAAACCTGAAGAAGGACCAGGTTTGGGCTGATGCTGTTACAATTTTTGTTATGTCTTCATCCTGATCATCATTATCATCTTCATTATTGTCGCCTTTATCATCATCATTGTACAACTTGTTTTCTTCATCATCGTCCTCATCCTGGCCTCTTTCCCCACATAAGGACAGGGTGAAGTAGGGTCCAGAAAGCATGGAAAGAGAAGGCACGATAGAGGGAGAACTGTCCCACTATAAATAATAATTCCATTTCTGTTTGTGAGTATAATTTCTTCCATTTCAGTAGTTCAGGCCACTATGCAGCCATGAAATCAAGACACATTTTTCTTTGGATTACCTGTTATTATGTTCATTTTCACAGTGTGGTGAATGAGTGGGAGAGTGTGTAAGAAATAGAATCTAAAGGGGAAGAGTAAAGTTATGGTCTTCGAGACAAATAAAGCCATTGAATGACAGTGAGGTTGAATGGGGAGGAAATGGAAAATGTGAGTGCATTTAAGTACTTGGGTAGTGTGATGAATAAGGATGGAAGTTTAGAGGGTGAAGTGCTTGAAAGGATACAACAAGGAAAAAAAGTTGCAGGTTCTTTGAAAGCAGTGATAAGAAACAGGGAAGTGAGCATGGGGAAAAAAAAAAAAAAAAAAAAAATGCTGCATGACAGTATTGTGATACCAACTCTAATGTATGGAAGTGAAGCTTGGACTTTGTTGGAAGGACACAAGTAAAAAATGAGAGCAGTGGAAATGAGTTATTTGAGAGGAGCATGTGGAGTTACATGGAGAGACAGACTGACAAATGAGGAAGTGAAGGAGCATTGTGGTGTGGATGTGGATGTGCTAGAAAGTATTAGGATAATGTGGATGTGGATGTGATGGAAAGTGTTAGGAGAAATACATTGAGGTGGTTTGGCTATATGGAGAGGATGGAAAGCGAGAGACTAACGAGAAGAGTATATGTGAGTGAGGTGGAGGGGGGAGAGGGAGGGGGAGGCCAAGGATGAAATGGAGGGATGGAGTGGAGAGTTTATGAGAGAGGAGGGTGTGAGCTGGGAGCAGGGCAGTGAAATGGTGGGGGACTGAGCAACATGGATGCGATTTGGTTGTGGCCACTCCTTACGGAATCAAGGCATCTGGCAATAGATAGATTATTATTATTATTATTATAATATATTTTTTTGTTTACTCTTGCTACCTCCAGATGATTTGATTCAGCTTATTCCTTTTGTATTGAAGAGGTAGATGAAGGCTATATCTACCCTATAAATTGGCAGATTAGGTGACACTTGGAACACCAAAAATAATAATAAATAAATATTTAAATGAAGTAAAGAGGATGGGTTATCTCATAGGCCAGATAAAAAAAAAAAAAAAAAAAAAAGTGACCTGAAAATTCATACAAATTTCCTTTGTGATGTGGGTCAACAAGTGCACTAAACTTAACACAGTATTAATGGCCTGGTTGCCACTGATCACAGCTTTACTACAGGTTATTTGGTTGTGTGTGGGAGGTGTCTTATGCCACAGAGATGAGCAAAAACCATGTCATTTATATTGAAATTTGGATTATGTCATTCAGACCACCTTATCTCTCATAGTACTGTATATAACAGCTCCAGTTTGAGAAGTCTGTCATAAAGTTGAATAAATTTGGAGATGGTGGGAAGAAACAAAAAATACATTATGGCATTGAAAGGGTTAATGCACCCAGTTGTATCACTCTCTAATGTGCCACTTGTAAGGCACCTTTATAATACACTCTTGATAGTGGCCAGCATACTGTAGGGACATTTATGCATTATCTACCATGTTATTAATTATTTTGTACAGCTATAGTTGATCAGTTTTCACGTGGCAGAAGTGGACCACTCATACAACTTGAATGCTCGCTTGAGGTTGCAAGAAATTTGATAACCATTATTTTGAGGCAGAAATTAGTCTCCTTGGTTATGTGTCAAATTTGTTCTCCAGCCTGGCCATGAACTGAGTTGAAAGGGGTGATATGTATGTGTCAGGTGAAAATAAGTGAACTATGGTAACAGTGTAGTCTTTTTCTGGGCTAGTGTTTAAGGTGCCCCTGTTGCTCATGGGTTTGATCCCTAAGAGATGGCTGGAGTTTTACCAGGCATGTAATGCCATCAACAGGAATGGGCTGGTCAGCTACTCATGACCTCTTAAGTATGATAATCGTTTCATTCATAAAGGCTCCACTATGCTTGCGTGCATCGGCCTCAGTCACCTAATGGCGGCCTTCCATGCAGCTTGATCTCTGGCAGCCTCCGTATTTAGTTCCTTACGCTTTCAGTCACAATGTATTACCTTGTTCCAGGTCTTTTTTGGTCTGCCTTTCATATCCCTACCCTCAACATTCAGACTTTTTACTTTCTGCACCCAATTGTCATCCCCCATCCTCTCAACATGCCCAGACCATCTCATTCTGCCCCTCCTTATCACAACACCACTATGTTCCAGTCTCATCTTCCTCTCAACTCTTCAGTTTTAAACCTAAACCTCCAAGGCCTCGCATTCAGGGACACACTACACGTACACCTAAGACACCTAATCATTGTCATTTCTGTATGTTTGAGCCTGCAAATATCCTCTTCCTTTACTGCCTAGGTCTCAACACCATACAGCATTACACTCCTAACATATGCCGCAAACGAAGATCCCTTAAGCATGGAGGGGGAGCCCTCTCAGTGTCAGAAGAGGCAACAGCTCCCTGAAATTCTTCCAGCCACTCTGCGCTCTAGTCACAGAGCTAGCTCCAGATTATAAGTACAGTATACAGATTACAGTTGGTTTTGTTTTCTTCATCATCATAATCACCAACCTCGTTGTCATTTTCATCACCACAGCTGCCACCACCTCCCAGTTTCCCACTTATAGCAACATGATGGGTGTTGATCCAGACCAAAACTCTTGCCCACCAATCCACTGACGTATATTTAGTTTTATTCTTTTTAAAACTTATTCAAAAAGTAAATCACATCAGACCACGTCCCATTCTTTATGACCTGATTATGATTGACTGCGACAACCCAAACATAACAGCCAATAGGAAGGTGTGAGTTGTCCATCTTAAGTTATCCATCATCCTGCCTGTGTCAGATTGCTCTTGGCTGAAGTTGTGAGTAAATGAAAAGTTTGATTTGTCACACAGTTATCTGATAATATTGTCAATGTATTCTCTTAGGGTAATTATTTTATGAGGCCAAGACCTGTATTCTCATTGGCTGAGGAGGCTCCTTTGCACCTCTTCCTGAGTGATTTATTTTCCTAATTACCCTTTAATATTCTCATTTTTGCTTCTTATGTTTATTAAGTATCAACTTACATTATATGAACAACACACAAGAATAATCTATAGTAGCAGTGGAGGTCCAGAATTAAACCAGTAAGGAGGTGTAAGTAAGCTTCCTAACCATGCAACAATACTACCCCAAGTATTTATCAGAAACAGTCAGGATTATAATTACATGATATTTACATTCATAGCTTTCTTTTATTTGTATATACAGGATAAAGAACATACTGTAAATATGTTTATAATTTTTTTTCTTGCATCACATGATTTTGAGAATTACTTAATCCTTATGCTGTTATATTGAAAAGAAGTTATAGATAAGCTCCACAGTTATATTTGTTAGTTCATGAAAAATGGGAAAAAAGTCAGATTTCCAAGATAGGGGTTTTACTGATTATATTCAGTGATACATTTCTTCTTACAATAAATGTACACTACAGTACTTCTAAGTATCAGAGCAGAAGCCAGTACAGTACAGTATTGTGCAGCATAAACAAGCTGCATGAAGCATTAAGTGCATACTGGCACACATGTGATATACGTTACTAGCATTTACTTACTATAGGTTAAGGTTTCATTCTAATTTCCTACCTTTGATTTTCTTGGCTGTATTTTCATTTGTGATCAAGTCATAACCTTGCTTTAACTGATTTTTTCTAACCCTTTCTTGAAATTTCCTTATTGTCTTTTATCATTTCCAGTGATTTTTACATATCTTTATTCTGAATTAGTCCCATAAGGTCCTTGATACCTGGCACTAGGAATCCATTATTCAGTTTAGTTACTTTAGACTAAGCTTTCTCTAAGTGTAATGCGTTGTTTGTGTTGTGATTGGCATTAATACTTTACCTCTGTGTTATAGTTTGTGTCAGGTTTACTGTTTCATCAGCACTCATTTGCAGTACAGTATTATGTTGCTATAGTTCATTCACTTTAACCCGGCCATAACTTGCCATCTCTCCACCTTGAATACCAAACAAGAGATTAGGTCTAGAATATGGTGCTGATCAGAAAGAAGTTTTATAGAAAGAATTTGCTGTACAGTATTGCCTTATTTTGCCATTGAGCTGTAGCAGGAGGTTAACACTGGAATTTGGTGCATGTCACAAAAAATTATCATGGAAAGGATTTAGAGCCATTGTATTGTCTTGTTCCTTTACTGATGTATGGGAAATAAGCTGCAAAAAGACAAAAATCTTCAAGTTAAGGTTGATGAACTATGGATTGAGTAATGACAGTTGACTTCAGTAGCTTCTCATGTGATCATCGTAAAAATATTGTTGAGATACAAGATGTGTGAAGTTAGTTCCCCCCCAACCCTTCTTTTGTTTTTGTTGATGTACATTCAGCCCTTGTCATTTGCAGGGTAGTAAATCATCTCAGATCACACCATTGATGTTTAAGGTGTATTTTAGGATGATTTAACAAGATGTGACATTAAATAATCTCAAAATACACTTTAAACGAGTAGATTCTAATGTCAGATGATGTTGGGGAGTACTGAACAGGGTTTTTAGGCCTGGTGGCATGATTGGTAGTAGAGCACCCTGGGTAGAGCTCACTATAGCCTATCCTAGATGCCACAGTTCGAGCCCAAAAGCTCGCCAGCGGTTTTTCTATCATGTGGATGCTAGCAGGGACATAGGTTGGTCTTCTAACCTTACATGTTCTGGACTAATGGTAGCCTAGCCTTGGGTCTGTACACATAGAGGCAGGCTAAATAGGATTTGGCAATTAACATTTTTGCAGTTTGAAATTACAGTTGCAGGGCTTTTGGGGGGAGGGCAAAATTATTCATGGATTTCTTGATTCATGGGGGTTCATGCTTCCAAATGACAATGGATACGGAGGACTACATGTAACACTTCATATTACAGCACCTTCATTATTTAACGTTTTAATCATGCTTTCAAATAATTTTATTAAACGTAGGACAACATTGTGAGCAAAGTGGGAAGAAACAGTATCCGTATATCCCTTCATTCCAGGGCTTCCCTAAGCTATGATCACCCGACAGGGCCATGCAGTGTGTTATACTGTATGACTCCTGGTGGTTAATGATCTAAGGATACCAGTTGAGGTAGTGGGTACAGTTTTGAATCCCCAAGAGGTGACTGAAGGATTTTTTACCATATAATGCCACTGGGATTGTAGGCCAGTCATCGCTCCTTAACTATTTTGGATTACAGTCTTTCTTGCTTCAACTCCTCCCTGATTAGTACAGGAATATGGGATAGACTGCTGTAGTTTTGTTTTTTGCTTTTTTTTTTTTTTTTACTTTTTTTTCCCCAGTTTGAAAACGGTGTATCTCAGGCTGAGTGAATTAGTCTGAAGGCAGCAGGAGTAAAATTGAAAATACAGCTTTGGAGTGAAAAAGTTAACTGTACTTTATCCTCTTCAACATTCACACACACTTGTAAAGTGAATGTGTTTGGCATTTTGATACTGATTAGAGGATTTATTTTATACATGGATCTTTATTTAAGTAAAGGATATAAGGAAATAATTTTAAGGACCTTAATATATATATATATATATATATATATATATATGAATGAAATGGGGAAGAATTATTATTATTATGGATAAAAGGCATTGTAATTATAAATGACAGGGCCAATATACTTATAGGCAGCATAAACTTTGTTATTGTTGGCAGTCTGTAAAATTGTGTGTGTGAGAGAATGTATGTTTTTGTAGTAATGTTGTGTGTTTCTATTAGTTCATGAGTGATGGATCCCTTCGCATGTTGGCACAGATATACCTGGGCAACTGTTTGGTTATACAAACATGCCTCAACTACTCCCCCATCCCCCCAAAAGGAGGTGGATGGCGGACTGCAGAAGGGTTGCATATTCTGCATTGAACCGGGTCCACATTTCAGATGAATCTGGGACCACATCATCATTATCATTATAATGTATGCATCACCATTGTTGTTTAAGTGCAGTTGCATGCTGTGTATGGAACACTGGTCTGTGCACTGTCACTATTGAAATTTTGCCAATGTTTCCCTGTTGGCATTGGCAGTGGAAGGTGTTGCATGATTCATTTTTATGTGATAGTAATATGAAGCACACAACAAAAAAGGATGGGGAGTGGATACTCTGATATTTGGGGAGGACTGAGAAACAGGTGGCAGGACACAGTGCTGAAAGAGGATTGCTGGTGAACTTTTCCTTGTTATAGTATGGTATATTCACATGCTGTTGTTCTTGAAGCCTCTTAAGTCTCAGTACTAGTTTGGTCATTTAAAGCTCTTTTAATGCTATTCCAAGCTGTACTCTTCAAAAGCAGCACTTAAGGCATATATCATATTAATATACAATACTGGTATATTATACAGTTTACTAACACCTGATGGTCTGAGGGTGCCAGGTGGGGTATTGGTCATATGCTGTACAGATGTCTTACTGATATATTGTATCATAAAACTGAAAGGGTGAAGGTGTGTGCAAACCCCCAACTTCTGTGTCATTTTTAGTATAAATCTCTAAGATGCAGGTGATCCCTTTGAATTAGGTCATGTGTATTTTAGTTAATGCTTGATTCTCCTACATAATTTTATTCAACTTTTAAAAAAAATTTTCATCTTCAAGGGATTAATGAAGACAATATATATCCCATCCAGTTGAAAGAGACAATCCTATATTAAAAAGCATTGTCTGGAGAGGGGAAAAATACAGTATAGTATAAAAGTTGTTAGTATGGTAGGTGGTTTAGTGGATAATTAAGGCACTCCAGTTGGATTGAGCTGGTGCAGGTTTATATCCATGGGGTGTTTGGGGTTTTTTGCTCACATAATGCCACTCAGGGATGAGTGAGGCTGGTCATTCATTTTAAATGTCAGGACCACCTTGCCTAGCCCCAGGCTCCTACACTTCTCATGCAGCAACACAGGATTAGATGATGATGATGATGATAAAAGATGTCAGCAGTGTGAAGATGTTAAGTGTTGTATATCATAGGAGCTTAACCTTGGACTGCAACACCTCAAAGAGGATAGTATAGAACCAGCAGCTATTATTACCATATAGTCAGGCCTTGGTATACATCAGTTTGGTATGCTACAAATTAGTAGAACAGTGAACTAGAAGTTATACCTAGTTTCACAATGATGGCAATATTTGCTTTTGCAAAAATTGTAGTGGGTGCATATGACAATCATGGCACCTCTGCGCAAGCCAACAGTCAGACATTTAAGCCAAGATGGCTGCCCAGTGTTTACATTTGCTGTGAGCATCTCCCTTTCTTTCTGTTTCATGCATGCAAGGTCATTGAGACACCATTGCCATCACCAGATAACAGTGCAAGTGCTCAATGAATAGAGCAGTTTGTGATATTAAGTGGACAGATAACTTTCCGTGTGTGAAATACCAAACCTTGAGACATGGAAATCTTGTCTTGTAAGGATGCTACCCCTCGTGGAAAGTGGTGCTACTGAGCGTGCCGAGGACAAGCCTAAAAGGTTAAGGTTTTTTGAAATTTTAGGTTAGGTGGCCCAAGACCCCAAATGTACCCTCACTGAGCCTGTGTTACATCGACCTCAATATACGATAAATTGTTATGTGTTGGGTTTTCACTTGGCATAACCCCATCACTTACCCTGTACTGAAGCATTACTGTGCTGTACTGTATATTAATAGCAGTTTGATGGTTATGGACAGAGTTTTACATGGAAGAAGCATAAGTGAAATTCCAGTTAATTGTGACTAATGACTGACGAAACACTAATCATGATAAGAGGAAGAAGGCAAAGGACGCTATATAAAACTTGATTTGTTAAATTTTACCAGACATTCCAGTAAATTGTCCAATTCCTGTTTAATATTTGCATCCATGGCAGTATAAGCATTAAGGTGCAGTGTGCAGAATACAGTCAAGTGCTGAGGAAAAGGTGTTATGGAATTTCCTGTGCCCACAACAATATAATTCTGTGTCATTGTACTGAAGGGAAAAATATGATCACCTCATGTCACCTGCCAGTGTCAAAGGCAGTTACTGCAGTATTGTTTTCCATGTCTTGTGCCACAATAAAATTCCCTAGTTTTTGCAAGTTTATGATTTAATAGCCTTAACAGAATACTAGTTCTGAAACATATGGTTGGATAAGAAAATAGTATTTCTGATACATACACAATCGAGATGAAAGATATTTGGGATGATGATGCATGTTGTTGTGGGTAAGGGTGTTAGTGAGACTGTGGTGCTGGGCAGTGAATGGACATGTGAGTGCACAGGCTCAAGGATGAGAAAGGATACATGGAGACTGGAATTAAGTAATGTGTGTTTGATCTAAGCTTAAGAGGATTATTAACCCCTTTTAGTTCAAGTTGTGGGGTTGGCCCAGCTCCATCAGGTGAAAAGAAATTGACCATAGGAATGTAGAGAGGGAGAGAATACTGTACCTGTTCTTGAGGGAGCACAGAACATGGTAGTTTGTAACAATTCTTTGAGGGAAAGGGAAAGTAGATTACATATGAGTCTAGGGATGTCTATAGCATGATTGACTTTTTCGGGCAGGTTAGATAAGAAGCTAAGGGTGTTAAACTTACTGCAGATGAGCGAGATGTATAGCAGCACAAACTCCATGTATGCGATGTATTGGTTAAACAGTGCAAGGAAAGGATAGTGTGAGGAAAGAATGACTCCTGTACCCAGCAGGAATGAAATTTGAAGAACCAAACAACAAGGGAAGGTTACTATGCAGGGATGTGTAGTGGAGTTGCATTACAATGTGCTGTGACTAAGGGTTTAACTGAGCAGTATGATGCTATAAAGTAGGATGTATGAAAGCCCCTTATCTAACCCGTGTCTAAACAGTGGGCCCACCAAGGCATAAAGGGTGTTGGTGGTGGAATGATGAGATTGATGCAATGATATGAGAGAATGGAAAACTCGTTAGAGAATGGAAAAAGAGATGAGATTAGGAAGTACTTTCAAGTTAAATATACGGCTCGACTAGAGATACATTGGACTAAAGCACTGACCCATATTAAACTAAGTAGTGTTTTAAGTATTTAGGGTCACATGTTGCTGTGGATGGGAGAATAGCTGTAGAGGTGAAGTTTTGAATGAAGGAAGTATGAAAGGTGCTGGGAAGAATGAAAAAAAGTGTTTAGTTGTCATTCACTTACAATGAATGTAAAAGAGAAGGTTGTATGAGGGTGTAGTGGTTCCGACTGCTTTATATGGGACTGAAACATGGAATATGGGTGTAGCAGAGAGGAAGAGTGAATGTAATGGAGATGATATGTCTGAGGAGTATATGTGGAGTGACATGTACGGATCGAGTGAGAAATAATGAAGTGCGAAGGAAAACCGGAGTCATGTGGGAGATGGCAGATCGAGTTGAATGGAGAGTGTTGCGATGGTTTGGGCATGTGAAGAAAATGGATGAAGAGCGATTGGTGAAAAAGATAATTGGATCAGATGTGAGAGGTGTAAGGCTGAGAAGACGACCATGAGTAGGATGGACAGACAGAGTGAAGAGTGCGTTAGATGTGAGAGGAATGTCTAGAGCAAGGAAGAGTGGCTGTGCGTGAATGAATAAATGGCGATGCGACCCCTTTGGGATATTCTCCTCCATTTGGTCTGATCAACTGATCAGGTCAGGTGCAGGTAAGCGGATGGGTCCATTTTGTTGTGGCAGGGGTAAACCAACTCGGTTGTCGTACCCTGCTGTGGATGTTGCTGATTGCACTGCACAGTTGAACCTCATGTTGTGTGGTGCGGTGAGGATCTGTCTCTTCTACCCTTGGGGCTCAGATACCGGTGAATGTGTGTGTGTGGATAAGTAGATCAGGGATGTGTCGTCCTGTCTCGGCTACCTCTCTTCCTTTGGGGGAAGCAGCCTCGGTATATAGATGATGATAGATCTCTTAACTTACACCTCCCCTTCCTCATGTATCTCTCCACTCCGTCCCTCCATCTCATCCTTGGTCTTCCCCTCTTCCTCTCTTCTTCCACTTTACTCACATACACTCTTATAGTCAGTTTCTCATTCTCCATTCTCTCTCCACATGGCCAAATTTCACCTTTCCTCCTATTCTTCTGCATCGTCCAGAGTCCTTCCCATTTTGACTTCTGCCTCCTGCTGTGGTCTGCCCTTCTTTTCTCCCTTGTTCTAAGTCTCTTCTTCCCCTAGATACTCTTCACTCCCTTTTTCTTGAACATATGTCCTGTCACTCTTCTGTCACGCATATCTGTACTGACGGCTCCAAATTTTGCCATGGTGTTGGGTTAGCTCTTGTGTTCCCTGACTCCTCCTTCCAAAGTACACTGTCTTTGCAAGTATTCTCACTACAGAACAGTATGCTATTCTGATGCTTTGAAGTATTTTTCCAGCTTCTCTTCTTCCACCTGTTATCTTCTATGATTCTCCCAGTGCGCTCACTTCTTTACACACCTCATTTTCTCATCCAGATTCAGGAGTGGCTGTTCCGTCTTTCTTTTTAGAAAATGTCAGTTGACTTCAGCTGGGTCCCTGGTCATATCGGGATTGCAGGTAATGAACAAGCTGGCTCACTGGCACTTTCTGCTACTCTTCCCTCTGTGTCCTCTCTCCACCCCATTCCTGCTCTTGGTTGCCTTCCTCTTCTAACCCGTCTCTTCCGTGAACGTTGACAGTCCTCATGGAGCCTGCAGGTTAACAACAAACTTGGAGTGTTCAGTCCTCAGTTCTTCCCTGGCACACATCAACTCAGCCTAATCTTCAATGGGAGACTATCCTTGCTCGTCTTCGTTTGGGCGTTACCTGCCTCATTCATGGTCATTTAGTGAACCATGACCTTCAACCCGCCTGCCCACACTGTAACTGCCCTTTGACCATCCATCACCTTCCTCTTGATTGCTCGTCTTCACTACAACACCGTCTCACGGTGAGCCGTGTAGGCCTCCACTGCTCACTGATTTCCTGGGTGACTCTCCCACTGTTTCTGTTTCCAATATTATACTTTTCTTACTGCTCTTCACATGCTACATTTAATATTGATTCCCCCGCTTCCTTGTACTTTAGTGCCATAGCTGTAGTATGGTTTGGTGCCAGTTCTTCATTATTCCTTCCTTCCTTCAACAAGACCAGACCATTTCAAAACAGTAACACTAGGAGAATGTATGTTAAGTGCGGTATAGGGGGAGAGGAGGAGGAGGAGAGTTAGGATCAGGTTAAGGGATAGAGTGGAAAGATACATGAGGAATGGAGGTCAATCAAATGGCAGAGGACAGAGCGACGTGGAGGCGATATCTCTGAAGTCACCCCTTATGGGATTAAGACATCAGACAATAGATAGATAGATAAAGTCTTAAATAATTAGTTTTGTTACTTTAGCTTTTTCGAGGGTTTGATTGTGCTATACTCTCATATAGGCTACCTCTTTACTACTGTACATCCCTTTATCTCATCCTCCCTCTTCCTCCTTCCACAAACACTGTCCTAGGTAGGCTATAGTCTCTCACTCTCCATCCTCTATGGAAAAATACATAAAGAGAATGAATGAGGATGAGGGGGGGGGGGTTGCAGAAATTAAGGTGTGAAGAGTGCACATTCAAGCAAAGATAACCGGAGGATCTTTTTTCATCTGGCCACATCATGGAAGGAGTTACCGGAGGGAACGGTGCATCAGAGCTACATTTATATCACCTTTATATTTATTTGAAAGTCGTGGCCATAAAAATAATGACTATCCTAAAAAATATATCTTCCTTCATTCAGCTGGTCGGATTATGATATAATCATGCCTCTTTGAAGAATAACATACCCAGGCATATATACTCAAGTAAAATGTACTCGCAAGTGCTCTCGGCGAGATGTGGGGAAGGGGTAAAAACCTCTCATTCCCTGCCCCCACCCTGCTTCCGGCTCCCTTGGGAGGAGGGAAGGACGGAAAGGAGAAAAGGAAGGAAGGCGAAAGCAATTATTATCATGCATACAGTGTAACACTTTAAGAAAGGCTTTAGTGTGCAAAAATATATATGAAGTGAAAATAGTTGATTAGCAATATATCTGTACTAAATATATGAATATTATAAATTATTATATTCTATGAGTATATAAACCTTGCCATTGCTCCTCTAATTTGTATAATATTAATATCCCGTAAAAAACAACAACAACAACTTCAATCAGCTATGTTAAATCCACCTTACGAAATATTGAATTCAATAACGTAGATTGAAATAAACTCAATGGCTATGTGGAAATACGTATAGTGGTTTATTAGAGTAGCTGAAAATAATTTATTTCACTGCATTTACTCTAACTGAAAGCAGGTAATAAATATTTGAAAATGCATAGACGCCAAGCATCTCAACATGGCGTCCGTGAAATCGTCGCTTCTGAAGTTAATTTTACTTTTTCTGGACACTGACGCCTTGTATTTTGAAGGTGTGTATTGCTGCAATATTTTTTAGGTAATATAGATTAATTGGAGCATGTGAGAAGATACATAGATAGTTTGTAAAAGTATACATTGCTGGTGAGGCTGGATCAAAGAGATAGAAATTAGGCAGATTTCTTGGTTACGAGGAAGCTGGAGAAATACTGTGAGATATAGAACGAGAGACTGACTAGGAGAGTGTATGTGAGTGAGATGGAGTGGGGTAGGGGGAAGGGGAGACCAAGTATGAGATGTAGGTGATGGAGTGAGAGTGACAAGAAATAGTACAACTCTGCATCCTTGCCACAGCACTTCCTCATGACTAGCACCACATTCAAGGTTTAATCCCTTGTTATGTCTTAGTATTCAAACTGGGGAGATGGCAGTATTATGCCTGGTTAAAATGAACAGAGTGTAGATGGAAGAGCCTCACTGTTGCTGTGAATTTTGTTAATTTTTGGAATTAGGCAGCACCATAAATGTTTGGAATTACACCCAACTAAGGGTCTTTAAAATTCATGTGCTTTTGACCTAAATTAAGTAGTTTTAAGCACTTTCTCTTCAGTAGATGTCCATTGCAAATGCTTTTTTATGTATTGTACTTAATAAATAAAGAGTTGGGGCAGATTTTCCAGCTCCTATCTCCATCGTTTATTGCATCTGCACTTCAGTAAGCCAGCCTGACCTAACCTAACCTTGACTGAACCTAACCTAACTAAACCTAGCCAACCTAACCTAACCCAGCCCAAACTGACTTTAACATAGATGTGATAATGGGTGAAAGTACAAGCAACAACCCCACACATTCTTAATTATGAAGTACAGTACTAAAGAGTACTTTTGTAATGGATGTGTACAGAAGAGAAATTGCTTAAAACTGCATAAACTAAATGGTGAAGCTATTTTGGTCTCTATAAAGAATACTTCATTTCATTCAGTGTTCACTTTAACCAGGCAGAAAACTAGTCACTCCATTTTTTTTTATTTGAGCTGTAACAAGAGAAATACAATAGGTCTTTTTTTAATTTTCTAGGTTGGTGTGGAGTGTAATGCATTTTATTGCTTTGTATTTCACTGTAGCTGCCATAAGGGTAGCTGTGTTGTTTAGCATCATTGCATTAGTGTTCCTGGTCATGCGCTTCTCCACACAAAATTCATCCAGCCGGCTTGATCTCTTGTCAGTTCCTTAGCCTCACCAACATCCATACCCAGTACCTCCCTTCCTCATACACTCATCCACCATATCCCTCCACCTTCTTCTTGGCCTACCTTGCCTCCTCCCTCCCTCAAATCTATACCCTTTTTACCATGACAGCGCTTGGATTGGCTGTATCGGCTGTATCAGTTAGGTATACAGTATGTGAAGCTACAGAATGTGGTGAAATGTTTTTTTGGGGGCCTATGATACGGAGTCAGGATTTCAAGGGCATGAATGATGAGTGAATGGAAGCTTGGCCCATTGAACTGGGCAAACTTTAGCTGTCTGGATGTTGCTACTCCCCACCCTGCCCTGGGGTGGGAAAGGAGGTCTGGATGATGACCTTATTAGTGTTGTGATGAGAATGGGTTGATTGGGATGGTTTGGATGTGTGGAGAGGATGGAGGATGACAACTGGGTGTGGAGAGTGAGAGGTGTGAACATTGAGGGTGGAGTTGTGAGAGATAGACCAAAAAAAAAAAAAAAAAACTGAGATGAGGTCATAGAGTGTGATGTCAGGGATAAGGGACTGAATATAGAAGCTGTTAGAGGTCAAACAGCATGGAGAGCCATCATTAAGTGACCAAGGGCGACACATGCAAGCATGCTAGAGCTTTTATAAATGATATTGGGAATATTGATGCTCATCAGTTAAAAGCCTGTGGTTATTTGGTACAGTTAGCCTTCATCCAACATCACATTCTGGCTAAATTGATGATTTAATTCACATATGAAAAATCCCCCTTGGTCTTAATTGGTTATTTTATTGTTTTCCCCCATATGACTGGTACGGTACTGTTGTTCTTGTTAATTATTATTATTATTATTATTAGTTTTAGTTTTTGCTTTCCATGACAGTGTGAAGAGAGTGTAACAAGTATTTTTTGCTTTCCAGGGCATTGTAGAGTGAGCTGAGTGAAACAAAGCCATGAGCTGAGTGAAATACAGTTTGGCTCCCACATTTATAGTGTACATCCATCCAACACTGCTGGCAGGTAAGATCAGGATTATGGTCATGATGATGATGATGAATTGATGATGGTGATGGTTCTTTGCTTAAACCCCTAAATAATGAAGTGGAAGTTTGGGAATATTGATGGTCATCATCTGAAAGTTTGTGATTATTAGGTACCGGTACAGTTAGCCTTCATGCCACATCACATTCTGACTAGACTGGTGATATAATTCACATGTGGGAAATCCCCCTTGGTCTTAATAGGTTCTTTTATTATTGTCCCGCCATATAACTGATACTGTTGTTGTTGCTAATTACCCCTGGTGTGTGTGGTCCAGCAGACCCGTCATCCACCAGTCAGCCACTGCCCCTGCAAGGTTGTTGTGTGCAGTACCAGTGTTGCCTTGTGGTAGACAGCACCTCACCACAGTGTTGCCTTGTGGTAAACAGCACCTCACCACAGTGTTGCCTTGTGGTAGACAGCACCTCACCACAGTGTTGCCTTGTGGTAGACAGCACCTCACCACAGTGTTGCCTTGTGGTAGACAGCACCCCACCACAGTGTTGCCTTGTGGTAGACAGCACCCCACCACAGTGTTGCCTTGTGGTAGACAGCACCCCACCACAGTGTTCCCTTGTGGTGGACAGCACCTCACCACAGTGTTCCTTTGTGGTGGACAGCACCTCACCACAGTGAGGCAAGGGCAAGTGTGGAGGTTTGGTTCCCAGATGAAAACCGCAGTTGTGTCTCCACCCAGTTCAAAGGGCACCATAGTAGGCTGCACATTGTCCCATTATGTACCGTATGGTTACCACCCAGCTTTGTAAATGGTTACAGGAAACCTTTAGGCTTGTCACACTGTGTATAGCCACCTGAAGTGAAAAGAAGGGTACAGCTGAAAAGCAACAGGAAGGATGGGAGAAATAGGAAGAGAAGAGGGTACACTGAAAAAGAATGATAATGGTAAAGGAAGAAGTAGGCAGCACTTGTGAGTAGTATTGTAAATCAGGATAAAGTAGCGAATTAACTTTTAGAAACCATTGGCACTCTGGTAGGCAGTTTTTATGTTATATATTGTGAACTAAACTTAGTGTAGTGATTGGGTACTCTGGTGGGCAGTTTTGATGTAATATATTGTGGATTAAACTTAGTGTAGTGATTATCTTCAAAATTTTATTTATAGTGACAGCCTCCAGATGATTTAATTCACATACAGGAATTTTCCCTTGGTTTAAATAGGTTTTTGTTGTGTATTCTCTGTATAACTAATACTGTAAATTAGGGAAAGCTGGCAGATTAGGTTTGTGGATATCAGTAGAATTTTATCATTATCATCATCTATACCTCTTTTTGCCACTCTCTTGTAGAATGGACCTTTGATAGGCAACACATACATGTATAATATTGATGCCAGGCTTCCACTGAAGGAATCCCTGTACTGGGGTTGGCCAGGATGCAGCTAATGCTTTCTATGGGCTGGAAGCTAAACCAAGTGTCAAAACCAGCTAATTACCGTACTTCCCAACAATTGCTGCAGACATACATACATAAATACATACATACATACAAAAATACATACATACAAACAAAAGAGATTGGCCATGATACAGCTGCTGTTTTCTATGGACTGGAAGCTACACCAAATGTCAAAACCAGCTAAGTACTTCCCAACAATTGCTGCAGACATACATACATACAAACAAAAGGGGTTGGCCATACAGCTGCTGTTTTCAATGACTGGAAGCTATACTACGTCACAACTGCATAATTTTACTTCCCATCAATTGCTGGAAATTGTTGGAAAAAAAAAATCTGGGATATATAGTAAGATTTGTAACAGTGTGAGTCTCAGCTTGGACTGTGATAGCCAGTGTTTCATGAATATTTTATAAACTTGCCTGTCTTTATGTGGTGACATTTGTGACATATTTAAAACTGTATTTTTTGTAGTTTCCTCCAAGAGTAGTAGTAGCCACAGCCCCAGGTTCATCTGATATGTGAACCATGTGGACTTGAGGCTGGAGTTGCTCCCCTCCTGCAGTCCACCATCCTACTTTGATGAGATATGGAAGGAACTGAGGGACATTTATATACCCAGGCAACTACCCTTTTATAGTTCACCATCCTCCCTGTGGGGAATAGGCAGGAAGTAGAGGGATATTTAGCCTCTATGACTGTTGTCCCATTATATTGTTAGCACTGCATAAAGGCCATCTTCCCTTCACCATCTGCCTTGTGGGGAATAGGGAGGAAGTAGAGGGATATTTATATATGTGTTGTTCCATTATAGTGTTAGCACTACATAAAGGCCATCTTCCCTTCACCATCTGCCTTGGGAATAGGGAGGAAGTAGAGGGATATTAATACAACTGTTGTCCCATTATAGTGTTAGCACTACATGAAGGCCATCTTCCCCACCACTAACAATGATGAGTAAACATAACAAATAACAAGGACATAATTCATTACATTCCTTCACAGAATTTGACACCCGTGTATGTAAAGGTTTATGGATTGTAGTGTTTGCTGGTACAGTACCATGGATTGTAGTGTTTACTGGCACCCTGTTTATGTCTAATGGTGCATCTTTCATCTTTTCAGGTGATAAGCAGTTTGGGAAGTGTCAAGATCAACACCACAACAAGCTTCATCTATGCTGCCTTCCTTCACTGCCAGCATCATCTCAGCATCATCGCCTCATCACATCTGCTCTCCATGGACGGCTGTGTCAAGATATCGTCCATTCTACATTTATTATTATTATTATTTATTTTTCTCATAATTATTAATGCTGCAGCTGAAGCTAGTTTGTTGTTATGGCCTCTGGGTCATTTGAACCCAAACCCTGTGGACTTCAGACTAAAATTGCTCTTCCCTTGCAATCCACCATCCTCCTTTTGTGGGGATAGGGAGGGAGTTGAAGGATGTTTGTATAACCAGGACAGTGGTGCTGCCCATGTATATCAGTGCCACCACATGAAGGCATCCCCTCCTTCACACAGTCCAAGCTGTGCCCTTGTTTTTATTACTTGTAAATGTGTATAGTTGTTGAGTAACCCGTCTGTCTAGCTGAGCAGACCTATCAATCACAGGCAAGAAACCACCAATAATTAATCTGACTTGGCCTGCAGCATTACTTTAAGTCCTCATTATAACTCACACATTTATCATTTATAGTTACCATTAAATCTTTATTAACTTGTTGAAATATTGCCACAGAAAAAAGTTCCATTGGTACATAAAATGCTGGTTGGCCAGTTAACCCAAAATTGACGTACCAGATGTGTGGATTAAGTTTATTATGTTTTGGAACAGCCCAGGGTTTAATTTTTATATTATTTTTGCCAATAAGTATAGATTAACTTATAAAAGAATTGAGTTGTAAAATTTGCCTTGCTACCTATGAAAGTAACATGGCAGTTTACCCACATACTGTACACAAGTTGCGTGTAAAAAGTAATGATATGTTGGCCAATTTTCACCCATTCACTCTAGCAGTACAGAGTTGTGATTCACTCCAGCAGTACAGAGTTATGATTCACCCCAGCAGTACACAGTTATGATTTACCCCAGCAGTACACAGTTATGATTCACTCTAACAGTACAGAGTTGTGATTCACTCCAGCAGTACACAGTTATGATTCACTCTAACAGTACACAGTTATGATTCACTCCAGCAGTACACAGTTATGATTCACTCTAACAGTACACAGTTATGATTCACTCTAACAGTACACAGTTATGATATTTTGTAAACCCATCCCTGGCTTTTTAATATACATTTTCTTGCCATAAAGTCTGGAATAACCTGTACAAGAACTGACCTGGAAAATTTGCATTGGTATCTATAGAGCTGTTTGGCCATTTTCTCCTTAAATTACAGTAAGCCTTAAATGGAAAGTTTGTAATATTTTGGGATACAGCCATAACTTATAATGAGGACTGAATGTTTGGAAAATGTGATTGACTTTTTCTGTATATATTTTTTAACCCCTTAACAACTACCTTCATTGATCTGTGCTTTAAATTCCGTAGCATTCATTTGTTGAGTTGTTAAGGGGTCAGAATGTAATGTGCTCACCCATATATTTCAGAAGTTGAAGGGACATACAAGGTGAGAGTCTCTTGCTTTTGTTTAGTTTAAGATTAAGCTGTGGATTCTGGGGCGGCCCTTTTCATTGTATACTTGCTGCCTTTAGATAATTGTATTCAGCTGGGGAGAGTATTTAAACATTCCATAGTGATTAAGCTGTGGATTCTGGGGAGAACCTTTTCCTTTTATACTTGCTGCCTTTAGATAATTGTATTCAGCTGGGGAGAGTAATTAAACATTCCTTAGTTTAAGATTAAGCTGTGGATTCTGGGGAGGCCCTTTTCATTGTATACTTGCTGCCTTTAGATAATTGTATTCAGCTGGGGAGAGTAATTAAACATTCCTTAGTTTAAGATTAAGCTGTGGATTCTGGGGAGGCCCTTTTCATTGTATACTTGCTGCCTTTAGATAATTGTATTCAGCTGGGGAGAGTAATTAAACATTCCTTAGTTTAAGATTAAGCTGTGGATTCTGGGGAGGCCCTTTTCATTGTATACTTGCTGCCTTTAGATAATTGTATTCAGCTGGGGAGAGTATTTAAACATGGAGGGTGAGATGCAGCCTTAATAGCTAATGTTGTAGTAAGCCTTGCAACCCCAGGCTCATCCCAATGTGAACCCAGTGGACTGCTGGCTGAAGTTCCCTTTTCCTGCAGTCCACCAGCCTTCCTTCAGGGGATAGAGAGGGATTTGAGGGACATTTGTATGGTATAACCAGTCAGTGGAGTTGCCTAGCTTTATCAGTGCCACCACATGAAGGCATCCCTCACTAATAACATTGCAGTACCATAATAAACCCCATCAATAAGCAGTGTCTCCTATGCTGAATAAAATTATTTCTCAGCTGCAAGAATAAAGGGAAAAGGACCTAAGACTGCCATCCATAGTTCATTTACATACATACATACATATATACATACTGTACACACATACATACTGTACACACGTACATACATACATACATACATATATACATACATATAATCTGTATACTGCACACATACTTATATATATATATATATATATATATATATATATATATATATATATATATATATATATATATATATAGTATACTGTACATACATACAAATTGGTCATGTGGAGAGGATGGGGGATGACAGTTGGTGCAGAAAGTGACAAGTGTTAACACTGGGGTAGGATTGCCAGAGGCATACTGAAAAAGACCTGGGATGAGATCATAGAGTGTCACCTCAGGGATAAGGGACTGAGTAGGGAGGCTGCCAGAGATTGAGCAGCATGGAGAGCCACCACCAGGTGACCAAGACCAATGCATGCAAGCATGTTGGAACCTTTATAAACAAAAAAGAATACATACATACATACCTACATGCATACATACATACATACATACATGTAGTGTACATACATACCTACATAATACATATACCTCTGTGCTGTTTTATGTAGATTAGGATTATTTAGAACAAGGGTGCTCAGTCAGTCATGTTGGACCCATTGGAAGAATAGGTTAGGGTCCCACCAAGTGAAAAATGCTGTATTGTTTATTTGTGTCACCAACACTTACATTATAAGCTGTACTGTTGTTGTTGTGGCCACAGGCTTATTTGAATGACTGCAGGCTGGAGTTTACCTCATCCTGCAGTACTGTTGTTGTTGTTGTTGTTGTTGTTGTTGTTGTGGCCACAGGCTCATTTGAACAGGACTTCAGGCTGGAGTTTACCCCTTCCTGCAGTTTATCAAATCCCTCTTTAAGGACACTGGAAGGGAGTTGAGGGACAGTCTTACTGCAGGCTGGAGTTTACCCCTTCCTGCAGGTCATCATCCCTCTTTAAGGACACTGGAAGGGAGTTGAGGGACAGTCTTACTGCAGGCTGGAGTTTACCCCTTCCTGCAGGTCATCATCCCTCTTTAAGGACACTGGAAGGGAGTTGAGGGACAGTCTTACTGCAGGCTGGAGTTTACCCCTTCCTGGAATACTGTTGTTGTTGTTGTTGTTGTGGCCACAGGCTTATTTGACTGACTGCAGGCTGGAGTTTACCCCTTCCTGTGGGTCATCATCCCTCTTTAAGGGCACAGGAAGGGAGTTGAGGGACAGTCTTACTGCAGGCTGGAGTTTACCCCTTCCTGCAGGTCATCATCCCTCTTTAAGGGCACTATAAGGGAGTTGAGGGACAGTCTTACTGCAGGCTGGAGTTTACCCCTTCCTGCAGTTTATCATCCCTCTTTAAGGACAGAGTTTACCCCTTCCTGCAGGTCATCATCCCTCTTTAAGGACACTGGAAGGGAGTTGAGGGACAGTCTTACAAGTGGGCATCACAACTGCCTGATTTTATTCATACCACCATGAGAAGTCCCTCCCTATTGCCTTTAAAATGCAGTTATTTACACCAGTATATGTATAGGTGAGGCTGATAGCAGCAGAGTGCAGCCTGCCAAGTTTGTTATAAGGAGAAATTCTCATCAAATCTGTTTGAATATGAAGTTCCCACCAAGTCTGCCTGAATATAAAGTTCCCACCAAGTCTGTTTGAATAGGAAGTTCCCTTCAAGACTGTTTGAATAGGAAGTTCCCACCAGGACTGTTTGAATAGGAAGTTGGGTCATTTGGCTAAGCAGGTTGAGCACCCATGTTCTGGCAGCATTGTTAGGCTTCAGTTGCTTCCAGTTTTTTTCATTAATATAGAACTATACATAAATTTTTTGATAATCTGTTTTACTCAGTCACATTTGCCCAGTTTTTGACAGTAGAAAGGAATAGCCATTAACCTCTTCTGCCTGTGATTGTCATATCTGTTTTATTCTTTTCACCGTCCAACCATTGTCCAATCCATTAGGAGTGTAGGAGCCCAAGGTGAGGCCATTTGTGTATCATCCAGTCCTTTATTGTCCCTTTAGAAGTGTAGTAGACTGAGACTAGACCATCCTTCCATCATGCCATCAAGAATGTAGGAGCCTGAAACTAGACTATTCAATCAGGACGTCAGTTTTTGCTGCCACTCATGTCACTACTCCTTACTGCCTCACCAGGAGTACAGGGGGCCCTAAGCTAGGCCATCCATCCATCACTCAACCCTTCTCAAACATGAATGTAGAGGCCCTGAGCTAGGCAGTCCTTGTGTCATTCAACCTGTTACTGTCCCATCATGAGTATAAAGGGCCAAGGGTTAGGCTTTCCATTCATCATCTAACCCGAAACCCGTGCACGCCAGGGGTTTTCCGATGTTGCACGCTTCTCCCTACAGGGGATTTCATGATTTTGGAAAAAATACCCATACTTCAAGCCCTAATGTCTGCTAGCCTATAAGAGTTAGAGGAAAAAGTAAAGATACATAAGACTCAACAACTCTTCCTCTTTCAAATGAAAGTATCGCCACGTGTCCATGTGGTCCCGTCTATGAGTAAGGATAAGTTTAAATTTAAAGGGTGGCAGGAAGATGCTTGCGGCTATACATGTCAACCGGCGTTGCTCCACACTCAAAATTGTGACGGCTATACTGTACACGTGAGCCAGCACGTAGGGGTTAATTACTTCACCTGGAGAGTGTAGGGTTCCTAGATGGGGCTGCTCAGTCAGGACATCAGCATTGTTTCATTCTTGCTACCACCCATCTATTATCCAACCCTTTACAGAAGAGTAGGTGCCCAGTGCTAGGCTGTGAAATGTGAGCTGTAGCAGGGGAAGTATAGGCTGTGGAGATGAGTGTTGTAGGCGGGAAGGTAAATGCTGTGGAGATGAGTGTTGTCGGTAGGACAGTAAAATGCAGGTCCAGAGGTGAGGAAGAAAAAAAATGTGTGGGTGTGGGTGGAGAGGAGTGTTTGGCATGGAGTGGGATGGTGATCATTTCTCTCTGATCTTAACCCAGGTTTTAGTCCTTTCTTGGCATAGTTTGGCTGGTTCGTTGGCAGAATCAGATAATGTTGTGGTTCCAGCTTCTTTTAGTAACACATTTTGGTAACAAGCATCATATTCTAGTGCTAATATAGGGTTTTAACTAAGTATTCAAGATGGAGTAATGGCAGTTTTAGGCCAAGTTAGCTAAGCTGGTAAGGTTCAAGTCATGAAGTATGAAGAACTGCCCATCCCAAGTTGCTGCTTTCAGAGCATAGAGGCATAAGACTAGGCTGCAATGGCCCAGAACATTTTAGGGTAGGTGACAGTGAAGAGGCGTATTAGAGAGGGAGATGTGAGCTGGGGGAAGGCCAGAGAAATGACAGGGGACAAGGCAACATGGAGGCAATTTCTTTGTGGCCACCACTTTTGGGATTAAGGTGTCAGGCTATAGATACCGTAGATAGATAGAGACTGACATATGCCCCTGGTACCATTGTATGTGATAAAATAATCTCCGTCTTCTATACAATGTGAACAATATGCAAGGCACAGTCTATTCTGGCCCATGAGCTCTAGTAGACCACAGGCATCTTCCCCATGTCATTCTGCCAAGTTTCATTCTCATATGCTTTCATCCCCCATGTCTCTGAGTCATTACCAGTGATATCATGGGACTGTAGGTCATATTCTGAGTGGCTTTGTGGATGTCTTAACACTTCTTCCCCAGCAATTTGTCCAGCATATTACACCCCAGTATCATCTTTTATGTTATTGATGCAAAGTACATTGATAATAAGATGACATAAATAGCATATGGGAGAATGTCAAGGTATATTAGGGATAATAAATAGCTAAGGAACAGGTGTTATGAGACCTCCTCCATCACCTAGAACACTGTGTTGCATCTTTCCATTCCTCGTACTCGTGATATTGGGTTAGGATTAGAGTACGAGCTTTATAAATATTTTGATGTTAGGTGCTTACTTCACCCCAGAGGAAGTCCACTCATGGTACCGGAAGATTATTTGATTCAGTTTAAGGCAGACTTCTGGTAATGAGAGGATTAATGAGGCTGTAGCTTATCCATAGTCACTGTGTTTCTACCAGAGATCCCTAAGCCCGTTTGGCCCAGTTGATGGCCAGGTGTAGTCAGAGTGGAGGATAAATTTGACTAGTAACCAAGGAGACAGTTGTACCTCATAACTCACTCTTGCAACCACAACTCTAAGATTGTAGAAGTGACATAATTCCTGAACTAAATCAGTGGCTAGCAGGAATAAAAAGAAATGACACAACTTAGGCTGAAGGGGTAACTTTACACTTTTTCAACATTTGTATTAACAGTTTCTCTTTTCTTTTCAGATGGCTGCAGACTTCATCGTCTCCTTCAATTCTCCCCAATCCTTCCATTCTCATCCTTCATCCTTACCTTCTTCCTTCCCTCCACCTCTCTTCCCTCTCTCCAACTGGGGGTCAACCTAACATCCCAGGAGTGGCTGCCCAGGAATCACCAACCTTTCCTCTATCCTCTTCCTTTCTCTCCTTGTGTGTGTGTGTGTGTGTGTCTGTGGCTTGTATTCTCATTGGCTTAAGGCTTTACTACCATCTCTTCCCTAACGATTTATTTTGCATATTACACTTAGTTGTCAGTATGTATAAATAATCTGGCAAGGCTGAGGTGGTAGGGAGTGTCCTTAACCAGTGAGATTATGAGCCATGATGTGCAGGGGTGGTGGGGGAAGGGAAAGGGCTGGGAGGGGAGGAAGGGAGGGATGGACAGGGGTTTAGATAGGGCCAGATTACCCAATCCCTAACGGGATTATACGGGGTTGGCCTGCCAGAGGGGCAATCTGTCTCCCCATCTTGGCCCCAACTCATCGTTTCTTTCTTCCCCTCCCAGCATTTTGACTTTCTCTTCCCCCGCCTGGCCAGCTCCAGTGGGTTTACCCCCCCCGGCCCAAACCTTCACCAGGGTGCCTGACCCAGTCACTCACCCCAGCCAAGATGGTGGTGGTGGTGGTGGTGGGAGTGTGAGTGTTCTAGATGTGTGTGGCAGCTGAGCCATACATACATCCATACATACACTCACACTCCCACCACCATCAGTGCTGTGGTGGAGCCCAGTGAGTGGAGGGTGTGGTGGCTGGCAGTAGCTTCTGCTACTGCCAGCCACCACGCCCTCCACTCACTGGGCTCCACCCTGCTGGCTGGGGTGAGTGACTGGGTCAGGCACCCTGGTGGAGGTGTAGCTGGAGCTGGGCAGGCTACCCCACCCCTGCACATCAGTGTGAATGAGTTCCTTCAACTAATACGTTTTCTCTTATATTTCAGGGGTAACTATTATATTTCTTTTTCAGGGGTAACTTTTATTTCAGGTTCTACACACACACACACGTCTTCAAACCAGGTAATTATTTGCTTACATTTATTATGCTTGTATGTCCCTTTAAAAGGGTGAGCACATTGTTTGTACATGTTTATGAACTTGTAAACAATAAAATTATACTGTTGTACATAGGACTTTTACCTCCCTCGTAGTTAGGGCTATGATGATAGTATGAGAGAGGGGAGAGAGAAACACTGACAGAACATACAGGGGAAGACAGAGAGGAGAGGGAAACATATGACCGAATACACAGTGGAAGAGAGAGAAAGAGAAACATAGGACAGAATATGTTGAGGAAGAGGAAACATGTGAGGGAATATACGGAGGAAGAGATAAAAACAAGACAGAATATACAGAAGAGAAACATATGACAAAATATAAAGACAAAGACAGTGAGAGGAGATAGAAACATACAACAGAATATACAGAGGAAGAGAAAGAGAAGAGACAGAAACATATGACAGAACATACAGGAGAAAAGAGATATATGACAGAGTAAGAGGGAGAAGAGATAGAAACAAATAACAATGTGACAAAATACTGAGGAAGAGAAACACATGAATCAATACACAGAGGAATGGAGAAATATGTATACAGAGGAAGAAAGAAACATAATTATACAGAAAGAGAGAAATAGAAAGAAGTGAAAGAAACAAGACCTGAAAGGAATAAAGATTAAGACACCATACAGTGGCATAATAACACACAGATGACGAGGCCACTTCCTAGTAGAGCAACAACCTCTGGCAAGTACATACATTAAAAACTAAGGTCCTGCCATACTTAGAATAATACCATCTTATCCAATGGCAGGACTTAACAGATTAACTTTACATTTCTCACTGCTAGAACACAGAATGACACAAACTATGATACATGATGCAAATTCTTTAATGGAACTTTTCTAATTCGAGTACAAAAACATCAACTGCACAGGAAGACAGCACTCAATAGTCATATCTTCTAAGAACTCTGAGAATAAAGAAATACCAACTGAAACCTACAAATATTAAGGTTGACTCCTATCCACGTTTATACTCAAAACCCTTCAGTCTATCCACTCTACCTTGGCTTAAAACTGGCATCTCCATCTTTAATGCCAAGCTGTTACTTGAGATTAAGATTTGCATATCACACTACTCACAAAGTTTTATGGGAGGGATGCAGAGCTACAGCACTGTCTTATTCTGCCAATGAGGTGTGACATCTGTGCCAAGTTAAGGTGAACCAAGTATTATGATACACAGGTCACATAATAAGCACTAATGAACTGTTTCTGTCATTTTGTAAAGACTCTAACGGTAAAAATAAGAGCTCAAAGTGTATGATATAAAATAATGCTCTTATATTCTGATCCTAAGATACACCTACTAACACACAAATTCAATCCCTTCACTATTAACATTAAAGTTTATTCCTGCTGCCTCCCATGATTTTATATAACTTCTCACCTACTTTATTAGTTATGAGTATTTGTAGCCACTCAAGTGTCTCTACTGAATAGCACTGTCTGAAGGTAGAATAGTTAATGAAGGCTGTATGTAAACCCTTCACTCCAGTCACTCCAAGCAATTTGCACTCAGTTCTTTTACGTAACAGGTTAATGAATGCTGTGAGACCCCTCAAGTTCAAAAACTCTCCCATGCTAAATAACACAGTCTGAATGCAACGAGAATAAAATAAATTCGTCTTTGGAGTCAAGTGGTTAAAACTGCAGTACAAGCTACTACTGTACTACCTTTGGGTCTTTGTGCTGACACCTTGTATCTGATATTTATGCTACTTCCAAGCATTTCTTAGGCAGCCTGTGACAGTACATGAACAGGAATAGCTAAGGCCCTATCAACTCTCATTACTTGGGTACTCCTCCTACTTAAAACTCCCTACAAAGTACTTGTTCTAGCCTGACATATTGGCCCCTTCAAGATGGCCAGGCATCTAAGTAGTAACCATGGAGACTCATTCCTACCTCCTACTCAAAGCTCAATGAATTTCTGGCAACCAACTTAGTATGAAAAGCTGTGGGAGAGGCCCAGTTCCCTCATATTAAAATATATTGGCTACAGTAATTTAGGAGATGTGAAGAGAATGGAGAATGAAAGACTGACTATGAGGGTGTATGTAGGTGAGGTGCAGGGAGGGAGAGGGAGAGGTAGACCGAGGATGAGGTGCAGGGAGGGAGAGGGAGAGGTAGACCGAGGATGAGGTGGAGGGATGGAGTTGAGAGGTATATGAGGGAGGGGGGGATGAGTTGGGGAGAGGGTAGTCAAATGGTGGGTGACAGAGCGACTTGGAGGCGTTTTGTCTGCGGCCACCCTTTGCGGGATTAGGGCGTCGGGCTATAGATAGATAGATAGAACTTAGGAGACTTACTCCCACCTCAGAACTAAGGCTCACTGGACTTAACACAAGCAGGAGTTTGTGGCCCAATCCACAGGTCATTACAAAGCTCTGCTAGATAGACCTTTTTTATGCTCTCTGATTATAACTGGGGTTTCTCGAGGCTTGAATGGTCTGTGAACAAGTGTAAGTGGCCCATTTCACTGAGCATGCAGTTGATAAGGTTTCTGTATACTACACCTCACCTCGAGTGGGAATTGGGATTTAGATGATGGTTGCACAAGAAATGGACTTCTTGGGTGGTTAGGCCTCTAGTTCTACAGAGACCTAAACTGATGGCTAGAATGGTGTGTGAATGTGTGGGGTCCACTTCACTGAACATGCCGTTGATAGTTCTTATTTTTTATATTACTTTTAATTACCCCGTCCCTCAAACTTACCTCAGCCTTTATATGGGAATTAGGGTCAGGATGATGCTGAAGATGGGTGCCTTCAAGCAATGGCACTGATATAACCAGGAAGTGGAGCTGCCTGGATATAAAAATGTCCCTCAACTTTCTCACTGTCCCCGAAAGGCGAATGGTGACTGCAAGATGAGGGCACCTTCAGCCTGCAGTCTACCATGTTCATGTTCAGTTGAATCTGGGACTACAACCAACACCATCATGGTCAGGATGATAATATTAACAGTTCTTTGCACATTTTCTTCATTTCACAAAAATTCCATACACACACTTTATTGAACTTTCACTCACCATGCACACAGAGCAGTAAAAAAAAAAATAATAATAATAAGTTATATGAAGGCTAACACCTCATGAGATGTTTAGATTTTAACGCTTAACCCCTTCACCCTTGGAGTCAGAAGCCCAAACCACACACAAGCGCTGAGGTAAACAAGATTGAGCTTTATGTATAGTGATAACTAAAAACTGAATATTTTATGTACTTTACTGGAATTTTACGCTGGGTTGCGGTAGCAAATTTTGGGGTGCCAGAACCACAGAAAAAATGATGACCTATATCATATTTAATCAACCATCATCATATTATACTCTGGTCCCAAAACTGACTAGGAAGTGAGAGTCACAGTGTACAATGACTGCCTCAAGAAAGCGGTCACCACTTATGAAAATCAATTAATAATTCATGAAGGGCTTTAGTGAATTCTTTTGTGCCCTCAAGGAATGAGTTACTAAGTGTATGAATTACTGATTAACCATTTCAGTATGATGGCGCCCTCATACTGCTTGGGTTAATTCACAGCCAAAGAAGGGCCAATCTGTTCTTCTGACCCTGTGATTAACTTACTTAGCCTGACTAATACTTTTTTTTTTTTTAAATATGAGGAAAAAGGTACCAGTGGGTAGATTCCCAGAAAACTGTTCCCTCTAAGAACCTATTTAAGTTATGCAGCTCAACATAACCTCAGTTTAAGCTATTCTAATTTACTTTAACCCTCAAGGGGTACAAGGGGTTAAGGGTTAAAATCGTACAAGGGATTCACAAACACTTATGATCTATTTCCTCTCATAACTGAGAGACAAAGGTTAAATTCTGCTCCATCCTCTTCTCGTCTGGCCTGCAAAAAAAGAAATCACAGCTACGGCAAGAAATTGATCATAAATCTGCTGTGAATCAACATACTAAGCAATAATACAGAACTTACAGTATTTATATTATTCATATAGTCAGTCCTCTTATAGGTCAGGGATACTTTCCAAAATATCAAAACTTTTCCTATATGAGACAGGGATATTCAAAAATACAGCATTACAACTTTTCATAACACACAAGAGATGCTTTCCAAAATATCAAAACTTTATATAAGTCAGAGGTGCATTCTAAATTATAAAAACTTTTCTTGTATCAGACAGGGGTGATCCATAATATGACTGCCTTTTCAATACATTTGAGACTGCAAATGGTGGGAAACTGGGAAATTGGTTTAATATAAACTGCCACTCTGCCCTAAAACGTTTAGACTGAGCAGAAATAAGCAGACTCGCCTTAGGCCCATATGCTCCTTGAAGCACTAATGGACTGCATTTTTTTTTTTTTTAAACATCATTCAGACCTCTTCTCCCACTGTCAGTCATAAAACCGAAGCATGTCTCACCACTGTTTTATTTCTCATATAACTGTTTAATAAACTGCTGAAGAATTACAGCCTTACCCTTCAACTGATGTTTATGATTCTTCATGGTTGTTTTGAGATGTTTTGTCTCTTGTAGCCCCTCAATCATGAATCAGGCATATCTCAAAGGTACATTATTATTATCATCATCATCATCATTATTATTATTTTCACTAGTAGTGGTAATAATTTCCCCACTCACATCCCAGACCTATAATGAGGACTTATGGCCATATAATTAAAACTGAGTGTGCCAAGTTAGGGACAAGGACCATTTCCTATGATAATTGCTCAGATCTGTCCTTCTCACATCACTGCTGACTACTGTACCTACTATGAAATGCAGGCTGACCACAATTAAAATTTACAAGGGTACAAGTGATGGAGTGGAGAGATATATGAGAAAGGAGGGTGTGGGCTGGGAGCAGGGCAGTGAAATAGCGTTGGACTGGGCGACGGAGGCAATTTGTTTGTTGCCACCCCTTACGGGATTGAGGCGTATGGCAAATGATAGATGGACATGCGATCAAAATTAGGGATCTGATACACTGACACACTCAGTTTTAATTATACGGCTCTGACTGAATAAATATTACATACAATTTTACTATAATAAACATCTCATGAGGTGTACATGTAAATAACCACATCCAGGTACATTCTTCCCTCCCCCCCCCAACCCCTCACTGCATATTTGGTTCCCATTAAATTCTGACATTTTTATGTAGAAGAAATATAAAGTACAGAGTTAAAGCAATCATTATTTTATACAGGATGACCCATATAAAGCACTCCACTAGAAAAGCATGTGGCAATATCTTGTGTGTTAAGGGGATAGCTCAGCCTGCTGGTGTGGGAGTGGCTGTGGGAATGGGAGTAGGAAATTAATGACACAGTGTAGACAGCACAGATACTGATAACACTTAGCCATCCCAACACAAGAGAAATTGCCCAGCAGAGTGGATTGTGGAGTGGTAGATATGCACCACCTCTGTATAGTCAAAAACACAACAATTCTTTTACATCAACTGTCTGACTTTGTATCAACTGTAGATTACTTCCTGGCAAATATATTCTGGGAGAAAATTCTTGGTGAGTTCTACAGCCATGGTATAATTTAGTTAATTTGTTTTGGTTACATCCTCATGATTTTATTCAACACAGAAGTTGTATGTAGTTAAAGTGTTAACAATACTATTAATTCTTTTAGGACAAGGGTTTAACTTTTTAGTTTTTTTTTCTATTTAACACCCAATGATTTTTATTTAAGGGCAAAAATTTAATTCAATACGATTTAACCTGGATATTTTTATTTCTATTTAACTCATGATTTTATTGGAGAAAAGTTTAATCTCTTGTTGTATATGGATTAACTTTGATATTTTTTCTATTTAACTCCCAATTATTTTTACTCAAGAAGAAATGTTATGATACTCTTAATTATTCTATACCAATCTTAATCACCTGATACTATTGAAGGAGAAAAGCTAAATGTGACTCTTAAGGGCAGAACCAATACACAGTGAGGGGTTAAGGGAAGAATAATGATCTGGATGTGGCTTTCCCCATGTTAAATATTTTATACCCCCACACAGTGCAATTCCCAAAATCCGAAATAGCTGGGATAAAGAGGTGCCTGGATTTTTTGGAGGGAACACTGAAATTCCCTATCTTTACCATCAGTTATAGACACCCACTGGCCTGTATAATAATTCCTTTAAAAAATAATTGTACCCAGTCTTTAATATATTCCACAATCATGGTTTTGATGGCAAGGTATGAAAATTCAACAACATTTTTTATTTTTTCCCTTCTCTCTTTCACTCACTCACCATCTTTCTCTCTCTCATCCATGTAAATAGACACACAGAGCAAAAAATTACTGAATCACGTAATCTTCCTAGAACCTTTTGGAAAACTGTATTTTGGGGGTATTTGAATTTCGGATTTTGGGAATTGCACTGTACTGCTCTCTCTCTCTCTCTCTCTCTCTCTCTCTCTCTCTCTCTCTCTCACACCCACCCACCCACACAAACAAATTATTTCATCATCTTCCTAACCCTAATTCCCACACAGAAGACTGGGTAGGCTAGGACCCAGGGCCAAAGAAACAATAACTATCATAACAATACAAAAGAAATCATCATCATCATCATGCTAATTTCTACCTAAGAGGTGAAGTGAAGCAGCACCAAACACAAGAAATGATTATGTACAAAACTGGGCAAACTTTCAACATTTCATATGTGATTTTGAAGGTATTGGCTGTACATGCACACATCAGCCATTCTACACTTGATGACTCTATTGTGTTTATTATGTGTTTATTATGTGTTGCTGACTCTTTTGTGTGTTTACTCTAGCCTGGCAAAGATCCCTAACCCCTTTCAGCTTTGTTAATGGCCAATTTTAATCACCTGTAGTGCATTTATTATAACCTGGCAAAGATCCCTAACCCCTTTCAACTTTGTTAATGGCCAATTCTAATCAGCTGCACTGCACTTATTATAACCTGGCCAAGATCCCTAACCTCTTTTAGCCAGCATAACTAAAGTGCATTTACTCTAACCTGACAAACATGCATAACCCCTTTCAGATTAGTTGATTGCTAAGCGTAGTCTCAGCCCAGACTATGACTACTGTGTAAATGTGGCTGAGTTCCCCACCTGGAAGTGTTGTGCAAACCTAACTAATCTTGCCAACTCCAAGGGACAGATTTTACTGTAGTTATGTACAAGAGATGTGTATGTGTAGTAGTCTCATCCCGGACTCTGACTACAGTGTAAATGTGGCTGAGTTCCCTGCCTGGGAGTGTTGTGCAAGGCCAAGTACCAGGCTTTTGTCCCCACACCACTCCCATGGTAGTACCTCCCAGGGACGATGGTAACCACCCATCTACTACCTACCACACTACCAACAGCATGACCTATGAAATAAACCAACCATTCAAGCCCACAGAATTCTAGTTTCACCTCACTATACAAAAACATAAACCTAACTTAATAGCATATGTCAACTAGTACACAAGATCTCTTTGCTACTAGGGTACTCTAAGCTGATAACAGAAACAGCCTTCATTAACTCCCTCACTACTACATGCCTCGTATGCCATCAAGAACTGAACCCTATGTCAATTAATGTACATTATGTAATGTATCATCCTACCACACATTTCCCACCTTACAGAAGCCTTCCACACCTATAATGTGAGATATATTGACTGTTCCTCCATGTAAGGATAAGCTGGCTGTCTAATCTTGTCCAACCGCAATACTATCCACTATCCGCTTATTCCTGTCTAGGCGCACACACTGTACATACATCCTAACCTACCTACTGACACAAATCAACTACAGTACTTTCCACTATCAGCAATATCTTTCTCTTTGGTCTAGGCACAATGGGCTGTCTAATAGAGGCCAACCAGCCTAGGCAATTATAATTGTTGCTCATTACAAAATACATCATCATCATTATCACCACCACCACCACCTGAAAGCATAATTGAACTATATACGACTGCAGACACAAATACTGATACACATCATTTGGGAAAAAAAAAAATGTGAACAATGACTTCTGAAACTAAGAACAATAATGTAATACTTGTAGCTTTAAAAACATTAGAACACTGTGTGAGAGTTCAAGAACTGTGACAGTTGCATATATATATATACTGTATATATTTTGTTTCACAGCTACATTAACACATTAACACTATCTGAAATCACCACCACCACCACCAAACCTAACCCATCAGCAACAATCAATTACTGTACAATTGCTTGAAAAAGTACCAGTGTATCATGCTGTGTTGTTGCTGTAACCCCAGTCTGTCTTGCTGAGCAGACTCATCAATGGCAGGTAAGTAATTACCCTTTCAGGGCCATCCTGTGCAGTGAACCAATGTTCCCTTGCAGCAGATAGTGCCTCACTGTGACAAGGCACAGTCAGACATGGGAAACGGTGTGGTTTGGTTCATGGATGGATGCCACATTTGTCTCTCTCCACTCAATTAACAGGCACCACAGTAGGCTCCACATCACCCATTCTTTGCTTATGTGGTTACCACCCAGCGTTGTAAATAGTTTTCTGGGCTACAGGAAACCATTTGGCTTGTCACTCAGTGCAAAGTCACCTGAAGTGCATGAAGAGTAATAAAAAGTGACAGGGAGGATAGAAGAAATATGAAGGAAGGAGAGCAGGCAGAGAAAAAGAATGACAGGGGGTGAAGGACAAAGTAGGCAGCACTACATCAAATGAGTGGATGATAGTCGCCACCACCTACCACAACAAGAAAAGGTAAAAGACAATTAAAACAAAGGAAATGACCACATGGCACTATCAGTAATTCAGAACCTGGATATACTGCAGATAAGGAACTGGAAGCCAATGACATGGACGAGGACACAACACAGGGCAAACAAGACAAAACTAGAGTAAGGCATGATTAAGCCAAGACAGTCTCGTACTTTCCAACTTGTTGATTTTCTTGGCTAAATATCATGTAAGAATCAGGGAGATGTCTTAACACCTCTTCCTTGGCAACTTATTTTACCTCTTCCGCCTTAATATCCTCTATGAAGTTACTGATGCAAATTATGTTGATATTAAATAATACAATGGTGCTGGAGATTGATGTGTTCAGTTGATGGCACTGATATAATGGGATGGCTCCACTCCATGTTATGGCACTGATATAATGGGATGGCTCCACTCCATGTTATGGCACTGATATAATGGCATGCCTCCATTGCCTGGTTATACAAACAACCCTTACCTACTTCTCTATCCCCCAGAGGGAAGATGGTGGACTGCAGGAGGGCAACTTAAGTCTGCAGTCTACTTGGTTCATATTTCAATCTTAGGGTCACAACAACGTTTAATATACCACCACTAAATACATATGGAATTCTATATACTGTATTACATCCTCCTTACAGAACATATTATCGCATCATTTTGTATTGTTTATAAAGGCTTTAATACGCTTGCAATCATCAGCCTTGGTCAGCTTAAGGGCGGCACAATAATATAAATCCCACTGAACAGAAATATGAGTAGCTATAAACAAGCCAATCCATATACAGTACAGTATTACTCTCTGTTAACTGTTATATGAGTCTGGAATTCTCATTAATCCATCAATCTTTCTATCTAACCATCCATTTGTCCCTGTCTGTCTCTCCATATTCTCATTTAACTGCTACCTTAGTGTCCAAAATTCTCATTACTTTGGCATCAATCTATCTATCTGCCTCTCTCTCCTGGTCTGTGTTTGCCTGTCTGTCTACACCTGTCTGTCTGCCTGCCTACCTACCTTATATGCCTATCCATCTAACCATCTAATTATCAACAGTCACAAGTCTTAATCCTAGAATGGTTGGCTATGAACATATGCCTGTCACACTGTCCTATGCCATCAGACTGCTTTTCCTCCGATGCACACCACCTTCATTCATATACCTCTCTCTACCATACCATCCCTTCATTTCATCCTCAGTCTTTCAGTCCCCTTCACTTACATACTCTTTTAGTCAATCTCATTCTCCATCTCATCTCCTCAGTCACTCAAACTACCAGCACTGTTACATCATCATCATCATCCAGACCTTTTTCGTACCTAAAGATAGATTGAGGTAGAGTCTTGTGAGCACGAAAAAGACAGACAGAGGGAGAAACTAACCACAAGTTTACCCAAATGAATGGGCCACACAATCACTAATCATTTAAGCCTCTTGAATCCTGACTCCACCCCACAGGCATGAACATCCACACTTGGGCTTTTCATACTTCCTACACAGCACCTGTTAGGGAGTTGTGTTGGTTGAGAGGGATGCCTTCATGCAGTGACACTGATTAAAAAAAGTTACCTATGCACATGTCCCTTACAATCCCCCCCTATCCCTGCAAAGGAGGATGGTGGACTGTAGGAGATGGGTCACTTCAGTCTGCTTAGTTTACAATTAGACAGGTCAACGGTAACCACAACAGCAAAAGCAGCAACAACAACAACAAAGTACATCATGTCTGTATACCCCCTCAGCCTAACCACAAGTCTGCAGTCTACTGGGTTCCATTACAGATAAGCCTGGGACCACAATAGCGACAAACACAATATGCTGTACATCATGGCACCATCCAATAAAGGGTTGGGAGTTGTCCTTATCACTGAGCGTACACGGTAAACAGTTAACAGGCTGGCAAAGGGTGAGAACAGGGAGATCAGCTGATACAAGAGCTCAGCATAGGGCTGTCAAATGCTCTATATCAAGGCAACATGCATGGATAATGATACTCTAATGTGCTGTGCAGTGCAGTGCCTCTAAGTGCAGTGCCTACAATCTAAGTGCATCTGTAGTTCATTCACTTTAACTTGAAGATTTTCATACTTTCATTCACTTAAACTTTATGGATATTTTCATCTTTTTACAGCCTGTTTCCCATACATCAATGGCAGAGTACGATAATGCTCCAGCCCTGTGTACCTTCCACTGCACTTCTTCATGACTAGCATTATAATCTCATCTTATGGGTCAGCATTCAAGATGGAGGGATGGCAATTTAACACTTAGTTAAAGTGAACAGAACTGTCTACAGTATCAACATGGTTTCAGAGTACTGTACTGTACCTGTTCTCTTGGTGTTGGATGGGGAAGCCTTCATGTGGCTGCACCAATACAACCAGACAGCAGCTAAATAAATGCCCCTGAACTACCTCCCTACTTTCTGGAAGGAGGCTGGTGGACTGCAGGAGAGGGATAACCAGGCTGCAGTCCAACAAAGTCAGGTTCTGATAAGTCTGGGGCCACAACAACAACCTGTCCTTACCCTTTGCCTATACTGTATCCATTTTTTTTATTTTTAATACAAACAAAATGAGTCTGTTTCCTTTCATGGAATCCTCATATTGATGTTGGCCATGGTACCTTTTTTTGGGTGGGGTGGGGTGGGGTGGGGAGGCAGAACTACAAAAAGTGCCAAAACGGCTAACTGTTTCCTCACAGCTGCTACAAGATGATGGGAATAAGAAATCTTAGATGTATAATAAACTTTGTAACACAGTGAGAGTTTCAGCCTGAACTCTGACAGTGTACTTGTGTCTGAATGTTTCCTATGAGTGATAATTGTGTGGCTGGTTACCAAGTCTGTACAAGGCTTATAACAATTTTTATATTTTTCTAAATGTTATTTTTCTTTTACTTCAAGTGATCTTGTGTGTCTGTTCTAACCTGTCAAATATCCCCAACCCCTTTCAGCTCAGCTGATGACTAAGTGTAGTCAGACTGGAGGGTCAATTTGACTAGTAACCAGGGAGACTCACTACCACCTCATATCTAAAGCCCATCAAAATTCATGACACCACATTTCAGCAATCAAGTTGTGAGAGTGGGGCAGTTCCATCTGATGAAAACACAGTACAATGCTAAGAATAGCAGTGCCTCTCACCACACTGGAAGCTCATTTTCTATCTCCATTTCAAATGTCCTCTGACAGGGCTGCCCTCCCTCCATTTTACACCACCCTCCTTCATATACCTCTCTATCCTTACACCCTCCACCTCATCCTTGGTCTCCCTCTCTCTCTCCGCCTCTCTCCTAGTCAACCTCTCATTTCCCATTCTCTCCTCATGGCCAGGGTACTCCACCTAACACTTTTCAGCACATCCACATCAACACCACAACATTCCTTAACTTCCTCACTGCTGCCTATCTTACATATCTCCACATGCTTCACATCCACAACACCACTACATTCCTTAACTTCCTCACTGCAGTCTGTCCTACATACCTCCACACACTTCACATTCACACCAACACCAAAAAACTTCTTAACTTCTTCATTTGTGTGTCTTTCTCCATATAACTCCACATAAAAACACATGTTCACATACACACAAACTTACATACTTGCACATCATCATCATAATCATCCGGACCTCCTTTCTCACCCTACGGCAAGGTGAGGAGTAGCAACATCCTGACAGTCCAAATTTACCCAATCCAATAGGCCACACTTCCATTCACTCACCATTCAAGCCCTTGGAATTCTGGCTCTATCTGATATGCCAAAAACATTCACCATGTACTGTAGCTTCACATAAATTTATCTGATAAAGAGTCAATCATGGCAAATGTTATATGCACAAACACATTCAAATCAACACCACAATGCCTCTTTTACCTTCCTCATTTGTCGGTCTTTCTCCATATAATGCCGGGGGGGGGGGGGGAGATGGCAGGGTGGCTCAGTGGTAGAGCACTCTATATAATTCTGGGGGGAGGGGGAGGCAGGGTGGCTCAGTGGCAGAGCCCCTGACTTGGGACTGAAGGGTCAAGAGTTTGCACCCCACCCGCGTAGCTGCCCTGCTGGGAGAAGCAACGCACTCCCCTCACCCAGTGGCCCTATATGATCAATCAAGGTCTAGCTCGGGGAATCCACTTCTTTCCATATAGCTCCTAATTCTCCCCACACTAAACTTAACCTAACCTAACTAGACCTCTAAAGAATTAACCAAACTTAAACCTAACCTAATGTAGTGATTTCAGCACAGGCTGCAACAACTCGATGACGAGACAAGTGCGGGGTAGGGTCCTTACTCTGCACTTTGTGTCATCCTCATCTGGGTTAACCTGACCTATCCCAACTTAACCTAGCCTAAGAATAAAATGAAAAAAAAACTAACAACATAGCTCAACATAACTCCACATGCTCCCTTAACTAAACCTACCTAACGTAGATATTTAGAGAACCAATCCCACAGTACTCAAACTTGAACCTAACACACCCTAACCTGGAAATTAAAAAATATATACAGTATATATTTACGGTATATATACTTCACTTACCCAAACTACAGTATACCTAACCACAAGCTGCCATCAATTCCAGACAAGAGAGTATACTGTACTGTGATCTGGCCTTATAATTAACTTGTGAGATATATGATTAATGTAGATCTGTATAAATTATGTCAAACTGAATTAAACCTAATGAAGGGTTCCTAACACTAAATATCAATGATCATATGGCACTAATTCAAAACAGGGATGGCTACATTACAGGGAATATATAGCAAAAGAAGATGAGGTAATCAAAATAAACAAATAAAATAAACATGATCAAAACAAGTTATCTGACCTGAATAGTGGATTCCAAGCACCAGTTATTTTTGATCATATGGCACTAATTCAAATGAACCATACATGAATGACAAGTTAAAAAAAAAAAAAAAAAAAAGAACAAGACAAATCAAGTCAAGCTAAGACACAGCCATGAAAATCAATGAGGGTAAGAAACTGTGACCAAAAGACCAAAGGCAGATTACAAAAAAAAAAAAAAAAAAAAAAAAAAAAAAAGGTCTGTAGAAAAGGTCATAACTCACTTTCAATATCAGCTAAAAGAGGAGAATGGGTAAGTTAAAGAAATGAATTATGCAAGAAAGAATAAGATCCAAACAAATAATAGCCATGAAATTACAAGGCCAAATATCATGACCAGTAAGAGCAAAAAACCATATTAAACAGCCTATTAAAAAAAAAAAAAAAAGTCTGGGATGCACTTAACACATCAACTAAAAGATGGTGATGATGTCAACAAAATTAATATGAAGAGTACAGGAAACCATCAGATCCATACATGATACGGTACTTTTTTTTGTTATCAAGTGTACAGTAGTGATTATAAAAACTACACCTTTATCCTTTCCCTACATTGAAAAATAATATTAACTGGTGTAAAGGAAATATCTGGGATGTACTTAAAACAGCAGCTAAAATAGGGGATGACCCAGGCAAAATGAACAACTCAATCCTGTATGAAATCACTGAAAGCACTAAGCAATTATTTTTTTTTCTTATTGTGTTCAGTTGTTGATTCTGTTAAGAAAGTGAAAAATGCCTGTCAAAATTCAGCATCTGTAACTTCTGAAACTAACACACTTTCCAGAATATTGTGTAAGCATTTCATAATTCTTTACATAGACTGTGGATCAATATTAGTCTACCCCTGGGGGTAGGGGGGTTTTCAAGAATACTCCCTCAGTATCCCTGCTTGTCGTAAAAGGCGACTAAAAGGGTTGGCGGAGGGTTAGTGCCCCTCCCCGGAAAACAACTAACTAAAAAAACAAACAAGAAGCCTCGGACAAGGACTGACCAAATGATGACGACCCAGGACCAGACAAAGGACTTGGTAATGAGTACATGGAATGTAAGAGGAGCGAATGATGAGGTGAAAGAGAGAGAGATTGTCCAGGTGCTTGAGGGTGCGAAAGTGGATGTATGTGGAATAACTGAAACAAAATGGAGAGGAGAAAGTGTGAGAGAATGGGAGTATGGATGGGGTATATGTGCAGGAGTAGATGAGAATGAGAGGGCAAAGGAAGGAGTGTGTATAGTTGTGAGTAAAAGATGGAAGAAGAGCATAAGACAGTATGGATCAGTTGGGTCAAGGATTGTGTGAGTAAAGTTGAAAGTTGGAATACAAATGTGGGCGATTGTGTGTGTGTATGCGCCAACGCAAGATCGTGCTAGAAGAGTGAGAGAAGAGTTCTGGACAAATGTGGAAGTGTGCATGGAAAAGTTTGGAAGGAATGAGAGAGTGTTTTTGATTGGTGATATGAATGGTAAAGTTGGTAATATGAAGGTGGATGGAATAGTTGGTGAGTGGGGTGTGCCTGCCGAGATAGATGAGAATGGGAGTGCGTTAGTGGACATTTGTGCTGGGAGTGGGTTGGTGATAGCCAATACCCTTCAGGCATAAAATGATCCACAGGTATACATGGCGAGTGATGAGAAGGGTGGGTGGTGAACTGAATGAAAGGAAGGCAATGATTGATTATGTGTGTGTGGATGAAAGGATGCGAAGATGTGTAAAGGATGCAAGAGTGTATAGAGGTTGGGGGAGTGGACTTTCTGACCACTACTTGGTGGTGGCCAGAATTAGGATGCAAGTGAGATGGAGGAATAGAAGAAGGGAAAGACGAGAGGAAGGAGTAGTTGCAAGGAGAGTGGAAAGGTTACAAGAGGATGAGATAAAGGCAGAGTATAAAAGAGAAGTGGAGGAACGATTGGGCAAATATGTATTGGAGCAGATGGGAGACGTGGAAGGTGTGTGTAAGATATTTACAGAAGAAATATGTGCAGCATGTGATGTGGTGTGTGGAAGGAAGAGAAGGCGGAGGGGGTGCAAGGAACAGCGTGGTGGACTGAAGAGGTGAAAAAGGCTGTGGCACAAAAGAAGAAAGCATACAATGAATGGGTGAGAAATAGGGGCGTGGAAGAAGTTGAGAGGCGGAAGAGAGAGTTATATGTGGAAAGGAAGAGAGAGGTGAAAAGATTAGTAAGAGAGAGTAAGAAGAGAGTGGATGAGGAATTTGGAAGGAATTTGAGTGTAAAGTGGAGGGACTGTAAGAAAATGTTCTGGAGAGAAGTGAAAAGAGTAAGACAGGGTGGAAGTGAAGTTAGCAGGGGAGTGAAAGATAAAAATGGTAGATTACTAGTGGAGAAGGGAGAAAAAGTGAGCAGATGGAGAGAACACTTTAAGGAATTGTTGAACGTAGAGGATGGAAGTAATGCGAGTATAAGTGGCTGGGGAATGGCTGGGAGAAGGAGGGAGGTGAGAAGACAGGAAGAAATCATTAGGATAGAAGTTGTGGAAGCAATGAAGAAAGTTAAATCAGGGAAAGCCCAGGAATTGATGGAGTGTGTGGTGAAATGCTGAAGCATGGGGGAGAGATAGTAGTAGAATGGATGTGGAAGATGTGCAGATTGGCCTGGGAGGAAGGTAGAGTCCCGGAGGATTGGAAGTCAGGTATAATTATTCCCTTGTACAAAGGAAAAGGGGAAAAAGAAGTGTGTGGTAATCATAGGGGCATTTGTCTTCTTAGTATAATAGGAAAAGTGTATGGTAGGATACTTATAGACAGAGTTAGAGAAAGAACAGAGAAATTAGTTGGAGAAGAACAGGGAGGCTTTAGGAAGGGAAGAGGTTGTGTAGATCAGATATTCATTCTTAGATCTTTAGTGGAAAAGTTTCTAGAGAAGGGAAAGAAGTTGTATGCGGCTTTCATGGATTTGGAGAAAGCATATGACAGGGTGGATAGACAAGGATTGTGGAAAGTGTTAAGAATATATGGAGTAGATGGGAAGTTGTTGAATGCTGTGAAGAGTATGTACGATGGTGCGAAGGCTGCAGTGCGTGTGGATGGTGAACTAAGTGAATTTTTCTCTTTGAAAGTTGGTTTGAAACAGGGATGTGTCATGTCTCCATGGTTGTTCAATCTGTACATGGATGGGGTAATAAAAGAGGTACAAGGTAGGGTAGTGGATGTTGGAGTGGCCCTGGTGAGAGAGGATAGTGTTTGGAAACTCCCTGTACTGTTGTTTGCAGATGATACTGTGTTGTTGAGTGAAGACGAAGGGGAGCTGCAAGGCTTGGTGGATGAGTTTGAGAGAGTGTGTAAGAAACGGAACCTAAAGGTGAATGTAGGGAAGAGTAAAGTGATGGTCTTTGAGAGAGGTGAAGTTAGTGAATGTACAGCGAGGTTAGATGGTGAGGAATTGGAAAATGTGAGTACGTTTAAGTATTTGGGTAGTGTGATGAGTAAGGATGGAGGTTTGGAGGGTGAAGTGCTTGAAAGGGTACAGCAGGGAAGAAAGGTTGCTGGTTCCTTGAAAGCAGTGATAAGAAACAGGGAAGTGAGCATGGAAGTGAAAAAGTTACTACATGACAGTATTGTGATACCAACTCTAACGTACGGAAGTGAAGCTTGGACATTGTTGGAAGGACACAAGTCAAGAGTGAGAGCAGTGGAAATGAGTTATTTAAGAGGAGCCTGTGGAGTCACGTGGAGAGACAGGCTGACGAATGAGGATATAAAGGAGCGTTGTGGTGTGGATGTGGATGTGATAGGAAGCGTTATGAGGAACACACTGAGGTGGTTTGGCCATGTGGAGAGGATGGAGGGTGAGAGACTGACGAAGAGAGTGTATGTGAGTGAGGTGGAGGTGGGAAGAGGGAGGGGGAGGCCGAGGATGAGATGGAGGGATGGGGTGGAGAGGTATATGAGAGAGGGGGGTGTGAGTTGGGAGCAGGGCAGTGAAATGGCGGGGGACAGGGCGACTTGGAGGCGATTTGTTTGTGGCCACCCCAAACGGGATTGAGGCGTCTGGCAATAGATAGATAGATAGTCATAGTCATCAGCAAGAGTTCAACAGTTTTCTCCATACTCAGGAAATGGAAGGCATTACACAAACTATCTTTAACTGATACCAAAAGGGTGTCCTAGGATTTGAAGCACTAAACTCAGGACATAAGGTTATGAGTAAAAAATCATATTAACATGGAGCCAATTCACAACCGTTACAGAGCCACATTTACTAATGACCTTATGGGCAACAATGGTTTACCTCTATTCATAAGATCAATAACTATTGCTCTGTAATGGTGAAGAATTGGACCCAAGTTAGTACTGCATTTTTACTCCTGAAGTTAGTACATCAAGTCCTCTGACACCCTGTACAAGATACACAAGAGGGTAAGAAAGACTGATACTTTCATTCACTTGGATAGGAATGACAAATATACTGCCAACACTTTTCTGATGGCTTAAGTAATAGTATGAGAAGGAAAGGAACTATCATTCACCAGGAGAGGAATGAGAAATACATTGCCAACACTTTTCTGAGGGTTTAGGCAATGGTACAAGAAGGAAAGGTATTCTCATTCACTTGGTGAAGAATGAGAAATATATTGCCAACACTTTTCTAATGTTTTATGCAATGGAAGACGTTACACACCATTTTTATGTGACAGCAATATGAGGCACACAAAAACAGAGTATGAAAAGAAGGATAATCTGTGTTGTTTGGACAGGGAAGAAGAAATATGAAAGACAGGACACAATCCAGGCAGATGATGGTTGGCAAACATCTGCTCACAGCTGTACTTTACACCAATACATAAAGTACATAACACCAGCCCAATACAAGACACCAGTGGCCCTTACACAGGCAATCATAAAATTCTGTGTAGGCTTTTCCAATCACGATGCTGACAGATGATTACTGGTAAACTTTTGCTTATGGCTGCACAAGACACCAACACATAACTCCAGCAACCCTTTCATACACACTCACAAGTTTCTGCAAGGGCTTTTCCAAACACAAGGCTCGCCTAACAGGATGAGGCCTGACAGACGGCTAAGCAACTTTTTCATTCAACACCTCCTTTCCCAGATTCTGTGGCACAATTCACATCAATATGCAACTTCAGAAGGTAATTTCTGTAACTCACATTAGGTCCATATCCTAATTCAAGAGGTATTATAATATTTTCTGGTCATTTCTGTGACTCATGTACATATGCCAATTAAGAGGTACAGTATATCACTACACATTAATAACTTCGTTAACTTAAATCAAGCCCATTTGCTAATTTATGAGGTATATCACTGCACATTAATAATATCTATAACAAATGCCCATTTGCTAATTCACCAGGTATATCACTGCATTTTCAGATCACTTCTATGATTCAAATCACAGCAGGTGTAACGTGGAGGTGACTCATTTGTGGCAACTTTTTATGGTACTAAGGCATCCGGCAATACTCACACACAGACACAATGTTGAGGTGAAATATGCTAAGTAAATCACAAAGAGGTGCCAAAAAGCCTCATATGCCACCTAAGTACAGCCACTAATCCTAACTTACTGCTGTTATAATTACTTCACCTAAACTTGGCCCAGATCATTATCCTTTTGCAGTTTGATTTCACATACCGTAGCTCAATGGCTAGGAGGAAAAAAAAAAAAACAGTGGTAGCCCACCATCTTTCCACTCTTCCTTCCTTCCTTCCTTCCTTTCTCCCACTTTCTCTTCCCCTCCCTACAACCTCTTTCCCCCACCTTCCTATAAAAAAAAAAAAAAAAAAAATCCACACAATATCCATGTCACTTCTTCACGACTAGCACCAAATTCTAACATTCATCTTTTGTTACAACCCAGCATTCAAGATGGATAGATGGCAAATTTAGGCCAAGTTGAAGTGGAAAATGTTATCAACAGAAATGAACTAAAAAGTCCTCAGTGGGGTATGACAGTTGTATACCAAAAGGATCATCTATCTATCTATCTATCTATCTACCTACACATTATACACACTGAGTAAAATAAACACTATAGGATAATACATGTGTGCACAGTACAATAACAATACAGTACATACCTTGTATACACACTGTAATTAACTTCAGTAACATTAGGCTAATAAAACTGTGCACAATGCATTAATAAAAACAAACCCACTATGGATAAAAAAATACATAAAAACAGTAGTATCAGTAGTAATGATAAATACTGTTGCTTAACCCTGATCCACCTGACCAAGCAGACTTGTCAACTAAAGATAAGTAACCTCCTCTTTGTGGACTTCCCACAGGTTCCATACACTGTTGATGTACCTAAGTCATTGAGCGGCATGTGCTGTGCTGCGCTTGATTATGTGTTATGTTGTGTGAGCCTCCTATACAAGTGGGGCATGTGTTGTCTATGATTCCACACAACCCAAATAGAAGCTGAAATCTTAGGAGGGCTGGGTGATGTTTTATCTAAGCCAAGAAAGGTGAACTCAATCAGCTCCATTTAAGGATACCTTTGATGGATGGACATCAGGAGGAGGGAGCTTACAGTGTAGTGTCCTGACCAGGTGTTGTATTGCCCTGTGCATGACATGGGTATGTAGGTCTTCCTTCAGCATCAGAGCATGAATATTTGGAGGTGGAATACTGTTAGGCGAGGGTCAGGTAATGTATGCGGGGTTGGTTGTATGTGCCTGGTTGTACTGTGTGGCTCTGTCATATAACAACAAGGGCATGGTGTGTTACCACAGCCTGCCATGATAGTAGTACTATTAGTAATAAACAGTTTCATGGGTTAAAGTAAATCATTCTGCTCATCACACAATGTAGTCATCTGAAGGCAGCAGTACATCCAGTGAGTGGATGGTAGGTGTCCCCACCTACCACAAAAGCATTTCATGTACACTTGATACACAAAATTATTTTGACTGTGGGCTCATGTCTGATGCAAAAAATCAATCCTCTGCCATCTAAAAACTCAAAAGTTTACAAATTCACTACAACAGTACACCTACAACAGTACACAGCTCAGACAACCATATAGTCAACAGACACAACTCTGGTGGGTCAATGAATTATAGCTCAGACAACTATATAGTCAACAGACACAACTCTGGTGGTCCAATGAATTATAGCTCAGACAACCAAATAGTCAACAGACACAACTCTGGTGGGTCAATGAATTATAGCTCAGACAACTATATAGTCAACAGACACAACTCTGATGGGCCAATGAATTATAGCTCAGACAACCATATAGTCAACAGACACAACTCTGGTGGGCCAATGAATTATAGCTCAGACAACCATATAGTCAACAGACACAACTCTGGTGGGCCAATGAATTATAGCTCAGACAACCATATAGTCAACAGACACAACTCTGGTGGGCCAATGAATTATAGCTCAGACAACCATATAGTCAACAGACACAACTCTGGTGGGCCAATGAATTCAGGCGCTCTGACCCACTCGGATCCAATCCATGGGATGGCTGGGGGATCCCACCCACACATGTCACTCAAGGACAAGAAACTGGTCACTGGACAGAAATGTGTGAACTAAGTAGGCTAGAAGAGGGGTCCCAACGCTGATGAGTAAATAAAGAACTGAATGACGATTGGGTGGCTGTGAAATGTGCAGCATCTCTGTTGCTACCATCAGATCAGTGGTGATGGCCCATCACGTGGCGTGACATGTACTGTCTTATTGTTGTAATCCCTGACCGTCATTGCATTACCATCAGGCACCAACCAGCACCCACACAGTTATGAACCATGTGACTGTAGCACCAGACGACTGAGTGCATGTACAAGGGCAGGGTCATCCACTAAGTGCCACGGGCCCACCTTCCACCATGTGTGTCATGGCTTGTTCCACCAGGGCCAGCGCTGCCCCTTCTCATGCAACTCCAAGATCAATGGCAAAAGGCACGACCTGATTGTGGTGCAACTGACATCCAGTGACACACTAAGACAGGCTGTGTGTTGTGTTAAGTGTGTGGGACCCAGCCATCCACCCAAAACGCAATCATTCATTAACTCCCAGCACGACAGAGACTGGGACAAGCCTAAACAGTCCACTGAAGGTCACAGTGACTAGTCGCTATTCCCTGAGCAGCAGCTTATCAGCAGGGGTCCCCAGCCGCCTCTTGGGTTTGGACCCTTGTGGGTCACATTTGGCTGGGAGTACCTGAATTCACTGAACCACCAGGGGCCTGTCTGCTGACAAGGTTGCATGAACTGTGCACTGCTGTAGGCTGGAGTGAATTCCTCAACTTGTGAATTTTTAGAAGACAAGGCAAAGATTTTTTTATATATTTAGACATGAAATTCACAGGCAAAACAATTTCATATATCAAATGTACTTTTATGCTATTTGCTTCAGTGGTAGGTGGATGCTACCACCATCCACTCACACAATGTACTACTGCTCTTCATAACAATACACTCAGTGACAAGCCAAATGGTTTACTGCAACCCAGACACCAATTATAATTAATTTTATGACGGCAGTGTGTATAGTTTAAGGGGCTTTGAGCCATGCTTGTTGCTTTGCTTTGCCCTGTGTTTCATAACTTTTCAAGTGTCACTTTATCTATGCTTATCCCCCTTAACATGGGTCTGTCTGAAAAGGGATTTTTTACACTACAGTACTAGAGTGCTGAACAGGACTCCTTCATGTGATAGCGCTAAGACCAGGTGGCTCAACTGCCTGGTTATATGACTGTCTCTCATTCCCCTCCACATCCTCCACAAGAAGGCCAGTGGACTGTGAAAAGGTCAGTTTTGGCCTCCAGTCACCAGATTCACATTTAGATAAGCCTATGGTTGCTGCTACAACTATTATTCCTACAACTGTAATTTCTGGATACAGACAGCTTACAATACCTATAATAAAAAATGAAGACAATCCCATCTTACCTCCTCCAAGGTGTAGGGGCCCCAGGCTAGGCTGTTGTGGTCCAGTTTATTTAAGGATAAATGACGTGCCACTTCTCTTGAGACAATTACATAACTGGAAAAATCCCTCAGTCACCTCTTAAAGACCAAACTTATGCCAAGCTGTCCACAAACCCAAGGTTAGGCTGCCATTCCACTACATCTAAAGAGTGGATGACCAGACTATTTCAACTGACATTAATTGAAAAACCTCCAGTCACCTCTTGGGGATGAAACTTATGCAAGGCCATCACTTCCACCACTAGATTAATTGGTAAATAAATATATGGCAAAGCAATGGAACTTTCATAAATATGTAGATCTGATCCTTTAACCTGACAACATCTTATATTCCATTAAAAGTGGCAATTTTGGGCCAGGTTAATGTGGAAAAAAAAAAAAAATTACAGCAATGGAATTTTCCTAAGCCATCTTTCATACATTTCCTCTGACCTGTTCAACCTGATGACATTTCTGTTTTATTCATCCTGCCTTCATGCAATTTTATTCAAGCCAAGAAAGACATCTCAAGCTAAAGGGGTTAACAAAGGCAGTATTTAACCTCTCCAGTTTGAAAAGTCTCTTCTATGATGAATAACACTGTCTGGAAAAAGCACATATAAAATGAAAAAAATAATATGTCAGTGAAGCAGTGAAAAGCATATGGGGGTAAAAAAAATAAAAATAATAAAAAAAAAACAATAATTATAAAAGTGGATTTATAACAAGGGACCTATGTACTGTACTATACTTTATCATCCCAACAACAACAACAACATCTAGTCCCATTAAGCCCTAAACAGGTGCACAGAGGCCCAGGGCAAGGCTATTCAACTCCAACAATTAAGGCAATGATGACCAGACTCACTTGCCTGAATGGCAATACATGAACAATAAACCCCAAACAACCTTCAGATGGAACCTATAAAGGCTCCACCCAATTAGAACACCTTAACCCATTAAACCACTAAGATATCATTTGGTATTATGGTTACCACCCAACGTAGTCAGTTTGACTCACTTTCTGTAAGGTATGTGCGAGTATTTATGGTACACTGTTTTTACTCTAACTTGGCCCAGATTTTCCTCTTTTTGAAGGAATTTCATGTACTTCAGAAGTTTTGATAATGCTACAGCTCTACATCTATTCCATAGCACTTCTTTGTGACTAGCACCATAGTCTGTAGTTAATCTTTTACTATAACTCAAAATTCAAAATAGAGAGGTGGCAGTTTTAGGCCAAGTTAAAGTAAAAAAAAAAAAGGAAGAGTACCGTACTCACTAACAGCACTGCATGATATTGGATCCTGGAGAGACTCTGTGCCCTGCTAAGGCCATGTCCACACCAAATGTTTGATGGTGCAGGCAGGTGCAGGCAGGAGTTCTGGCCACCGTAACCCATAAAAGTGGCCTCACTGGATGCAGACAGGTGTGGCCAGGAGACTGGGCCACTGCCATCCATAAAAGTGGCCCCACTGGATGCAGGCAGGAGTTATGGCCACTGTAGCCCACACAAGTGGCCTCACTGGATGTGGACAGGAGTTATACAGTATATGGCCATTGTAGCCCACACAAGTGGCCGCACTGGATGTGGGCAGGAGTTGTGGCCACTGTAGCCCACACAAGTGGCTTCACTGGATGTGGGCAGGAGTTGTGGCCACTGTGGCCCACACAAGTGGCCTCACTGGATGCAGGTGAGAACTTGGGCCACTGTAACCCACAGAATTGGTCTCAATACATGCAGGCAGGAGCCTTGGCCACTGTGGCCCAGAGAGGTGACCTCTGGATGTGAGTGGGAATTTTAGCCACTGTAGCTTACAGAGGTGACCTTACCGGATGCGGGCAGAGTTTTGGCCACTGTAGCCCACAGAGGTGGCCTTACTGGATGTTGTTGGGAGCTTTGGTCACTGTAGCCCAGAGGAGTGGCCTCACTGGATGTGGGCAGGAGTTTTGGCCACTGGAGCCCACAGAAGTGGCCTCACTGGATGTAGTTGGGAGTTTTGGCCACTGTAGCCCACACAAGTGGCTTCACTGAATGCAGGCTGGAGTAGTGGCCACTGGAGCCCACAGAAGTGGCCTCACTGGATGCAGGCAGGAGTTTTGGCCACTGTAACCAATAAAAGTGGCTCCAGTGGACGTGGGTGGGTGAGGGTACTGGCCACTATAACCTACAGAAGGGGTCTCACTGGATTCAGGCAGGTGCAGGCAGGAGTTCTGAATCAGCGTAGCTCATCTCGGCAACCTGTGAAAGAAAATCAGTCAGTATCATCAGAAGACCTACCTGTGGAAGAAAAGTAAAAGATTTTAAAAAATGGCAGGATGGCAGGTAGGAATATTCACCACCAACACACTAAATGTAGTGTTGCCCTCAGGTGACTCTACACTGTGACAGGCCATTCTGTTCCCTGCACCTCAAGAAGCCATTAATTATGTAGGGTGGTAAAAATATAACCATATGACACCTGGGCATCTACTAGGTTAAGGGACTCCAAACAGGTGAGGTCCCAAGGGTTTACATTTGAGGAATGGTTGGGGTTTACTGCTCACATAATGGCACTCAGGTGTAAGTAAGGCTTGTCATCTTTGCCTTCAATGTCATGACTGCACAGCCCAGCCCCAAGCCCCTACACTCCTGATGGGACAGACAGGCTTGGACAATGGGTGGTTGGATGTACAATGCAATTTATCCTATTTATCAACATTCATCCAACATCCAATCCTTTATTACCTCTACTAACAGCAGCTGGAAATGGTGCTGGAAATGGATGCCTTCATGTGGTGGCATCAATATAACTAAGTGGATCATTTGCCTGGTTCTATGTGTCCCTAAACTCCTTCTCCATCACTTTAAACGAGAATGGTGGACAGGAGGATGAGGGCAACTTCTGCCTGTAGTCCACTGGGTTCATATGCATATAAGCCTGGGGATGAAACTATTACTAAACTGCTTTTTGCTCTAACCAGGACTAATACTGCCATCTCCCCATTCTGAATGCTGATGTGTAACATCAGAATTGTTTGTATAATTTTGTATCATATATAAAGGCTCCAACATGCTTGCATGCACAAGCCTTGGTCACCTAATGCCAGCTCTCCATGCTGCTTGATCTCTGGTAGCCTCCCTATTCAGTCTCTTCTCCTTGGCCTTATCCCAGGTCTTTTTTGGTCTGCTTCTCGTAACCTTACCCCTGACGTTCACACTTCTTACCATTCACACCTAATGCCATTCTCCATCCTATCAACATGCCCAAACCATCTCACTCTACCCCTGGAAAGATTGTGTTTAAAAGGCAGGAGGTCAAAGGCAGAGGGATATCCAGACTGCAGAAGTGTACACTAAAAAGGAATGTCACTCAGCCCCAGATGGATATAATAAACTGATCTTAATAGTGCAAGTACAGTTATCCCTTTAGCCATACCTGTGTCGATGCTTCTGTGAGTGTCTCCTGGGGTGTTCGCACAAAGTTGTCTACAGGCATCATCGCCCTCGTACAAGAACTCTCAGGTTAGAAATAAGATGTCCACTTCTACTTAGCTCAGGTTCTGTCTGTTCTGATGCAGGCTGAAATACCAAGAAAATATGGCATGAGGAAATCTTTTCCTCTTACCTGCTGCACAGTATGGCATCTATATTGTTTAAAAAGGCTCCATCATGCCTGCATGTGTCAACCCTGGTCACCTAATGGCAGCTGTCCATGCTGCTTGATCTCTTGCAGCCTCCCCGTTCAGTCCCTTACCCCTGAGGTCACACTTTATGACCTCATTTCCGATCTTTTTTGGTCTGCCTCTCGCAACCTTACCCACAATTTTCACATTTCTTACTTTCATGTCATGCCCAAACCATCCCAATCTTCCTCTCCTCATCACAACACCAATACTGTATATTCAAGTCCCATCCTTCCTCCCAACTTTTCCATCACAATCCTAGTCCCCCAGACCTTGTATTCAAGGATGCACTACACAACCATCACCAATTTAATCACCATCATCATCTCTAATACTCTGCTACTTCCTGAGAACCCCCTACATACCTCTTTCACTCTCTCCAACACTTCTCTTCCTTTTCCTCTCTTTTACCATCACCAAGTTAATCGTTATCATCATCTCCAACACCTCGCTCTCTCCTGGGAAACCCTGTACAGAGGATGGCCAAAACAGATTCGTCTCCAGGCTACCTCATCCTCACATACCTCTCTCACTGTTTCTTCTTCCTCTTTCTTCTCTTACACCAACATACTGCTCCACTCTTTTTTTCCATCCCCCATCTAAAGGGTCAAATGGGGGATGTAAGCCTTGAGATTGGAACAAAATCACTTACAATACTTCCTTACATTTTCTCATCGATAATGCATGTGAACAGCCTAACATCCGTAGTCTTGAAACTGAGGGCAGAGGTTACCCTTTCTACACCCTACTTGAAATGGAAGCTTACACCTTCAACGTGAGTGGTAATCTTAAAAGAATGAAAGAGCATCCCTTCATGTGGATAGGCGCGGCAAGCAGTTGGTAACACTGATTAATTTTAAAATTAAGTCTATCTATCTATTGCCAGATGCCTCAATCCCATTCGGGGTGGCCACAAACAAATCGCCTCCACGTCGCTCTGTCCCCCGCCATTTCACTGCCCCCCTCCCAACTCACACCCCCCTCTCTCATATACCTCTCCACCCCATCCCTCCATCTCATCCTCGGCCTTCCCCTCCCTCTTCCCCCCTCCACCTCATTCACATACACTCTCTTCGTCAGTCTTTCACCCTCCATCCTCTCCACATGGCCAAACCACCTCAGTGTATTCCTCCTAACACTTCCTATCACATCCACATCCACACCACAATGCTCCTTTATATCCTCATTTGTCAGCCTGTCTCTCCATGTGCCTCCACAGGCTCCTCTTAGATAACTCATTTCCACTGCTCTCACTCTTGACTTGTGTCCTTCCAACAACGTCCAAGCTTCACTACCATACGTTAAAGTAGGTATCACAATACTGTCATGTGGCAACTTTTTCACTTCCATGCTCACTTCCCTGCTTCTTATCACTGCTTTCAAGGAACCAGCAACCTTTCTTCCCTGCTGTACCCCTTCAAGCACTTCACCCTCCAAACCTCCATCCTTACTCATCACTCTACCCAAGTACTTAAACGTACTCACATTTTCCAATTCCTCACCATCCAGCCTCGCTGTACATTCACTGACTTCACCTCTCTCAAAGACCATCACTTTACTCTTCCCTACATTCACTTTTAGATTCCATTTCTTACACACACTCCCAAACTCATCCACCAAGCCTTGCAGCTCTCCTTCATCTTCACTCAACAACACAGTATCATCTGCAAACAACAGTACAGGGAGTTTCCAAACACTATCCTCTCTCACCAGGGCCACTCCAACATCCACTACCCTACCTTGTACCTCTTTTATTAACCCATCCATGTACAGATTGAACAACCATGGAGACATGACACATCCCTGTTTCAACCCAACCTTCAAAGAGAAAAATTCACTCAGTTCACCATCCACACGCACTGCAGCCTTAGCACCATCATACATACTCTTCACAGCATTCAACAACATCCCATCTACTCCATATATTCTTAATAATTTCCACAATCCTTGTCAATCCACCCTGTCATATGCTTTCTCCAAATCCATGAAAGCCGCATACAACTTCTTTCCCTTCCCTAGAAACTTTTCCACAAAAGATCTAAGAATGAATATCTGATCTACACAACCTCTTCCCTTCCTAAAGCCTCCCTGTTCTTCTCCAACTAATTCCTCTGTTTTTTCTCTAACTCTGTCAATAAGTATCCTACCATACACTTTTCTTATTATACTAAGAAGACAAATGCCCCTATGATTACCACACACTTCTTTTTCCCCTTTTCCTTTGTACAAGGTAATAATTATACTTAACTTCCAATCCTCCAGGACTCTACCTTCCTCCCAGGCCAATCTGCACATTTAAAATCTTAAAAAAAAATAAAAAATAAAAATCATATGACAGTTTCTATGACTGACATACAATATAATCTCTCAATGTTTGCAATTCATACCTCTTTTATTATTAAAGACTGGCATTTGTTCTTGAATACTCTGTATAAGGGCAGCCTTAACAATATATATCAGTGAGAAGCCTATGCATACAGTCTTTGGAGAACCTGTACTGTAGGAAAAATCCAGTGTCAGACAGCTTCAACGCAGTTCAAGCGGTCAGTAATAACCCTACGAATACCTCTTGGCTGGTCATACCGGTTTTGACAACATTTCTGCCCCAGAAGCTTGTTTTTACCCTTTTGCCCACCTGGAACCCCAAAATTCCACCGGTCCCACAAGAAACTTGGGAGAGCAGTTTAATTTGAAAACCAATCACACGCACCAAAAATTCTATCTACCAATATACCTAGGCTGCTTCCCCCAAGGAAAGGGAGGTAGCCGAGACAGGACGACACACTCCCCATTTACTCATCCATTCAAACACATTCATTCGCATCTTAGCCCCAAATGGGAGAATGGACAGATCCTCACCACACCACACTGCACAAGGGTCAACCGCGCAATGCAATCAGTGACATCCGCAGCAGGGTCCGACAGCAGAGATGGTTTACCCCTGCCACATCATAACAGACCCATCCCCTTACCCACATCTGACCTGACTAGCTGATCGGACCAAATGCGGGAGAATATCCCCTCAGGGCTGCATCATCACTTATTCATTCACAATTTCTCTCCATTTATTTCTGTCACGCAAAGCCACTCTTCCTTGCTCAACAGACATCCCTCTCACATCCAGCGCTCTCTTCACACTGTCCATCCATCCTGTTCGTGGTCTTCCTCTCAGCCTTACACCTCTCACATCAGATCTAGTTATCTTTTTCACCAATCACTCATTGTCCATTCTCTCCATATGCCCAAACTATCACAACACCCTCTGCTCAACTCTACCAGCCATCTCCCGAACAACTCCAGTTCTCCTTCGCACTTCATTTCGCACTCGACCTATACGCGTCACTCCACACATACTCCTCAGACACCTCATCTCCATTACATTCAAACTTTTCCTCTCTGTTACACCCATATTCCATGTTTCAGCCCCATATAACGCAGTCGGTACCACAACACCCTCATACAGCCTTCTCTTTACATCCATTCTAAGCGAACGACATCTAAACACTTTTTTCATTCCTCCCAGCACCAAAAATAAAGGTCAAAATCGTTCAAGTCACACCAAAATACGTTAGAAAAATATATTGCCAAGACAAAACAAAATAGTACAGACCTATAAAACTTTACCGCACACAAACATGAGCCATAGTAATTCAGATTAACTGGCTGTGCCCAATTTGTCTGTTCAGGTATACCTCATACCAATTAATCTGGCCAGGCATGTATGGCAACACTGTTCCTGCCGAGATTCTAACTGGCTGGAGGTGTTTGTTTGATACCATTGTTGCTTAAACCAATACTCTCTTTATTGTCAGATGTGATACTTTGTCGACAGTACAATCGCCAAAAGCAATAAGAAATCCGTTATATACTTAACAACAATGATATTTTTGTAGGAGATAGAGATATGAGTCAACAAAGTATTATAATAGTCCAAGTCAAGGTCAGCATTTGAACAATTCCTTTATGTCTCTGACACTCCCTCAGATAACAGAAAATTAAGGACACCTGCTTAATCTAAGCACTGGTATTGCACACAACATTTAAATTTTAAGATCAGTCCGTACTTTGATAATAGAGGAGATAAAATGAAAAAGTTTTCCTTTAGCCTACTTTGATTTTTGTGATCTTTTTCAAACCTCCCTCCCCTAAGAACTCATCTTTTCATTAGAATTTTTTATTATTAGGAACTGTGGCACGATTTAAGGACACGAACTTATCTTAAAATTTAAATGTGCATAATACCAATGCTTAGATTAAGCGGGTGTCCTTAATTATCTGTTATACTATGGAGTCTCGGAGACATAAAGGAATTGTTCAAATGCTGATCTTGACTTGGACTATTATACTTTGTTGACTCATATCTTCCTACAAAAATTTCACTGTTGTTAAGTAAAAATTTCACTGTTGTTAAGTAAATAACAGATTTCTTATTGCTTTTGATGATTATACTGTCGACAAACTCCGTATCACAGCTGATAATAAAGAGAGTATTGGTTTAACCCGTTAACTGCTCATGGCGGTTTTTTGGAGGTGTCCGTGGTTCGCAGACATAGGGGTAAAAATGAAATTTCCCAAAAGCCAAATTTTGTCTTAGAACTGAGAGAACACAAGCCAAAAGTACAGTATATAGTAACGAAATATTAGCTCAATATTAACCTTGGTTTTGAAGGCTCAAACATGCCTGCATGGGTCCACCTTGGTCACCATGGCAATATATTCGATATTCACCTGCGCAGCCAGGGCTGTATTGAGCAGTCACACTCGCAACAGCCCAGGCTGTATAGAGCAGTTAACAGGTTAAGCAACAACGAAATTGAACAAACACCTCCAGCCAATCAGAATCTCGGCGGGAACAGTGTTGCCATACATGCCTGGCCAGATTAATTGGTATGAGGTATAGTACTTGACCATTCTTTACTGTAGGAATCATTTCATGAACTTATCAAACTAATTTTAAAAGTATCATGTACAATATCTGATAAACAGCTTAGTAGAAATACTGAAAAATAAAATGGAAGTGGATAAGGTACATCATCTTTGTTTTTGTCTTGTCATAAATTAACCATCTCTGGAGATGTGGTGAGGTCTTTCAACAAGGTAAAAATATTAAATGCATTTATATTTTTTCTGTACATGATGTTTTTATCATTAAATTAAAATTCCCATCACACACACCATAGGGTCCTTCAAATTCTACATAGTTTTTTTTGCACAAGACTGCTATAATATGACGAAGGGGCATGAGAAGGGGTGCTATGAACTCTTCGCGGATTCCAGTACTATGCTGTGGTAATCCTCTACCGTTCACCGTGGAATGCTTTCCCTTTCTTGCATTAAGATTACCAAAAGATACGGACTAGGCAAGGTGAACGGCTGCCCACAGTTTAAGACTACAGCCGTAAACGTTGTGTGTGTGTGTGTGTCTGCCCACATTTGACTCCCTCAGATTTCGATGTGCCATTCATCAAAAGACACAGAACAACAAGCCGACAATGTTGGTGTAAATTACTGCATAACTATCTACAAGCCACATCCACTTACGTGCCAGATTTTTGCCAGACATTGGGGACCCTCTACAGGTGGTACTGCTGAGTGGAATGAGCTTTAATTTTGCATGGGGATGCCTGGTACATCAGAGCAGGTCCATGTCAAGTTTGGTGTTTGTGTTTCGAGGACAAATGCTTACCAGCCCCATCACTCATGTTTCTTTGTCAACTGTTATGGCAGACTCTCTAAAATATATTCAAATCAATCAATATTTATTACTGTTGTTGTATTAGCCTAACCTTCCATATTCACAAATTACCCTTACATTAACAAAATAAATCTAACAAAATATATCCAAACCTAACCTAACTGAACCAATGGCAGTAATAGAAAATGCTGAAAGGGAAAATCAAATTATTTTCGGTACAGTTACATAGCTCTTAATAAGTGTCCACCATTATGTCCAGGTGTCGGGCAAACAAATCATGCATAAAAACGAGGTTAATGCCACTTGTCACCCTGATGTAGACTTTTATGATCGCCATGGAAAATACAGCCACATATGAAAACTACTATTTCCTATGAAAATCTGTATCAGAAGCCTTAATTACACCACAAACACCTGAAACCACTGTGGATAAATTCTAAAGATTTATCGGCCGGCCTGAGCGTGTAAGGGGCCCTTTAAAAGGATTCCCGGACCTTAATCCATATTGTCAACAAATTCAAAGCTCAAAGTTCCACAATACCCATTAATAACTAACATCTCCTTACATTTCACTCCCAAATTCAACTCCGATGCTTGCTCACTCACGTGATCATATTCAGTCTTCAATATTAATATGGATGGCAAGTATACAAGAAGATTTAAACCTCATCCTAACCTACCTAGTTTAAAGGGACATCTTGGTCACCTGGGAAGATACACCGTCAATATATACCCTCTGTATAACAAATAAATACACCCTTACGTAATTAACCCTATTGCTCAATACTGGCACCAGACAATAATGATTGTATAAGACTGAGAATTGTCATAATAACTGTAAGAGAAACTTAGAAGGAACGTAATCTTAATTCACCCTCGCCGTCTTTTACCTTCTCCTATGATGCCCTTGTGACGTCACGCAACAGAGCATTTACTTATTATTGCTGAATTTTAAGTAGAGAATTTCGTAAATATATCATCAGTTTTTTTTTTTTTTTTTATAATTTACGTGAAAATAAAACAGAGACGTATGTAAAGTATTTCTTGTTTTAAATATTAACCACTCGAGTCTGTGGCATCGTTTCTTTTAACTTAATCTTGCGGTTACTATACTATTTTCTTCGCTCGGGCCATACCCGCCTCCCTCACGGTCATTTAATAATCCACGACCCTCAGCCCCTCTGTTCACACTGTACTGCCCCATGATTATCCGTCACCCCCCCTGTGGCGTGGGGGACACAATCTGGCCGCACTATGGGGTGGTACTACAACTCTGCGGCCAGGTTGTGTTAAGGAAGAATACTGCCACCGTATTCCCTGCGTGTTGTAAAAGGCGACTAAAAGGGGCGGGGTGAGGGGACTAGGGACCCCCTCCTCTGTTTTTTAGTTCCTAAAAAGAGACAGGCCAGAGAAAGGGATGGGGGATGGAGTTATCCCCGTACCCTGAAGATTGGGTCTATAAATGTGCGTGGATGTAGTACGATTGAGGCTAAAAGGGAGGAGATTGGGAGAATGTTTGTGAGAAGAAAGTTGGATATGTTAGCTTTGAGTGAAACGAAAATGAAAGGGAAGGGTGAGTCTATGTTTGGAAGTGTGAATGGAAGATTGTCAGGTGTTGATAGAGGAAGGGCAAGAGAAGGTGTGGCCTTGTTAGTGAGTCCGGAAGCACAGCAGTGTGTGATTGAATGGAAGGAGGTGTCATCGAGACTGATGTGGGTGAAAGCGAAATTTGAACGTGAGTTGTGGGTGTTTGTGAGTGCATATGGGCCTGGTAGTGAAAGGGATGAAGAAGAGAGGGAGTCTTTCTGGAATGATGTTGATGAGTGCCTGCAGAGTTTTGGAGCGAATATGAATCTGGTAATGATGGGAGATCTGAATGCTAGAGTGGGAAATGTAGCAGTTGAAGGTGTAGTTGGTATGCATGGTGTGCCTGGAAGAAATGAAAATGGGGAACGAATGACAGCGATGTGTTTTGAGCGAGAGATGGTGATTGGAAATACGCTGTTTGAGAAGAAAGATATTTATAAGTATACATGGGTGAGACAGGAGGGTGGAAGGGTTGTTGATAGAGCTTTGATAGACTATGTGGTTGTGTCTAGGAATGTAATAGGAAGATTGTTGGATGTGAGAGTTCTGAGAGGGGAGGGTGGAGGTATGTCTGACCACTACCTGGTGGAGGGAAAGTTAAGAGTAGGTAAGAGATGGGTGAGAGCTAGGAGGGTTAGGTGTGGCAGGGAGGTTTTGAAAGTGAGTGAGTTGGATAAAAGAGAGAAAAAGATAGAGTATCAGGAGAAATTGAAAGATGAGTGGAACGCAGTGAAAGATCGGGAAAATGGCAGTGTGGAGGAGGAATGGCAGTGTGGAGGAGGAATGGCAGTGTGGAGGAGGAATGGCAGTTGTTTAAGAGTGCTGTGGTGGGGCATGCAGATGAGGTGTGTGGTGTGAGAAGTGTGGGTGGTGGTGTAAGAAAAGGAAGTGAATGGTGGTGCGAGGAAGTAAGTATGGCTGTGGCTGAGAAGAGACGTGCATATGAAGTGTGGCTGCAGAGGAAGGATGAGATGTCATATGAGAGGTATAAGGAAAAGAGGAATAGGGCGAGAAGGGCTGTGCGTGATGCTAAAGTGGCAGCAGATGAGAGGTGGGGTTGGCGGCTGACAGAGAATTTTCAACAGAATAAGAAAATTAAAATGCCCGCCGTGCCCGCCGCCGGACCTCCCACCTCACCACCCCCCACCCCACCACCGGGACGCCACCGCACCACCACCCCAGGAGGATACAACGGTGGGGTTAGTGACCCCGATCAAGAGGGTCACCAGGACACTACGATCCTGGGCCCTTGTTCCCCGCAATTGCCCCAACCCCAGGTGATCAGGGAAAGGCAACTACATTGCGGGCGGACTGCGGAGCAACTGTCGTCAGAATAGGGGTGGGACTGAACAAGTTTCAGTCCCAGGTAACACTGTATTGACGGCTTTGTTACACCCTCTAGGGCAGGAGGCCCAAGGCTACGGCCTAACAAAGTGTACAAAGGGTAAGGCGACCCAAGGCTCCAGAGAGAGAGAGTTGCCCCAGTGCATCCCTCTCTTGCTGTTCTCCCCTTCAGGAGCAACACTGCGCCGACGGTCTATATACGTGGCGGGGAAGGGACGGCCCTTCAGTTGTTCCTGATCGGACAGATCAGCTTCCGGCTACGGCCAGAGTACGGACCAGGGTAAAGAGCCCTTGCTACCGTATGTGTAGCCCTTCCCTATTACGGGAGCAACACCGCGCCGACGGTCTATATACGTGGCGGGGAGGGGACGGCCTAGTACGCCCTTCAGTTGTTCTCAGTAAAACGGGTAGGCACTCGGCTCCGGCCGGGGCACGTACCAGGGTAGAGAAGCCCCTGAAGGTAGTTTCAGTTCGTACTGGAGAGAGTGTGGCCTCTGTGCCCCTCACTCTGGCTTGTCCCCTACTACGGGAGCAACACCGTGCCGACGGTCCATACACGTGGCGAGGAAGGGACGGCCTAGTAGCCTACGCCGGGTAAGTCCACGGCTACAGCCAGAGTAACGTACTGTACCAGGGTAAGGCAACCCAAGGCTCCGGCCTCAGGAAGTACTAGAGAGGACACGAGTGACGTGAGTCCTTCTCCAGCCTCTTTCCCTCGTGGAAGCCCTTCGTCACCACCGGCGAATATAGCCCTGGAGACGCTAGAGTGGTGGCAAGGCCCGATATCTGACTTACCGCCTACGCCCGGGAGTTCCTTGTTCCTGCCCGAGCCCCGAAGGAGACACTGCCGCAGCCCAGTCCTGACGGCACCTCTCCCTCTTGGTGCCCGCAGTCCCAGGACACCCAGGCCAGACTCTCCAGCTCCTGATGAAGGCGATCCGGGCTCCCTCACTCCACGGAGCCAGAGACGACAGGCCCGACTACTCCGGCTGTTCGGTCCCAGTCCCGAGGGCCACCTATCAGGTCGAGGCCCCCAGACCAGAGGGCCTCCCTGCACCACACCGACGCGGCCCCAGCACGAGGGCCGCCTATCAGGTCGAGGCCCCCAGACGGGAAAGCCTCGCTGCACCCCACCTACAAGTGTGACCCAGAATGAACGTTACCTAGGAGATATAGGAAAACAGTGACTTCCCCCCGTGTCAAGAACAAGTCGGGAGAAAGAAGAGTGAACAGTGACTAAGTGAAGAACAGTGTAGTTGATAGTAGCCCACAAGAACTCAGTGTTGGCAGGGCAGAGAATGAACTTTATTGTAATTATCCCAGTCCCCCCATATAAGAGAACTTTCTGTGAACACCTGAGGTGAGGGTGCGCAGGCCCGTCAAAATCGTGAGTGCGAGTGTCGCCGTGACAAGGTGACGATGTCGAGTGTCGCTCTCCGTACCCTACCTCATTTATAGTAATATTTCCCATACAGATTCCCAATCTTGTTTATTCCCTATGTGAACCATTCTATTTATATCCTGCCTAAAAGTGACACATAAAGAATGCTATAGATAATTCACGATCTCCCTGTATGAACATTGTAGTGTGTGCTAAGTGTAACTATTTTGTGGTGCTGAATATTAACTCTGTGTCTCTGTTCCCCTGTATTTCAAGTATCACTCTACGTGTATTGTTACGGTTAGAATTAAGGTAATAGATGTGTTAAGGTATACTGCCTGGTTTTTATGTCCTGTTCCTTTGTTGGTGCTTTATTTCCGGTCTAGAAAGAGGACCCCGCTTCAGTAGCTAGTGTTTTTACGACGGGAAGTAGCCTTAAAAACACCAGCATTACAAAAATGTTTTGGAAGGAGGTGAAAAGAGTGCGAAAGGGAGAGTCTGGGAAGGAAGAACGAGTAGAAGCAGAGGATGGAAGGATGTTAACTGAGATGGATGCAGTAAGGAAGAGATGGGCAGAGTATTTTGAAAGATTGTTAAATGTAGAGGAGGAAAGGGTGGCTGAGATTGTGGCGGATGGAAGGGTGCAAGGAATAAATGTGTTGGGAGAGTTGAATGATTCTTTGATCACGAAGGAGGAAGTGGAGAAGGCAGTAAAGGAGATGAAAACAGGGAAAGCTGCAGGTATGGATGGGTGTGCTGTGGAATGCCTGAAAGGTGGTGGAGTGACTATTGTTGACTGGTTAGCAAGATTGTTGAATGTGTGCTTTGTAAAAGGTATGGTGCCAGTTGACTGGGCAAGTGCTTGTGTGGTCCCGTTGTATAAAGGCAAGGGTGATAAGTATGAATGTACTAGCTTTAGGGGTATAAGTCTGTTGAGTGTTGTAGGTAAGGTGTATGGTAGAGTGTTAATTATGAGAGTTAGAGAGGGTACAGAGGGAGTGATTGGTGATGAGCAGTGTGGCTTTAGGAGAGGGAGGGGATGCGTGGATCAGGTGTTTGCGGTGAGACCAGTGTGAGAAAAGTATTTAGCGAAAGGCAAGGATGTGTTTTGGGCATTTATGGATTTAGAGAAAGTGTATGATAGAATTGATAGGGAGACTTTGTAGACTGTTTTAAGATTGTATGGACTTGATGGTAGGTTACTAAAAGGGGTGAAAAGTTTTTATGTAAATAGTAGAGCGTGTGTAAGAGTGGGAAATGCTGTGAGTGATTGGTTTCCTGTGAGAGTGGGGCTGCGACAGGGATGTGTGATGTCGCCTTGGTTTGTTAATATTTACATGGATGGTGTTGTAAGGGAGGTGAATGCAAGAGTTTTAGGTGGAGGTCTGAGTCTGGTGAATGTTGATGGTGGAGAGTGGAATCTGACGCAGCTGCTGTTTGCAGATGATACTGCACTGGTGGCTGATTCAGAGGAGAGATTGAGACAGTTGGTAGAGGAGTTTGGAAGGGTGTGTGAAAGGAAGAAATTGAAAGTAAATGAGAATAAGAGTAAAGTGATGAAGTGTACGAGGTTGGTAGATGGTAGGGGGATGAATATAGTTTTGAATGGCGAGTTGCTTGAGGAGGTAGAGTGTTTTAAATATCTAGGGTCACATGTTGCTGTGGATGGAAGAATAGATGCAGAAGTGAAGTTTAGAATAAATGAAGTAGGAAAGGTGCTGGGAGGAATGAAAAAAGTGTTTAGATGTCGTTCTCTTAGAATGGATGTAAAGAGAAGGCTGTATGAGGGTGTTGTGGTACCGGCTGCATTATATGGGGCTGAAACATGGAATATGGGTGTAACAGAGAGGAAAAGTTTGAATGTAATGGAGATGAGGTGTCTGAGGAGTATGTGTGGAGTGACGCGTATGGATCGGGTGCGGAACGATGAAGTGCGAAGGAGAACTGGAGTTGTTCGGGAGATGGCTGGTAGAGTTGAGCAGAGGGTGTTGCGATGGTTTGGGCATATGGAGAGAATGGATAATGAACGATTGGTGAAAAAGATAACTAGATCTGATGTGAGAGGTGTAAGGCTGAGAGGAAGACCACGAATAGGATGGATGGACAGAGTGAAGAGAGCGCTGGATGCGAGAGGGATGTCTGTTGAGCAAGGAAGAGTGGCTGTGCGTGACAGAAATAAATGGAGAGAAATTGTGAATGAATAAGTGATGACGCAGCCCTGAGGGGATATTTTCCCGCATTTGGTCTGATCAGCTATTTCAGGTCAGGTGCGGGTAAGGGGATGAGTCTGTTATGATGTGGCAGGGGTAAACCAGCTCTGCTGTCGGGCCCTGCTGCGGATGTCACTGATTGCATTGCACAGTTGACCCTTGTGCGGTGTGGTGCGGTGAGGATCTGTCCGTTCTGCCCTTTGGGGCTAAGATGCGAATGAATGTGTTTGAATGGATGAGTAAATGGGGAGTGTGTCGTCCTGTCGCGGCTACCTCCCTTTCCTTGGGGGAAGCAGCTTAGGTATATAGATAGATAGATAGATTTTTCTTGGCTGACTGTCAACACTCCAACCACAGACTCCAACACCGTCTCTCAGCTTTCCTCTTCCTTGCCTCACTACGTCTGCTCCCCCGGCTTACTGATTTCCTAGGTGATTAAAACTGCTTCCCTTTCCAGTATTATCACTTTTCTTACTGCTCTCACACCACATATTTTATATAATTTCTCCCTCTCCCTTCTACCGTAGTGCCATATAGCCATAAGCATGACTTGGTGCTGGTTCCTCATTATTCTTCCTATCTTTCCACATGGCCAAACCATCTCTGAATATTTCTCTTAACACCAGGAGGGTGTATGTGAGTGAGGTGGAGGGAGAGAGGGGGAGAAGGAGACCAAGGATCAGAGTGGAAAGATACATGAGAGGTGGAGGGCAGTCAGGTAGAGGTGGTCTGCAGTCGTAATGAATCCAGGTTGGAATCCCCGCTTGGGCAGGGAACAGTTTATGGATTTGAATTTCATAAAGCAGACATTACTGATCTACCATAAAACCCTCCGACATGTCGCATGAGACAGCCCTAGCATGTATTCAATATGGACGGTGGGTGTTAGCGCCGAAGTGGTGACATGTGGAAGTGTACGGTAAGAGGACTACTGGGCCTTGGGAGCAGGGTGTGAAGGCACAAAAAAAAAAAAAAAAAAAAAAAAGAGGACAGAGTGACATGGAGGCGATTATGTTTGAGGTCACCCCTTATGGGATTAAGGCATCAGATGATAAGATAGGTAGATCGATCGATCGATAGATAGATAAAGGTCATAGATAATTAGTCTCGTTACTTTGGCATTTTCTATGGGTAAATAGTGCTAAACTCTTTTTACTCTAACTTGGCCTAAAAAAGGCATCACTGTCTTCATTGCTGAGTTGTAGTTGTAGACTAACACATGAATAATGGTGCTAGAAGTGCCACGGAAAGAACGTAGAGCTGTAGTATCGTCTTTTTCTACCAGTATGAAATAAGCATCAAAAGGACGAAAATCTAGGTCAAGTTAAGATGAAAGGAGTATAGTCATGTTTTATAAAAGCATTAGGCAATATCTAACTATCTGTTTAGTCAAAGCTAGACGCCTTAATCCCGGAAAGGGTGGACATAAATCTCACATGTCCTATACCATCACCTTGCCCTCCCCCCAGTTCAAACTCCCATCACTCAAAATAATATCTCATCCTCAGTCTATCCCTTTTCCTCTACCTTCCTCTCCAGCCCATTACTCTGTCTCATCCTCAATCTCTTTCCCTCCGCCTACCTCTCCACACTGTCACCCCATCTCATCCTGTCTCTTTCCCCTTGCCTACTCCACCTCACTGACACAAGCCCTTCAATTTTGCAACCACCAAGCAATTTCATAAGACGCAGAGGTCTCTCAGAAATAGTTACAAACAGTCCAGGAACTCCTTTTGCATGATGAATGCTTTTATTTTATATTCTTCCCTGGGGAGGGTGGGGGGGGGGAGACTACTTTCCCAGCATCCCTGCTTGTAGTAAGAGGCCACTAAAAGAGGCCTTCTTGTCTCCAGTCTTTCTCTCTTTACTGTGTTCTTCTCTTCTGTCCTACCTCCTGCCTGATATTTCCGTGTCTCTTCCGGCCTTTATTTTCTCTGTACTCTTATTAGGTTAGACATTTTGGTTTTATGTTATGAGTACTTTAAGGACTTCCTATTGCCGCCGACCCTTCCTCCTTTCCTGGGTCAAGCCTTTCAACCAATTGACCACTCAATCCACTTAATCACCAAGCCACTTTAATACCATGCCACCTCTGCCAAGCTTTTAGCGATTTCGTGCACAGTGTTATATAAACAACTAAAGGCATATGCTCAACACATCCTTATCTATGGGCATGCTATCCCCACTAAGCATTTTATATCGCGTGGCCATTGTTATAGTTCTTTCACGTTAACTTGTCCACGATTTTCATCCTTTTGCAGCTATGTTACGTAGCTCAGTGGCAGAAAAAGACAGTGCTACGGCTCTACATCCTAATTTCCATAGCACTTCTTCGTCAATAACTTTATATTCTAGTGTCTATCAACTGTTACAACTTAGCATTCAAGATGGAGGTGGTAATTTTAGGCCAGGTTATAATGTAAAGAGTGTAGTTAAGTGCTCATCATCACAACCGTCATTTTAGTGCATTACACCATTTCCTTCTCGGAACTGAGGGACGTCATTAGTTTCTCTCTCTCTCTCTCTCTCTCTCTCTCTCTCTCTCTCTCTCTCTCTCTCTCTCTCTCTCTCTCTCTCTCTCTCTCATACCACTATACTGCCAGCTCTTGTGTCCTGCCTTCCATATTTTTCATTCCTTCTTGAACGTCAGAAAGTATCCTCCCTTTTATTAATTAATTTATTTTTTATGTATGTGAGAGGAGCATGAGTGGATGGAGAGACAGACAGACAAATGAGGAAGTGAAGGAGCGTTGTGGTGTTGATGTGGATGTGGAGTTATGTGGAGAAACAGACAGATGAGGAACTGATGGAGCTTTGTGGTGTTGATGTGGATGTGGAATTACGTGGAGAGACAGACAGACATAAGAAGAAGTAAAGGAGCGTTGTGTTGTTGATGTGGATGTGGACCGTGGAGAGACAGATAGACAAATGAGGAAGTGAAGGAGCGTTGTGGTGCTGATGTGGATGTTATTAAAAACGTTAAGAGAAATACTCTGAGATGGATTGGCCATGTGGAGAGGATGGTGAGTTAGAGACTGACTAGAAGAGTGTACGCGAGTGAAGTGCAGGGGAGACGGAGGATGAGATGGAGAGGATGGAGAATGAGAGACTGACTAGAAGAATGTAAGTGAAGGAGGTGGAAGGGGAGATCGAAGATGAGGTGGAGAGAATGGAGAACGAGAGGTTGACGAAAAGAGTGTATGTGAGTCAGGTGGAGGAGGAGACCGAGGATGATATGGAGGGATGGAGTGATGTATGTGAGAGGTGTGAGCTGAAGGAAGGGCAGCCAAATAGCAGAAGGCAGGGCGACATGTACTGTTTGAGGCCACCTCTTATGGGATTAAGGCGTCTGGCCGTAGATAGATAGACATAAATAGACACAGATAGATAGATATATAGATAGATAGATAGATAGGTAAACGGATTGACTGATAGACACGTAAACAGATATAGATAGATAGATATAGGCCTACTAGACTTTAACCCATACGAGCATCAGCAAGAAGAAGAAAAAGAAGGGAAGGAGGAGAGTGAGACAAAAACAAAAATGAGTAAAAGTGACAAGTAGTCGTATGTCAAAACTAACAGTATGGCGTTACTCACACATCCTGTCCTGATAAGTGGCTCATTCATCCCGTGTGTGTGTGTGTGTGTGTGTGTGTGTGTGTGTGTGTGTGTGTGTATTATACAGGATTTGAGATAAGCTCGTGTTGTCCGGTCTCTTTTCTACCAATATTTATTATCCAATCTACATATAAGCACATGGGTGCTCGCTGCTCGCATCATCTCTCCCTCTAAATTATTCCAATTGTCTATAGTTCTGTTTGGAAAACCAAATTTCTTTACATCACAAAGGCATCGACTCTTCCTCAGCTTGAATTCATATCCTTTTGTTCTCCCAGCATCTTTCACAACCTCTCTGTCCTCACGTTTTATTTCTCTCACTCCTCTAAGCATTGCAGTCAAATCTCCCCTCTCTCTTCTCTCTCTCTCTCAGGATTGGCAATTTCAGCTTTTCTAATCTCTCCTCATATAGCTTGGTGTCAATTTTGTGGCTATCCTTTGTATTCTTTCTAGTTTACTGGCATGCTTTTTCAAGTGTGGTAACCATATCACTGGTGTAGCTCCAGTCTCGGTCTTATCATCTCTTCATCCATATAATTAAACGCCACTCTCATGTTGGTCAGTAGCCCGTATAATCCTCCAGTAATCCTGTTCATGTTTCTCTGGCGATAGATTATGCTGTATAGTCACACCAAGGTCCTTTTCTTCTTATTCCTTCCTTTCATCTCCCATCTTGTACACATACTTTGGTCTTTTATCAATGACTCCCATTTCCAATACATGACATTGCTGAATTCCATTCTCCACGTTTGACTCCACTTGTAGAGTTTATCTAGATCTTTTTGCAGTTCCTTACAACAGTTTAGTCCTTTAATATGTTTCATAATTTTTGCATTGTCAGCAAATAAACTCATATAAGTACTCAACCCTTCAGGCATGTCATTTATATATATCAAGAACATGACTGGGGCCAACACCGAACCCTGGGGCACTCCATTGGTTACCTTTATCCACTGGGAAAACTTGTCTCTTATGACTGTTCTCATCTGCCTTCTTATCAAATAATTTCCCATCTATTTCAGCAATATCCCATGTACACCTCCACAGGTTTTCAGTTTCCGTGATAATCATCTGTGTGACACTCTGTCAAAAGCCTCCTTTAAATCCAGGTAAATACAGTCTACCCATCCCTCCCTTTCTTGAAGAATGTCTCACTCTACTATAGAAGCTCAACAGGTTCATAACACAAGACGACCCTTCTCTAAATCCAAATTGCTTGAACCTTATTATCATATGCCCTTCAAGGAATTTATCCATCTTTTTCTAAAGAGATTTTCACATAGTCTGTAGACTATAGACGGTCCGTGGTTAAGCGGGTCCTCCCTGTCACCACTTTTATAAATCGGAACTATATTTGCTCTTTTCCATTCAATAGGTACCACTCCACTTTCTATGGAAAACCTTATAATATCATGGATAGGCCTCACTAACTGGACTGCACGTTCTTTCAAGAGTCAACCAGCTACTTCATCTGGTCCCATTGCCTTCCTCACATTTATATCCTTCATCAACCGAACAGTCTCATTTCTCACAACTACTACTGTTTCCAATTTCCGGGGGTTGCATCTCTATTACAGGTTCTGGGAATTCCTCTCCTGTCACAAATACTGACTGCAGTCTTTCATTCATTGTGTTACAAATTTCCTCTTCTTTTTCATGTATTACAACCATCTCTCACGTCGTACTATGTGGTTCTTGTTTTCATTTTACTATTAACAAACCTGTAGTACAGTTTGGATTTTTTCTTGTTTTTATTAACGGTATCCCTCTCGTATTTTTTGTTCCTCCTGTGTGTGTGTGTGTGTGTAATTCACCGGGTCGGTCAGGATCACTTGATGGTCGTGATCGTCAGCATTTCACCCTCCCGGAAGGGAGCTGAGAGCTCATATAGTCCGATCTAAGGGCAAGGCTGTGACCTTCACACACCCACACACCCGTCCCCTTGCTCCAGGGGGACAGTAACCACCCACTTCGTCAGTGAAACTTTTCGCAACCAGAGCGAGGCGCGAACTCCCGTCTACCAGATGGCAAGCGAGAACGTTACCACTGCGCCAGCGAGCGGTAGTGTGTGTGTGTGTGTGTGTGTGTGTGTGTGTGTGTGTGTGAACATCTATCTCTATACCTAGGCTGCTTCCCCCAAGGAAAGGGAGGTAGCCGAGACAAGATGACACACTCCCCATTTACTCATCCATTCAAACACATTCATTCGCATCTTAGCCCCAAAGGGGAGAAGGGACAGATCCTCACCGCATCACACCGCACAAGGGTCAACTGCGCAGTGCAATCAGTGACAACCGCAGCAGGGCCCGACAGCAGAGCTGGTTTACTCCTGCCACATTATAATAGACCCATCCCTTTTCCCGCACCTAATAAATAATAGACAAGAAAATAAGGATTATTTTATAAAGTAAATCGTTAAAATTGAAGTGTTAGGAAATCACCAGTGTCGGTGACTAAAATACGACCCTTTACCGGAAGTGAACCCTTTCTCCCCGACCCCGCCATCCTCCCATCGTATCGATAAGTGTGTTTGCTGCTATATATAACGATATTAGGATTCCCCCAACAGGAAAACATACGTAACCAGTGATAGAGGGTTATCTGTGGGTGTCCTTCTCACCTGTGATTGAGGGTTATCTGTGGGTATCCTTCACACCTGTGTCACTCTTTATATTATATAATGTCCTGTTCACACTACCCGAATCGGAAAGACGGGGTAGGGGGTTGTAAACGAGGGAGGTCATCAGAGAGAAGCGCTGTCTGATAGGCTAGAGTTCGATGAGCCCGATCCCAGACTGTGGCAGGATAATTTCCAGGTTTGAATTTCACTCTCGATAGTACAGTACGCTTGATGATATAGACAAGCGCCATTCATACAATCGCCCTTCATGTGTATTTGTGTGTGTGTGAGAGAGAGAGAGAGAGAGAGAGAGAGAGAGAGAGAGAGAGAGAGAGAGAGAGAGAGAGAGAGACAGACAGACAGACAGACAGACAGACAGAAACAGAGAGAGAGAGAGAGAGAGAGAGAGAGAGAATATCCTATACCAACACTAATTATTTGCTTTAAATCGCGAGCAACGATATAAACAAAAACAAGTCCACCCTAAGCGATTTAAAAATGGCGCCCTTGTCAAAGTCAAGATGGCCGCTGTACGCCATTGTTGTTATTGTTTTTGACTCAATAAGGGCGAGGTGCCAGGGGGATAATTTACTAGCAGGTCACTCAACCCTCGCCTACCCAGGGCACACCCGAGTTACGCCATATGAGCAGACCAGTGGTGAGTCAGACGAGGTGTATGGTTAAAGCAGTGGAAATAAGGTAGATGGGAAATTAATATATATATATATTTATTCTACGGTAGGATCATCTTTCCCCCTCCCCCGCGTAATGAAGTAAGTGAATTTGTACACTTTTACATTTAATCTTTATCCATTACCGACAATATAAATCTCAAACTATTTATTCTGAAATGCGCCAGATGGGGATTTGTTATATAAATCATGTATTTATTCATGGATCATCTCGTTCTCCCTCGGGGCGTAAGTTAGTGAAGTGAGTGTATTAGCCAATAACTCGATCAAGGCATATACTGTATGTGGCAGAAAATTGTATATTGCCTTTGAGTTAGCTGGAGTACATGGCTAAAGCAGTGAAAATAGGCCAGTTGGGAATTATAAAATTTTATTGGCTACCCTCTTTCTCCTCCCCAGCATAAAGAAGTGGGTGTATTGTAACTGGAGTCCTAAGGCTCATAGATTACAGAAAACTATATTTTGTCTTTGTGTAAGTTAGCTGGGGTACACGGCCAAAGCATTGGAAATAGACAGTGGGTAGATTGGAAATAGATAGACATTTTTTCTGGGGTCCAGTGGCATCCCCACCCCAAATTTTCAGGGGAATATCTTCAGATCCCATGAACAGTTTTTCTTGGTCTGTGGCAAAAGTGGGTTAAGCTGCCCCCATGGCCACCCTATTTTAAAATTCCTTGCATCTATTCTGTTGAGATAATATTTTCTCCTTCAGAGCATAATGAAGTGATTGTGTTCACATCTGTACCCATCACCAACAATAGATATCCCAAGTTATTTATTTTTGCACTTATATTAAGTGGAGGTAAGTTATAGATTGGAAATAATACTTCTTTAGGATTTGTTATTCTTCTCCTGAACATAATGAAATGGTGCTTTATATCACCCATTAACCTTTGGTAATTTTTTTTTTTCTGCTGCTAGACAGGACACACATACCAAAAGAGTAGAACAGACTGAGAATTTTTGTTGGATATATTTTCTCTCGGGTTCTTTTCCAGTTCTGAGCCTGTTGAGTGGTGGGTAGATTGATTAGCCGTAGACACACCCTTGGTTAGGCGAGGTTAGAATGAGTTAGGTTTATTAGAATGTATGTGTCACGTGGGGTTGGTGGAGGATTAGTGCCCCTTCCTGTAAAACAATTAACTCTAAACCCTTGGCCACCCCGTTTGGGATACATGGCGTCTGGCAATGAATGAATGAAAAAAAATTATAAATTGGGATAAGTTCTCTATAATTCTTTCCCCAGACATTATTGATTGATACTTAGCCTAATCTGACCCAACCCAGAATGTCAGTGTTATACCGGATACTTAATTAACCAGGCATTGTATTATAACTTATGATTTAACTTGCTATTAATGTAGTTTGGGACAGTCATACCCCTTGTTTATTTACTGTTACTATTATTATTGGATGGAGGGAGAAGGAGGGGGAGGCCAAGGATGAGGTGGAGGGATGGAGTGGGAAGATACCATGTTTGAGTAAGGGGTATGAGGTTGGGGGAGGGCAGTGAAATGACAGGGGACAGGGTGACAAGGAGGGTATTTAACACAAGAAAATACTGCCTACCAGATAAATGAACTGGTAAGGAAGAAGTGCTTGGGAGCCTCCTAAACAAGCAAGAGTGGACCTTAGTACCATTGGACAACATTTTTCAGTTAAATGGCCTGTCATCATCTCTGAATTGAAAACTTTGCCCATTACCCCTCAGAGTTTATTGTGACGTAAATCTGAACTGCTTAAAAAAAAAATAAATAAATAACTCTCTAAGTTAACTGTGACTTAAATCCGAACTGCTTTATTTGTGTTACAGTAGTGCTAAGCCATTTTATTCATCTTAGAAGTATGGTAGCCTCTCACTGTATGTCTTAAGTGCCATCTGGTAAGGCTACTGGGTAGGTGAAGATTAACTTCAAAACCAGTTCCATGTAACCCCATTTGAGGTGTAGGGCTGAGGCTAGGCTACTGTGGTTCAGTACATTTGAGGGTAGATGAACAGCATGCATCTCTTGATGGCATTAAAACAGTCAATTCCTGAGATCAAAACTGTGCTAGGCCATCACTTTGTCTGGGGTATTTTCATTATATAATTTGACTCTCAGAGTAATGCTGTAGGTATAAAAATTTGCAAAAATGCATAATTTTTACTATTATTAAGTAAAGAGCCTCATCATTTTTACATAAAAACCAAGTTTACTGGGGATCTAACTGAACTGTGAAAGCAGCATACTTCATCCCTAGCCTTGTTATCATATTAGTAACTTCAGTGGAATTTGGGTATCAGAAATGAATTACACTATGATAAAACTTAATCCTCTTTATCAGCTGTCAACATCTGTGAGAGATTACTGTTGGAGGTTTAGTCCCACATTTGTCTTAATTATATTGGTGGTTTTTGTTGCATTGGCCATGGTAAATACAGTATTAAGTAAAGCTTTGTGTCCTATAATTCAGCTCTATATCTTATTGTAGATAGAGTTTTAATGATTCATTGCCAGACGCCATGTATCCCAAACGGGGTGGTCAAGGGCTTAGAGTTAATTGTTTTACAGGGAGGGGCACTAATCCTCCACCAACCCCACTTGACACGTAGGGATGCCAACAGCATCTGGTGTTCCCAGGCGGTCACCCATCCAAGTACTAACCAGACCCAACGTTGCTTAACTTCGCTGATCGGAAGGGAAGCGGTGTACTCAACGTGGTATGGCCGTTGATGATTATTTGTTTCAATTGTGTGCACATTTTTAACCTGAAAACTTTTATATTTGTTTATTTTTTAATGTTTAAGTTTATTTCATTATACTGGTATTTATTTATTTACTTACAGTATTTATTTATTAGCTACATTTTAGTGTATTTTGCGTATATCTGACCTGTCCTTAGAATATATCCATATTTTTTATAATTTCACTCTGATGAATATGTGACTCATGTTATTTAGTACTGTATCTACTTTGTTATAGCTTTTGAGATGTAGCAAACTTATTTCAGTGGGGCAAAACTAATATCAAAGACAGGAAGTGTAACCTGATCTCAAGCTTAAAAATACCTGGTAATAGTTTGAAGAAGACAGGAATAAAATGTTGGTGGTCGTCATAGGAAAGGGATTAGTGGAAACTGTATCTAACCCTATTATTGTGAAAGGTCCATCTCAAGATATAAGAAAATTGATTCCAGGTGGCAGGAGCAAACACAGATGTCATCATGGTGAAAAATTTAACTTGAAAATTTGCATGAGTATTGTACGGGCCCATACGGATGTAAATTCATTTGGTGATAGGTAAAGGTTTATTGCCCACAAAATATTGCCGAGTGAGCAAGTTGTTGTCTTGCCTTGAATGCTTGTAAAGGATGGTCTTGCCCTGGACCCCTGTGTTCATGATGATGATGATGATGATGATGATGATATGATGATGATGATGATGATGATAAGGAGGAGGAGGAGGAGGAGAAATTGCAACACATTTATTTTTTCATTTCCGTTTGTGTTGCCTGTGAACTGGAAAGGAATGTAAACCACAAGACTGATATGAATGAGTTAGGAACAGTAGTAAAAATTAAACTGAAAATCTGATGCAACTCTGAATTTACTGCATAGCCTAGCTATATTACAGTATGTACTGCACTTGTATTGGTCTTTGCTATTAGTAGTAGTAGTGATAGTACTGGTAGTACTGTATTTATTATTATTATTATATTATTATTGTTATTATTATTATATCTATCTATCTATCTATCTATTGCCAGACGCCTTAATCCCGTACGGGGTGGCCGCAAACAAATTGCCTCCACATCGCCCTGTCCCCCGCCATTTCACTGCCCTGCTCCCAGCTCACATCCCCCTCTATCATATACTTCTCCACTCCATCCCTTCATCTCATCCTCAGCCTCCCACTCTCTCTCCCCCCCTCCACCTCACTCACGTACACTCTCCTCATCAGTCTCTCACCCTCCATCCTCTCCACATGGCCAAACCACCTCATTGCGTTCCTCCTAACGCTTCCTATCACATTCACGTCCACACCACAACGCTCCTTTATATCCTCATTTGTCAGCCTGTCTCTCCATGTGACTCCACAGGCTCCTCTTAAATAACTCATTTCCACTGCTCTCACTCCTGACTTGTGTCCTTCCGACAACATCCAAGCTTCACTTCCATACATCAGAGTTGGTATCACAATACTGTCATGTAGTAACTTTTTCACTTCCATGCTCACTTCTCTGTTTCTTATCACTGCTTTCAAGTAACCAGCAACCTTTCTTCCTTGTTGTGCCCTTTCAAGCACTTCACCCTCCAAACTTCCATCCTTACTCATCACACTCCCCAAGTACTTAAACGCACTCACATTTTCCATTTCCTCACCATCCAACCTCACTCTACTGTACATTCTCTGACTTCACCTCTCTTAAAGACCATCACTTTATTCTTCTCTACATTCACCTTTAGATTCCATTTCTTACACACTTTCCCAAACTCACCTACCAAGTCTTGCAGCTCCCCTTCATCTTCACTTAACAACACAGTATCATCTGCAAACAACAGTACAGGGAGTTTCCAAACACTACCCTCTCTCACTAGGGCCACTCCAACATCCACTGCCTTACCTTGTATCTCTTTTAGTACCCCATCCATGTACCGTACAGCTTGAACAACCTTGGAGACATGACACATCCCTGTTTCAACCCAACCCTGAAAAATTCACTCAGTTCACCATCGATACGCACTGCAGCCTTAGCACCGTCATACATACTCATCACAGCATTCAACAACATCCCATCAACTCCATATATTCTTAACACTTTCCACAATCCTTGTCTATCCACCCTGTCATATGCTTTCTCCACATCCATGAAAGCTGCATACAACTTCTTTCCCTTCTCTAGAAACTTTTCCACTAAAGATTCAAGAATGAATATCTGATCTACAGAACCTCTTCCCTTCCTAAAGCCTCCCTGTTCTTCTCCAACTAATTCCTCTGTTATTTCCCTAACTCTGTCAGTAAGTATCCTACCATACACTTTTCCTATTACATTAAGAAGACAAATGCCCCTATGTTTACCACACACTTCTTTTTCCCTTTTTCCTTTGTACAAGGGAATAATTATACCTAACTTCCAATCTTCTGGGACTCTACCTTCCACCCAGGCCAATCTGTACATCTTCCACATCCATTCTACTACTATCACTCCCCCATGCTTCAGCATTTCACCACACACTCCATCAATTCCTGGGGCTTTCCCCAATTTAACTTTCTTCATTGCTTCCACAACTTCTGTCCTACTGATTTCTTCCTGTCTTCTCACCTCCCTCCCTCTCCCAGCCATTATTTTTATTATTATTATTATTATAGTGGTAGGTGGTGGCAACCATCATCCACTCACTTGATGTAGTGCTGCCTACTTCTTCCTTAGCCTTTATCATTCTTTTCTGTGCCTGCCCTCCTGTCTTCCTATTTCTCCCACCTTTTCTCTCACTACTTATTGCTTTTCTTTCCATTACAGGTGGCTTTACATTGAGTGACAAGCCAAATGGTTTCCTGTAAACCAAGAAACCATTTACAGCACTGGGTGGTAACCATATAACCAAACCATACGTGCTCCCTACGTGTCAAGTGGGTTGGTGGAGGGTTAGTGCCCCTCCCTGTAAAACAAATAACTCAGAGTCAAATAGCCACCCCGTGCGGGATTATGGCGTCTGGCAATAGATAGATAGATAGATTATTATTATTATTATTGTTGTTATTATTATTATTATTATTATTATTATTATTATTATTACAGTATTATCATCATTATTATTATTCCGTCCATCCATCCATCATCCAGTCCTACATTGCCCCATGAGGAGTGTAGGAGCCCATTATTATTATTATTATTATTATATTCTGTCAGTGAATGATTGAATGATTATTTTCTGTTATGATTACTGTTACCATTTCTTTTTTTTTCCAGATTGTGTCAGTTGTGAATTTGAAGGGGAAATAATTATCAGGACTGATGTGAATGGGTGAGACACTGAGGTGGACTGGCCTGGGGTGTACCAGTGCCCCAGGAAGCTGTGTGGACAAATATAGGGGCAACACAAGGACACAGGTGGCCATGGATCAGTCCACTTGGAGGCCATTGTCATGGAGAACCTGCCCCATTATCTTCTGCATCTTGTACTTTAACGTCAGGTGAAAAGAGTGCCATCGCATTGTCAAATTGTTGCCTGGCTTTGTATAGTACGCTTTAATGCCAGATGTTAAAAAATGTTGCAAAATGACTGCCTGGTGATTAGAAAGCCATCACCCTGTCCAGTGATTCCCAGGTTTTCTGTACTTTAATGTCAGGTGAAAAAAGTGCCATTGCAGCATCACGTAACTGCCTGACCTTCTCTGTTGTAACATCAGGTGAAAAGAGTGCTATATCCTTGTCAAATGATTGCCTGGCCTTCTCCCAGCCACATTAGAAACGTGAGAATATGGAGGACAAACAGGGGTGGTCGGGTTCCCCCTCCTTGGACAGTTATGCGTGGGGAGATCGGACCCGGATAATAGTGCCGACCAGTCCCCAGAGTGCCAGAACTTTACCCCTGGTGTGTCGGCCATGGAGACTATGGCACCGGACGACACACTGCCTCATAGGGTCCAGGAAGGCGTCATGTCGGAAGTATGTGGTGGTGGCGGCTATTGTGGTGGTACTTGTGGTGGTCTACTCCCTACGAGAGTCGTCACCACGCTCCTTCCTCAGGTAGGAGGCCAGATATGATAGCACGTCCCACATCTGTCCCCTCTCCCAGCTTCGTAAATAACACCTCCTGCTTCTTGCCGTTTCCCAGATTCATAAATAAGCTTGTTTAAGGCGATTATTGGGCAGTGATGTGCAGAGGCATGACTTTGGGTTTGAACGGTTTATTTCTAACTAGTTTTGCTCATTTAGTTTTATTAGAGGATTAAAGTTTGTCCCTGACTTATGTTTCTCAACACCACCTATGTAAGTAAGTTGCCATTATTTTTTTCCCTTTTAATGAATTATTTTTCTGGAAGAATATGACATGGGAAGATTTTGCATTCCACTCTTCCTGTCCTTATGATATATCAATTAAAGTTGTGTACAGGAGTGAAAATATAGCAGCAGTCACAGTTTGCTTACCAACTTTTATCCTGTCAGTTAATACTGTAATGTACTTGGCTATAGCGTAACACCTTTAGTAGAATTGTATCTTATGTCTTTTATTTCCTCATTCCCTTCACAGTTTTATTCAACTTAGGTGAGGTGTTTGGTAATGCAGGGGTTAGATACTACCTTCAGTAACCCTTTCGCTATGATAGATCTCCCATAAGCTAAATAAGCTCACAAAGCATTAGCAGTGAGAAACTACAAGGGATGACATCACACAGCGGGAGTTAAAGATTCGCATACACAATTTCCACATAGGCTACATGTGGCTGTCTTGGTGTGCGAACCTTCGGCTGTATTATGGTACTACTGGTGTTAAAACTGGGAGCTCAAAAGATGTGGACAGGCCACCAATTTTTGAAAAAATTTTTAAGTCGTGTGTTGCTAATGGAACATGTCTGACTTCCCTGTACAGTACTGTACTGTTGTTAACTTCACTCAGTAATGTGGTACGCAGACTGATATATCTATGTCTGTTGCCAGACGCCGTAGTCCCATAAGGGGTGGCCACAAACAAATTGCCTCCACATCACCCTGTCCCTCATCATTTCACTTGCCTCCCTCCAGCTCACCCCCCTCTCTCTCATATATGGTACCTCTTCACTCCATCTCTCCATCTCATCCTCAGCATCCCCCTCCCTCTCCCCCCCTTCCACTTCACCCACATACACTCACCTCATTAGTCTCTCACACTCCCCATGGCCAAACCACCTCAGTGTACATCTTACACTTTCTGTCACATCCACATCCACACCACAATGCTCCTTCAGTTCCTCATTTGTCAGTTTGTCACTCCATGTAACTCCACATGCTCCTCTCAGATAACTCATTTCCACTGTTCTCACTCATGACTTGTGTCCCTCCAACAAGGAGGGATTTATCACTTGTAACAATTACAGGGGTTCCATTAATGACCGTCAAAAAATATGGGCTTGTCCACACTTTAGCTCTTTTAGTTTTAATAATAGGCCTATGGCTGTTGTTTTTTTATATAGAAATGTATGTTTTATGTGCTTACTGTTGCCAGCCATTTTTGATATTTTGTAAGCAGTCATTAATTTCTTGTCTTTGTATAGAGTAATAAACATATAGGCCTAGTGCATGCCTTTGAAAGAGCATGTGGTACAGAACCTATGTACAATACCTGTATACACAAACTTAAAACCACATTTTCTCTTTTTTATTTCAAACTCTGACAGAAGAACTTTTAAAAAATTCAGTCATTCCTATGTACAATGTAACAGTTATCCTTAGTCCATCATTCATTATATCATAGGCCTCCATATTTTAGAATACTGTACAGTGTAATCAAGCATCTGAAAATGAACAGATCTTGATTTGACTTTTAGAGTTTTCAAGGATGAGTTTTCCTGGCATTGTTCCCTTACCTATGCATGAGAAGAAAGAGCATGTTGTATAGCCTAATATGTAGTGTTGGTAATAGTCATTGGTAATAATTTATAGTTACCATTCATTTTGAAGCTTTAAGACTATACAACAAGGTTGTTAGAACTACTCCCCAACATTCCTTGTCATAGTTATACAGTAATATACGTTGCTGAAAATTTTTTATGACCAACACAGAACTGTAATCATGCTGTTATAGCCATCTTGGTTTTTATTGTGAGATTTAACCCATTGAATTTGGTGATGTATTTTTCTTATTATAATTGTGTTTCACCACTTTTGAAAACTTTGCAGGAGTAAAGAAAGTGATAGCTACCTAATGTAACACTCAAAGTAATAGATGACATGTGAGAAATATGAATTTGTTGTTTGCAAGAGAAAATTGTTGTTGGTGTTCACCCAGAATCATCAAAATGTTAACCCAGTAGATTACAGGCTGAAGTTTCACTTTTGTAGTCCACCATCCTCCTGTGGGGGATAAGGAGGGAGTTCAAAGGGAAAAGGTAAAGGTGGGGGCAGATGCCATGAGACTGTTAGCTGCAGTGCTCATCTCCATAACTTAGGCCTTTGAGCCTTGGGCAGGTTTGGTACTGCTTGTAATGCCTGCCAGCTGCTTCTCTTCTTAGTGAGGTAAACAGTAGGCTGCATATGTATATTGCACAGTAAGCAGAAGGCTGCATGTGTATATTGCACATTGATTACCAGTACCCTCTGAATTATGTATATGACCATTGTACTTATTACAAAGACTTATCTCTGGAAGCTACATGGTGTATTATGGTGTATGGTGTATGGTGCTGGTTATGTTGCACCAAAGTACAGTACTTGCTTTCATTGACCAGCACTTGTGAAAATATTAATTCTTTGACCAGCATCAATTATATTTACTCCCACTCTGAAGTTCCGCTCACAAACTGTAGGCATTTGCTGGTATTTTGTGTAGTTCATTGGTCACTGTCGGTATTTGAATCCTCTTCTCCTGCCAGATCAAGGAAACTTAAGGTATTGCAGTACATGAGATTGGTTCAGGAAGTTTCCTGTATTGTAAGAGAAGCCGTGGCCTGTTGCTACAGATTTGGTTAAACTTTGCAACCTTATGACAGGAGATGTACATAAACACGATGGATTTGCTTTCAGTCGGTCTGTATCTGGAAATCTGTGAAACAGTTTGATACTTTGATACTTTTTAGGTCTTGCTTATAGTAAAAGTAGTGTTGACTGCTGGAGTATGCCAACATGAGACAGCTGTCATCATGAGTTTATACACACAGATTGAACTGTGATTGAAAAGCATTACATTTAAATACAGTTCTTTATTGTACTTGATTTCATTGTCTTTGAGATACAGTTAGAAGACCAAAGTTAAGGTCCAAGGAGGCTGAATTCTACTGCATGGCATTGTACCAGTACCTGTATACAGATCAGTGTTAACAGTATTGGTGGCCCCCAAAACATGGTGTAAGAGTAGTACATTATATGTCTTATTTTTCAGTGTGTTATCAGGCAATTTCATGTTTCTAAGGCCAAGAGAGATACTGAAAGGTGCTGTGTACACAGCTCTACCCATATAGCCTAAGGCATAAAGGTGGAGTCCGACATCTTGAGGTACTTAGTTGCGTTGCTTATCTCAATAACTCAGGTCTTACCTGTGGTGAGTTATTCACTCACTGTCCTGGGGTACCAGGTCTCTACATCATTCAGGGTACCACACTTACTTTTTCTAGGTGCCCATTTTATCTATAACCCCACAAAAGGTGGATGGACAGCTGAGTCAAGTAGCACCATTAGTTGTATTAGGGTTTGAATCACGGAGTTATTGGGCTGGCAGCTTCCTTTCAGGAGCTTTTTGAGTCTCATGTACTGAAGTAAGAGGGATGAAGAGCATTTAAAATTAGTTGCTGGTCAGAGGATTAGAGATTATATTATTTTTTTTCTATAGTGTGTTATTGTGTGTGTTTTGTGCTGTATACATTAACACATTATATCTTTTTGTGTGGAACACGTAGAGCCATGTTCTTAATAGCTTAGGAGGCCTTCCTGTACCTCTTCATGACAAGCAAGCGTTATTATCTTGTGTGGTTGTGTGTAGTATAAAGAAGTGATTAGTGACATTGCTTGTAAGGGAGTAGCATGTACAGTAAGTCCTTATTGTATGTTGCCATTTTTTTCATTTAGCCTTTTTAAGTCCACAGCAAATTACAAGAAAGGTTGCCTGTTAAGCCCCATCATTATATATAGAGTTCAGGCTCATGAACCGGTTTGCTGCAGTTTGTTATTTATGAGCTTTGATATTGTGCTGCCATGATTCCCTGTTTTAATCAGTTAATCAGTCCCTTTGTTTATGGTACTAGTTGTGTGAAAAGTGTTTATGGTACTAGTTGTGTGAAAAAGTTGTGATAAATTTTTAAACTCATCTGTGATATATAACAAGGACTTAGTGTATCAGGTTATAATATTCAAATACTGTAGGTCACTTCCAAAGAGGCATCAGAAAGTCTCCCAGGCTCACAAGATTGCAGTGTTGTTTTTGAACTGTGTGAGGCTTTACTAACATCTACTCTGTGTCAGTTGCACAGTTGAAACATCTTGAGTGAAGGGATGTGTGTGTGTGTGTGTGTGTGTGTGTGTGTGTGTGTGTGTGTGTGTGTGTGTGTGTGTGTGTGTGTGTGTGTGTGGCCAACGTGTGTGGATGCGTATAGAGAGCTTGTGTATATGTACCTTTGTATAGGTGTGAATATCTGTTGGTGACAATAATGTGTGTTTAGAAAAATAGTAAAGGTGCAAAGTTGCAAGAAAGATTGGTATAATGGTGTTAGAATGTGATCAGTATATCATAGTGGTGTATCAAGATATGTTGGTAAGGATGTTGGTTTGAGTAGATTGTGATGTAGATGTAATACCAGTCTGAGACCGTGGAATGGTGTCAGTAGCTTGTGGTGTGGGTGTAATACAAGTGTGAGAGTGTAGAAAAGGGCTTTGCTGTGGGTGTGGAATAGGTATAGCTATGATGTGCAGTATAGCTTGCTTGTCAGGAGAATACATTGTAGGTGTATGTAAATCCTTTGTTGTAGCCATGTGTGTGTAATAGAGTCATAGTATTGTGAAGGTGCAGTAAGGTGGTAATGTTAAGGCTGTTGCTGTTGTTGTGTAGAGGGTTTAGTCCTGGTGTACAGGTATAGCTTGGGTGCTGATATCAAGTGGAGACTGAAAGAGAACAGCCTTGTTCTCTGTTCTAGCTTGATGTGGCCCCCAGATTCAATTTTCTGGTGTGGTGGTGATAATAGTTTGTCCATAGAGAGGCTGCAGTGATGTGGTGCTTATATGAGAATGTGGTAAGAATGAAGTGGTGGTGTAAGAGTGTGATGTTCATGTAAGGGTGCTCAGACATTGTGGTGTGAGTGTGATTCTGGTGCCAGGGTGTTGGTGTGTGTGATTGTGGTGCCAGGGTGTTGGTTTGAGCGTGATTGTGATTTCAGAGTGTTGGTGTGTGTGTGTGATTGTGATGTCAGGGTGTTGGTGTGTGTGATTGTGGTGTCAGGGTGTTGGTGTGTGTGGTTGTGGTGTCAGGATGTTGATGTGTGTGATTGTGGTGTCAGGGTGTTGGTGTGTGTGATTGTGGTGTCAGGGTGTTGGTGTGTAAAGGATATAGTCATGATGTAGAGGTATTGATTGGGAGCTGACATTGGGTGGAGACTGAAAGAGAAGCAGCCTTGTCCTGTGTTCCAGCTTGGTGCGCAGTCGGCCCCCGGAGTCCGTTTTCCGTTGTGGTGGTAGTGCAGCGGGTATGGTAGAAGGCGGTGGGGGCAACTCAACCCTCAGGCCTCACCGTGCCCCGCCACGCTCACCGGAAAACAAGCTGCGTGATGAGCCGAAGGTCCTGCTATTTACTGAAACTCAATACTCCAAGACTGGCAAAGCCATCGCTAACATATTAGTTGCCAATAGAATTAAGTGAGTACCCTTTGTTTTCATTATTGTGATACAGTTTCCTTATGTATTGTACTTGCTTGTATACTGTAATTGTGATCCAGTTGATTTCCTTTTTTGCTTATGAGGCTACAGGTCAGATTAGAATGAGAGTTGAATAAGGGTTAATTAATGGCTATATTGTGTCAGGATGTCAGAATTGTATCTGTATTGTATGAAAATGTTTTATGATATTTTTATCTTTTGGAGTACTCATTGCAGAATTCAAGTGCTTTAGTAAATATATAGCAGAGAAGTTTTTTCTTGGCTGTACAAAAAAATAGTTTATCTAGTTTCCAGATGAAATGTAAGTAACATACTGTACTGTAGCATAGATGTTACTGCTGCGTATAGATACCATAATCAGTTACCATCATGAATATTCATTTATTATAATTCTTTATAATCATAGCTATGTGGTCCTATACTGACAACATTTTTATAGCCGTCATCATTATCATTTATCCATCTTTATAAATCTTAGGGGGTGCCTGTCCTCTCTTCCTTCCTTCTTTCCTTACTTCCTCTTCTGTCTATCTTTCATTCTTTCCTCTTCCTTCTGTTTATGGTGACTCTACACTGAGTGACAAGCCAAATGGTTTCCTGTACACCAGGAATCCATTTACTATGCTAGGTGGTAACCATATAACCAAATTTTGGCGCTTGGTGGTTTAGTGGGTAATTAGGGCGCTCTAATCAGATTGAGCCTGTGTAGGTTAGCATCCAAGGAGTGGTTGGGGCTTATTGCTCACATAATGCCACTCAGAGATGAGTGAGGCTGGTTACTCTGATCTTAAATGGCAGGACCAACTTGCCTAGCCCCAGGCTTCTGCACTCCTCGTGGGGCAAAATAGGATTGGGTGATGGATGGATAGATGGATAAGTCTATCTGTCTATCTATTGCCAGACGCCTCAATCCCGTTTGGGGTGGCCACAAACAAATCGCCTCCAAGTCGCCCTGTCCCCCGCCATTTCACTGCCCTGCTCCCAACTCACACCCCCCTCTCTCATATACCTCTCCACCCACCATTACAGGTACAAAATGGAGGTGCTGGGTAGGTCACTGCCAGGGCTAACCAACCTGTCCCGGGGCAAGTATGGGGCAGTGGTGTTTGAGAATTTTGAGCGGTATCTGCAGCTGGACCCCTGGAACCGTGAGCTGCTGGACAAGTACCTGCGTGACTACAGTGTGGGTGTGGTGGGCTTCATGCCGGCCAGGGAGGACACCAAAGTTGGGGCCAAGCTTAAAGGATTCCCACTCTATGTGCACACCAATATGGCGCTTGAGGTAAGGTGATAGGAAATTCTTTTTTCAGTACAGTATTTTTGGTAAATGTTATTTTGACCCCAGGCTCATCTGGACATGAATCTGGTGGACTGCAGGCTGAAGTTGACGTCTTACAGTCCACCATCCTTCTCTTTGGGGGTACAAAAAATGAGGGAAGATAGGTAGTGAAGCCACCTGGTTATATTGGCACCACCATAGGAAGGCATCCCTCTCCAGCACCTTGGTAATGGTAACAGCCAGTCAGATTTTACCCCCTCAAGGAGTATGGGCCTAATGCAAGGCTGCCAGAGTCCAGTACATTATTAAGATAGATGACCAGCATACATCATCTATCTTAATGACCATTTGGCAGCACTTCTTAAAACTTGGGGATGGAGCCTGCAAAAGGCCATCACTCCAGGTGGGTGTTTACATTAGACCACTGATTTGGCAAATTCTGCATGGTTGTCATCTTCCTGCCTCTTTTTTTTTTTTTCCCCCCCCCACCTGCAGATGGGAACTTTGGTTTGTAAAAAATGTGCAGATGGTTAGGCCTGCGATGCTTAGTCAGGTTTCTGGGGACTAGAATGGTGAGTGAAGTCTGGTCTGCTTTGCTGGGTGTGCTGTTGATTAGCACTCCCTCTGCTTTGTTTTCTCCTTCCTTGCTTTCCAGATCTAACTTCCCTCCATCCTTAGGTGTTAAAATTAGACTGGAATGATGATTTTGTGTACAGTGTTGAGGTAGTATATATTTTATATTTTTGTACAATACAGTACTAGCAGAATTTTCAAGTGGTTATGGAATGTGAGAGACGGAGAGACAGAGAAGAGGTTAAGAATGTTTGGTGTTAAATTGCTAGATGTCATCATCATCTCTAACACCTTGCTCTCTCCAGGGAATGCCCCAACAGGGAGTGGCTGTTGTAGAACCACCTCCAGGTTACTATATCCTCACATACCTGGTACATCTCTCACTATATCAGTTACTCTGTTTCCTTCTTTCTCACCATTCTTCCATTTTGCTTTCCTTAACCATATTATGTATGATCTTCCCGATCTAAATTTATTTTCAGAGTAACTTTTCAAAGACCGCCTTTGGCACACCGTTTATGTACCAGTACATTCTTTGAGGAAGTCTGTGCCATCTCATTGTACCTTTACCTTTTTTTTTTTTTTTTTTTTTTTTTTTTTCATTAAATCTGTATTTCATTTTCATTTTGGAATGGAAGAATGTCTATGAGGGAGAGACAGACAAATGAGGAAATTAAAAAACATTGTAGCGTTGATGTGGATGTGCTGAATGAGATGATTTGGCCAAGTACAGCAAATGAAGAATGAGATTGATTATGAGCATGTATGTAAGTGAGGGGGGAGGGAAGAGGATGAGAGGTAGATCAGGGTGAAGGGATGAACTTTAGAGGTACATAAAGGAGGGTAGAGTGAGATGGGGAGAGGACAGTCTGATGGCAGAGGACAGGGTGATATGGGGGCAATTTATATGGGGGCCACCATGTTCTGGAGTAAGGCATGTGGCTGTAGTTAGGTAGGTAGAATTGATATGAATACAATATCATGTTATAAAAACATTAATCCAACCTTCTCTTTGTGTGTTTGCAGAATGTGAGCCTCAACGCAGAGAACCCAGTGTTACAACTGACTCGTGCTGGTGGAACCATAGTGGGCCCTCTCCTTGGCACAGACTGGACTGTTTTCACCCCTGAGGACCCCACCTACATCCCACTGGAGTGGGCGTACCCTGCTGTCACACACTTCTCAGAGGAGCGACTCATCACCGTCATTCTGGTCCATAACCTTGTGCATGTGTTGAGAGTGGGATACATACAGTACTGTACATTGCTGGTAGTTCTGCCTCATATTCAAGCCAGGACAAAAGCTTCTGTTAAAAAAATATGCTTAAATTAACCAAAGATTATAGCTATCACTGACCCAGCATTAGTGTACAGTTTTGTACCATTAAGTCCACATTGTTGTTTAATTTTGTTATGTTAAATTTTGCTTAAAAGTTATAAAGCCACAGTTAAAAAAAAGAAATAAATGCTCATTAACTCTCTCAGGATTCAAGAGTGGAGTGAGTGTCCCAGATGTTTGGAGCTCCATTTTGTTTGTCACCCAGACCATATGATTCAGCTCAAGAGCCTCGAGTATGGTTTATACAGTACTTTTTGCTCTAAAATGGGTATTGTAATAAAGAGTCAGTTACTTTATGTGGCAGTGAAATTGCTAAAGGTGTTGCTTTAAATCAATTTTGGGAAAATCAGGAGTAAGCTAAGTAGAATGTCATTAAACCCCTTGAGTCTGGTGACGTGTTTCCCATTTTATTCTTACTATTTGCAGATTATTTTATTGGACTTGTGATGAACTTGTAGTAGTTAAGGGGTTAATATAGGCTTTATCTAACTACTTCAGTTTAAATATTCTCTCGGAAGTTGATTAGATAAATTTAGAAATAGGAAGAATAATAATAAAACAGTTATTTGATTCAAGGGGCTAATGTAACATTTTATCTGCACATATTGCAAACTTCAAATGAGGACCGATTGCACTGTAATAAGATATAAATGCAGTGGTAGTGCATTGAATTAGGATGATTTTGACTAGTTTTTCCCTATGTCAGTGTTTTTGTGCTTTCTGTGCCTTGCCTCACCCCATCCTTCAGTGGGAATAGAGGTCTGGTTGATGATGATGATGATGATTGTTGTACAGGACCAAGGCCAGCTTGATGGGATCCCACGTGTGTTATTTGGAGGCAGTCTGGACCTGTGGCTGCATCGACTCTTATTCCTGGATGCAGTCTCTTATGTCAGCCTGGGCCGCATCCCCCTCACCCTTGATCGGTACATTCTGGTGGACATTGATGACATTTTTGTTGCAAAGAAGGGCACCAGGATGACCACCAATGATGTGCACGTGAGTGGATTTTTAAACCTTTTAGTCCAGGTATGAATGAGGGAGGTGTGCTTTGCAGGGAGGGCAGCTTGATGGTAGAGAGAGAGTACAGGGTGATGTGAAGATGATTTGTTTTGCCCATCCCCTCTATGATTGAGATGAATGGCCATAGATAGAGGAATAGACAGATTCTATGTCAAGTTAGATCACATCCCCTGTGTCTTCAACCAATGCATCTTGGTGGACATGGAAAACATTTTCGTCACAAGGAAGGTGCCAGGATGACCACCAGTAATGTTCCTGTGGGTTGATTATACTTTGACGTGGAGGCGCAGTTCTGAAGGCTTGAGTGATGTGTGAACGGTTGTGTGGCACTTTTCACTGGGCATTGATAGTTTCCTCTCACTTTATTTATTTATTTATTTATTTATTTTTTTTGAGGAAGAAGAAGATGAAGAAGAAGAAGAAGAGGAGGAGGAGGAGGAGGTGATAATGGGTGATAATAGTAATGACATGATGATAATGATGAAAATAATGATAATAATAACAATAACTCTTATTCCTTTTTCCCTCCAGGCCCTACTTGAATCTCAGAAGCGGCTACAGGAGATGGTCCCTGGGTGGCACTTCAATCTGGGCTTCAGTGGAAAGTACTACCAGAACGGCTACCCAGAGGAGAATGAAGGCGACCATACACTGCTTGGTGGGTACAAGGATAGCCAAGTGCTGGTGATGATATAGGCAGTAGGATAATGATGATAATGGTATAGGATGTAGGATGATGATGATGATAGTTTCTTGGGGAGTATAGATGAGAGAACAAGGAGACTGGGAGTAGATTGATGATTTAATGTTAATGATGATGAAATGGGAAGGTTAGAATGATGAAGACAATGGTGATTCCATGGTGGTTAGAGGTGAGAGGAATTGGAGAGTTGGAAATGGGCAGTTTTAGCATTTTTAAGGAGAGCAGTTTGAAGTAGTGAAAATGTTAATTTATCATCAACACTGTAATGAAACTACCTTTTTTGAAGCAGCCATGAAGAACTATCTATCTGTGTGTCTACAGCCAGTCCTCTTAATCCTGAAGGTGTGGCAATGAACAAATTACCATGTCATCCTACCCTCCACCATCAGGCTGCCCTCCCTCCAGTGTACATCACTTTCATTTATACACCTCTCCTCCCAATCCCTACACCTCATCTTTGGTTTCTTCCTCCCATTCTCCCCCTCCACTTCATTCCCACCATCCAAGCCAATCTCTCATTCTCAGTTCTTTCCATATGGCAAAGCCATATCAGGGTACTTGTACTAACACTCCAGCACATCCACATCAATTAACCGTGGCATATTTCTTTGTGTAGATCATGTGGATGACTTTTGGTGGTTTGGTCACATGTGGGGCCACACACAGCCACACAAACTCCTACAAGAGGAGCTGGAGCATCAGATGCAGCTTAATAAGGACTTTGCCATAAGTCACGGCATACCCACTGACTCAGGTATGGTACAGCATATTATGTCGTTGTTGTTGCTGCTGTTGTTGGTGTGGCAATGTCAGGCCCATCTGGATGTTACTGTTATACCAGTGGACTGCAGGCTGAGGGTGCCCTTTCCCTACAGTCCACCATCCTCTTTTCAGAGGATAGGAAAGTAGTTCAGGAGCATTTATATAACCAAGCAGTGGAGCTGTCCTGTTTTATTGATGCCACTGCTGTATGGCAGCCCTCTGGAGCATCACAGCCAGTTATAGAGATAAGGTCTTTTATGGTGTGTGTTTGATATTTGTGTGGGAAATTTTATGTATGGCATTTGTGTTTTTACCTTTATTTTAATTTTGTCCGTGCTGTATAGCAGCAAAGACCTTTGGCATTTTGGTGCCATGACCTGATAATTTAATCAATCAGCCAGTCAGTCTGTTAGTGAAAATCTGGTCCGTCATTCTGTGGAGTTGAACCTCTTCGCTGCATTGCCATATTTTGTGTGATAGTTGCCTCAGATGATAGTATTCAACTTTGGAGAGACTTTCTGAACTGAAGGGGGTAGATATAGGCTTTGTTAACCCCCCCATTATAAAATGTGTCCCCTCAGCTGAATAAAATCATCTGGAAATAGTAAGAATGAAATTAAATTTGGTTGTGGATTTAAAGAAATTAAAGTGTTTAATGTTACCAGGTTGCAGCATCACAGTACATCATTGTGGAGTTTGTCCCATTCATGACCGTTAGTACACTGTTGGGAGAAGTAATAGTTATGATGATAATGTTGATGATAATGACGATGATATTCGTCGTACTTCTAGACAGTACAGTATAATTTTAGCTGAACAGACACCTACTGGATGGAGAAGATTAATACTTTGTTTACAGCCTGGTTGCAGCATTGTGCCATGATTGCTTATCTGCTTCTTGAATGAAAATATGATATCAGACAGCAAAATTGGAATAGGAATCTCGTATGGAAAGAATGTAGTAGTAGTAGTAGTTGTTCCCTAGGCAGTCTGGCCAAACAGCCCCGAGTCCCTTAGGAAGGCCATGGCCGAGACCGGGCTTTCCCACAGGGCTCTCAAAGAGTGTATGTTGTGTTGTTGGCGTAGGTGATTGTGTGCAATGCAGTCTTCCATAATGTGCTTAATAGTATGGGGTGCTGTGTTGCATCCTGGACAGGCATCAGCGACAGAGTCATCCAGCCTCTTCTGGTAGCTTAAGAGGGCTGGATGGTGCCGACATCTCAGCCTGGCCAGGTGGACCCTGTCCTCACGAGGAAGATAGGATTCAGAAGGATGGATGTCAGGAGGCCGGCATGCAGCTGTGTGTTGTCTTTAAATGACTGAATGGAGCGGCGAGTGATCTGAGTGTGGATATGCTTCTGGAAGCTGGTCTGAGGTGGGCGAGGGGGGAGAGATGACAGTATTTGTGTATGGTATTGTGTGCTGGGTGTTGTTTTGATGTTCCTTGGTGTGGGTGGATGTGCTGCCATGTACTGTAGTGGATGTTGTGGGTTTGTGGAGGCTGCAGCAAGAAACTGGGTGCCTCTCATGTCTAGGTGATCCTTGACCTTGATGACTTTGGTTTCTTGATGTAGGTGGTCTGTGGGTGTAGTAGCTGTGCAGCCTGTGATTATTTCTAGGGCCTTGTTCTGTATGGTCTGTAGAGTGTTGTAGTGTGTTTTGGTCAGGTTAGAAGCCCAGGCAGGGCTTGCATAATTCATCACTGAACGTATGTATTGTTTGTATGCTGTGGTGGTGGTTTCTTTGTTGTGTCCGAATGTTGTATGGGCAAGTGACCTCAAAGCATTGAGTCTTGGTGTTATTTTATTTTTAATGTTTGTGATGTGTTGTTTGAATGACATTGATGTATTGTATGTTACACCAAGGATTTTGGGTGTGTGTTTGTGTGTGGTAGTGGAGTGTTGTTTATGGTGAGGTGTGGGATGTAACTGTGTTCTGCTGTCCAGTTTGTGAGAAGAGTAACTGTAGATTTGGCTGGGGCTATTTTGCGCCTGTTTGTGGTGAACCATTCGTGTAGTGTGTTGAGGTAAGGTTGAATGATGTGTGCAGCTGTGTTTGAGTTTTGGTGTGTACATGTAAGTGTTATATCATCTGCATAGGAAAGAATGTATTGTTTGTTGGCAGGTTACAGCATCGCGCCGCACCACTCTGGAGTTTACCCCGTCCATGAGCCTCTATACGCTGCTTGGAAGAAGGTGTGGAATGTGCGGGTGACATCCTCTGAAGAATACCCTCACTTGTACCCTGCCAGACTCAGGCGAGGCTTCATTCACCGCAACATTATGGTGAGGAAATGGAAAATGGAGTTGGAGTGATGATGATGATAATGATGATGATGATGGTAATGACAGCAGTGAAAGTGGTGATGATAATGGTAGTGGTTGTGGTGATAACACTGGTGATAATGATGATGGTAATGGTGATTGTGATGGTGATGATGATGATGATGTTAATGACAACATTGAAAGTGTTGATGGTGATAACAGTGGTAGTGGTGATGATGATGATGACGATAATGATGATGATGATGATGGTATGTGTTTCCCCAGGTGCTGCCAAGACAGACATGTGGCCTCTTCACCCACACCGTGTTCATAGATAGTTACCCGGGGGGACGTGAGGTGCTAGACAGGTCCATACATGGCGGAGAACTCTTCCAGACTATTGTTTACAACCCGGTAGGTCACTGATGGATCGAGAAAGGTTGCATATGTAAGAAAGGTAGAGAGTATATTTAGCCTTCATTTAAAGTTAGTTCACTTAAAATAGTATTTTGCATGTACACTTATGAGACTGATGGTTTGGGTGGGTCTCTTTCTTTTATATTCTTCTCTTCCTGTTTCTGGATCATACTCAACTTTTTTTTTTTGGGGGGGGGTAAGAAGAATAAGATGATCTTTTTTTTTTGGGGGGGGTAAGAAGAATAAGATGATCAAACTTTTTAAGTGCTGGTCCAGTGGTTTAAGGCACTCCAACTGGATGAAGCCCATAACAGTGTGCATCTCAGGGGATTTATTGCTCACATAATGCTACTCATGGGGAGTGAAGCTGGTCATGATAATGATGATGATGATAAGTGAGGAGGAGGAGGTTTTCAAGGGCTAAGGTGTTGCCTCTGTGTAAAGGACATCAGTTGGAGTGTGTAGCACTTTGCATCCTCACCATAAATGTTGTGATGCCACGTCCTGGGGCTCTAGGCGCAGCTCGTAATGAGGCAAAAAAGGATTTAATGACAGATAGATAGATCAAAAGAAAGAACAACACATACAGTCACACTGGGCCTCCATTGATTGACTGGACTCTGGGCAGGTACAGCTCCCAGATCCAAAACCTGAGTCATTTTCGGGAAGTTGATTTTAGGGAATGGGGATTCCATGATCTGGGACAGCACCAGGGCCAGACAGAAGATGAGGTCTTCCTAAATACTTTGGGGGAAGTTGTTTTCTAGGTAAGGGGATGTCCTCTCCACACTGCCCCTTCTTGTGTAGTTACCTTTACTACACAGGCAATACTTGGCCTGTGCTCTGTTTTCCTCCAGCCTTTTTTAATACAGAAGAAGTGAATCAGAAATCTGTAGGAAAGCTTGTAAATTTGAGGGTTAGCTGCTTGGGCTAAGTTTCTGTGTATTTGTGGCTGAAATCTCTGTGCAGATGTGAATGGTTATGTAACTGCACTCATTTCACTGTTACTTGACCTACTGTGATGTAACTATTTACCAGTATTAGTAATAGAAGATGATCCATGCCATGATGGAATGCAATAGAGAGAATGTAGAGCCATAGCATTGTATTTTTCAGTCACTTTTTTAATTGTTGTGAAAAATGCTGCAGGACAAAAATCTGGGCCAAGTAAAGATGAAAGGACTGTTGTTACCAAGCCCAGTAACACTTCACTCTTGTTCACCTGGTAGTATGCCCCAGGGTGGTGGTAGGCTTCCATCTACTGCTCACAAAATATGTAGTTAGACTGTAAAATACTCAAAGAACTTGATACTAATCCCACTGTTTTGTTCTCTTCCTCTCCCTTACCCACCCTTTCTACCTCTCTCCCTTTCTTGCTGCCTTACCTCACTTTATCTGCCATACACTTATACGTTTCATCTCCATTCAACAATCTGTAAAGTATATACAAGGATTTCATCCAAATCCCACTTACCTCTTCCCATTACCCCTCCCCACCCTCTCTGTCTCCCTTCCTTCTCACCGTCTCACTTCACTAAGTATTTATTCATATCTTCCATCTGTATCTTCTGAATTAAAATTTCATGCCATGTGTGGGTATATAGGAATTGCTCCAGAAGTATCAACTTTTTTTCACTGACTTTATAACTGTTTAAGGAGTGAGAATGAAATTTATATTGTCGTTCTCATCTTAAAATCAGCACAGTGATGACAGATGTTGAAGTGAGAGTGAAATCTACATAATTGTTTACATTTTTAAAATCTTTTCTTACTGCTTTCATGCCACTTTGTTGTCTGCCATCATGCTAACCTTTCTCCAATTCCTACACCCTTCATACTCACACATACATTTCCATTGAAGCTCCCCACCTCATCTTTGGACTCCTACTCCTCTCCCCTTCTACTTCATTCATATTCACCTTGTCAAGCTCTCATTCTCTCCACACAACCACACCTTCTCAGGGTATGTGTCCTAGTGTATTGCAGTATGTCCACATCATCACCAAAATGTTATTTTCAGATAAGTATATTCATGACCCACCTTAGCAACTATGGCAATGACCGTCTGGCCCTGTACACATTTGAGTCGGTGGTGAAGTTCGTCAAGTGCTGGACCAACCTGCAGCTGCGCACGGTACCACCACTGCAGCTGGCAGAGGAGTACTTCCACCGATTCCCTGATGAGGCTGATCCGGTGTGGGGGGTATGTGCTATTAACCACCAATTGTGTAGTAGTAGTAGTAGTAATAGTAATAGTAGACCCAGGTTCATCTGAAATGTAAACCTGGTGGACTGCTGGCTGAAGTTGCCATTATGCAGAAGTGCATCATCCCCCTTTAAGAGGAGAGGGAGGAAGGTGGGAGACATTTATATACCTGGGTTGCAGAGCTGTCTGGCAGTATTTGGTGCCACTGCATGAAGTCATCCCTCTGCAACACCAACCAAGGGTGTGAGTTGGTTAACTAGCCTTATGCCCTTTCACCTTAGAAGACATAATATGAGGCTGTCTGATTCTGTTTGTATTGTAAGTAAAAATTTTATTGTAGGAGGAGTGGAGTGGTGAAGGGCATATACTCTGGTGGTGTTAGTGCACGGATAGATGGAGTATACTGTATATGGAGAAGCACATGACATGGATTGCACCCATCATTTAACTTCAGAAATTGATGAAATCTTTCTCGCATGGGTTTTTCAAATGCATAAAAAAAAAAAATGTGAATGATAGGCTTCAAAGATGAAGCAAAAAATTTGTTTGAAGGCTTGAAAAGTAAGTGAATGGATGTTTGGTTCATTTCACCGGGACTCTGTTAATACGGTAGTTATACCTTTTTAGTAGGAAATATGGATAGGATGTTGGTGTTGAGGATCAGAAATAACTAATGACAACCACCATATCTCATCAGTACCCATGTGCCGACCATCGACACATGCAGATATGGGCAAAAGAGAAGACTTGTGACCAACTGCCCAAGTTTCTGGTGATTGGTCCCCAGAAGACAGGCACCACTGCTCTTTACACCTTCTTGGCCATGCATCCAGCCATCCTTGCCAACTACCCTTCACCTGAGACCTTTGAGGAAGTGCAGTTCTTCAATGGCAAGAACTACTATAAAGGCATAGACTGGTGAGTGAAGCTGGCGCAGTTAAAAATTAGAAAGGAGATAGTGTTAATCCCCTCCACCTGAATACAGTTTTTTTTTATCGTGGTACCAATGATTCAGAGTCTGCCCAGTGCTGAATGATTAATTAGGAGATGGCAGGCACGCAGTGCAAAATGCCTGTATGCCCTCAGGCTGAAGGGTTTACGTACTCTACAGCTGGTGTTCAAGAAACTTGATATCTACCATTTTTTTTTTTTTTTTCTCAGGCAAAAGTTGCCCTTCATTTGCAGTCCATCTTCCTCCTTTGGGGAAATAGGAGTGTTGAGATGTGTTTTTATCAGTGTCACCACATGAAGGCATCCCTCTCCGGTACCACAAGGCAAGAGTGGATGTTTATGAGTTGTATAGTGTCTTGTATGACTAGGAGGGTGTGAGTGAGGTGGAGGGAGGGAGGAGACTGAAGATATGAGGGAGAGGTGGGATGAAGAGGTATATGAGAGAGGATGGTGTGAGCTGGAGAGAGGGTAGCCAGATAACATAAGACAGGGTGACATGGAGATGATTTGTTTGTGGCAACCCCATATGGGATTAAGGTGTCTAGCAGTAGATTGATAGATCAGCTGGAATAGAGAAGGGTTATGTGTACACTCATAATTCACCTTTTCCTCACCCTGCAGGTATATGCAGTTCTTCCCAGTGCCAGCCAACTCCTCAGCCAAGTTCCTGTTTGAGAAGAGTGCCACGTACTTCGAGGGGGACATGGTGCCGCTGCGGGTCAAAGCTCTGCTGCCCTCTGCAAAGCTGGTTAGTTATTGCTTTCATTGTCATCATCATCATCATTATCATCCTCATCGTCATCATCATCGTCTTTGTCATTGTTGTCACTGTCATCGCCATCAATATAATTATTTTTATCGTCATCGTCATCATGATTTTCACTAATAAATGTGATGGGTAGGATCCTATTTCCGGATTTAATCTGATCCATTTAGTTGTAGAAATAGGTTTATGATTATGATGATTATTATATGTGAGTAAACTGTTATAGGTAATTCCAGATACATAGCAGTATAGTTTTTTTCTCACATTTTATTGCAACATGTTCTTTTGTTGACAGTATTTATACCTGTAATGCGCAGAACTTACTCCTTCAGTGTTAATCAGACCCGTCATTTAAGAGCTTGTTTCTGAGCTAACTAAAATGGTTTGACATTAGCTGGAATATAATTTTAAGTAATTGCCATGGATATTGAAGTGTTCGTGGAGACTGTGTTTAACTCCATCAGTAGTGAATAACGTAATATAAAATTACTGAAAAATGGATTTTATATCATCTTGGTGGTGATTGTGTCTAACATTTGTAACCCATTCATTCTTAGAGATCTATTGGTATCTGAAGAAATTACGTGGAGAAACTATATGACCATAGCAAGAGCAAAAAAGAAACGTCACTATCACAGTGGATGTGCTAACTGAACTTTACCCTTGAACCTGTTGTGTCCACAGGTGATCACCATCATCTCTCCCAGTAAGCGGGCATACTCATGGTATCACCACATGCGCGCCCACAGCGACCACACAGCCCTCCAGTACTCCTTCCACCAGGTTATCACATCCACTGACAAGCACCCACGCCCACTCAGGAACCTACGCAATAAGTATGTGCTCTGGTTGTTGGAAGTGGCGTTTTTATGTGTGTGTGGTAGTTGTGAGATTGAGTCAGGATTCCAGGGGCTTGAATGGTGAATGAATGTGAGTATGGCCCTTTTAATTGGAAGTGGCATTTTTATGTGTGTGTGGTAGTTGTGAGATTGAGTCAGGATTCCAGGGGCTTGAATGGTGAATGAATGTGAGTACCGGTAACTATGACCCTTTTCTTTGGACAGACATTTGCTAGCTTTCTTTCTGTCAGGCTTTTTCCTACTCTCTGGACCCTGCCTCACCCCCTCCTTTGGTGGGAAAAGAGTTCAGGATGATGATGATGATGACATAAGTTGCATAATCCATAAATAAAATAGATGAGAAATAAACATACCATTTGCAGTCATCCGTTGGTAAGGAAAAGGTTCAAGGGAGGCAGTTGCATGAAGATTTGGCCGTAAGTCAGTATATTTTATCCCTTTGTGCATAAACATTTTGGAACTGTAAAATAAGACACATGGCAGTAAATATGGTGATTTTGTGAGGTGCCTAGTGCTGGGGATAGTGGATTGGGTGATGAATGGATGGATTATAATGTGGTTTACTGTGTACCTGCTGGAGACAAAATGTGTGGATATAATTGTTATGGTTTTGTCAAGTGCCTGGTGTTGGAAATTTATAGTCAGATGCTAAAGTTTGTTCATATCTGCCTAGTTCTCACTGTTGGATTCATAGGTGCCTGAATAAGACATAGTGATGCATTTAATCACCCACATATGATTGAGGCAGGAGAAGTGAATGGTCTTTAGTATTTGACTGTACATGCAGCACTTAGAGCATTGGCTAGACCGGTTCCCAACATCAACAAAAACTAATAACATAAAACAAGGTAGTTTCTGAATTTTACTGCATGCCTATTAGGAATAAGATGTATGGAGCTATTTAGACTATAGATGCGGTGCACAACTCTGAGGTTGTCATTATCGTACCCTGGCAACCTACCATTGAACAGTGCATCTGATTTCGTATCATACCTGAATCATATTATTATGCACGAATATATTATACACAAATATATTATACACGAATATTATTATACATGAACATATTATACACGAATCACATGCGTCTCATATTATACACAAAATCAGACACACTTTTGAATGGTAGGTTGCCAGGGCATGATAATAACAACCTCAGAGTCGCATGCCGTGACTATAGTTTCATCAGGTTCCTAGTGTGTACATGCAGCACATATTGTTGACTGGACCTCTTCCCAACCTGAATAAGAAATAAAGATATAAAAAGGGCATTTGTAACAAGATTTACTATACGTCTGTTGAAGATAAAGTGTGTGTACCTAACTCTAATGCATGTGTCAGGTGCCTGGTGCCGGGGATGTACGCACGGCACATAGAGCGTTGGCTGGACCACTTCCCAGCCTCACAGATCAACATCATTGACGGAGAGGAGTTGCGGAATGACCCCATCTATGTTATGAATGACCTTCAGCGCTTCCTGGGAATACAGCCTTTCTATAACTACACACAGCATCTCAGGTGAAGGCAATTTTTATTTATTTATTTATTTATTTGTATATACTGTATATTTTATTCTACTGTGCGCTTCTTTGATTCATAAGGTGTAGTTTTAGTTATAGTAATTGGTATGCATATTTTCTTTGTTTACTTGTAGTGATATATATATTTTTTTAAATGAATGCAACTCTTCCAATACCAAGGGTCCTCTTTTTGTTATTTAATTACAGCATTGGTTATGAAAGAGAGAATTTTGGTGACATTGAATGATGAGGAAATGGATATGTTACATGGTCCTAATTTTGAATGATTCCCTTTCCACATATTACCCCATACATGGTCAGGACAATTGTTGCATTGTATTTTAGCTAATGCTAGAGTATTTTATTGAGTTAATAGTCATAGAAGGCCAATAATGTTAATATTAGCACCGTTAACTCTCTTATGATCAGGGAATGTATAGTATTTGATTTCACGTAATTCTTTATTTTTTATTTTTCTATTTTTTAATTTTTTAAGCAATTCATAGGAGCCTGAGAGTGTTAGTGGAAATCACGGTTAGGATATTGATAATGGTGATGGACATATGCTGCTTTCCCACCCATAGGTATGACAAGAGGAAGGGATTTTTCTGTCAAGTAGTCGGGGATGATCGAACCAAATGCCTTGGGCGGGGGAAGGGCCGCGTCTACCCTCCCATGAATGAATCAGATGCTAAGCTACTGAAGGTAAGACGTACATTTTCCGACATTTCCTTTGGAAGTTGCTACTCCTCACCCCACCCTTGGGTGGGAAAGGAGGTTCGGATGATGATGATGATGATACTCTTAAATATAGCTGCTGTGGTCTTGTGGGTTATAGAGCCAACCATCAGCCAAGAGTGATAGATTTGGTCCTATGCAAGGGCCATTGGTTAATGTTAGGAAGGCATCCAGTAATAACACTAGTTGCAACTCCAGGCTCATCCGGATGTGACTCTGGTGAATTGCCACCTGGAGTTGACTGTTCCCTGTAGTCCACCATCCATGTTTCAGGGGATAGACAGGGAGTTGAGGGACGTTTGTATAACCAGACAGCGGAGTTTCTTGGTTACAGGGAGTTGAGGGACATTTGTATAACCAGACAGCAGAGTTTCTTGGTTACAGGGAGTTGAGAGACGTTTCTGTAACCAAACAGCGGAGGTTCTTGGTTATACTGTTGCCAACACATGAAGACATCCTAAAGTGCCACATGTTCCAACAAAGTCCCTGAAATTGGCCTTGCACCGTAGCCTCCCAAGGGGGGTGTAGGTGATATAAAATTGCATCAGCATAACTGTTCCTTTGTGTTGCTGTATTTATATCATTTCATTATTGATTGTTTGTATAATTAATATTTACATATTATGAAGAACAGAAGTAAATTATTCAGGAAAAGCTGTTATTGAGCTTAGTGTGTTCATGGGGGTGATGTTGAAAATAATTGCAAGAAATATATGTACTATATATATTTAGGAATATATTGATGCCAACAGTTGTGATGACATTGATGGTGATTGTAATGACTTTGATGACGGCGATGATGAGTGTAATGATAAGTAGAGTTGTAAGGACGTTGATGATGATATCTAACAACATATATCCTGCAGGAGTTCTACCAGCCCTACAACATAGCCCTGGAGAAACTGCTGACAAGACTAGACTACCCTGTACCTGGGTGGCTGGAGGAGGAGCTGCAGTGAGGGTGGGTGAGGAGGTGCAGTGGAGGGCAGACTCAGGTGATGCTCAGGACTAGACACACTTTGAACAGACTGGATCACTGGTGTCCTTGTGGTGTGTGTGTCACTTGTAGATTTATTGTAATCCTTGGTAAGTCATGTAGTTTATATGGTTGATGGCTCACATGACAATTTAATGAGCTGCCCACTTGTGTCGGGCATGTGCAAGACAGCTGTGTACGCACTTGCTTACATTTATATATACAGGTATACTGTATTTGATTTTCCTGCAAGTTCGATACCGTATATATACATACATCTTAAATATTGCTATGATGTATTTGTGATTTAAAGTGCATACAGTCAGATGTAATTACTTAACGTGTCTGGTTTGTGTCAGGTTGAAGCTAATCATCGCTAGGACATCTGTGTGTTTTAAATAAGCTGTACAAATGACAAGAGTTAATTCTAAACATTATTTGAAAATCCATGTACTCTAAGCCAGTCATATAAACCACAAAAATTAAGTGTTTACAGTAGTTTGATAAGTTATAGATACACCACAATTGCATAAGTAATCCTGTCTATTCCACTCAGAATTAGTGAGATCGCTACAGACTGTGATCCCTCAGCAGGATGAGTGAGTGAACCTTTACATGGCTGCTTGTAATGGGGAAGATGTTGAAGTCCAGAGTGTTTACTAAGGTTCCCTGGTTAATATCAAGAATGTCAATATAAACTGTAAGCTCTCTTCAGGAACAGAGTGAACCTTTATATGGCTGCTTGTGATGGTGGAAACTGGAGAGAACTGTGATGGATGTGGTGGCAAAAACATGGGAGAATTGTGGTGGATATTTTGTTTATCCCTTTGGTGATGGTGTATGTCATTCCAGGTAACGTTAGGCAGTTTTACTCAGCTCAGAGAACTTCATGCAGCAGATAGATTAAGAACTACCTCAATGAAGAATGTGACATAGAATTAAGAACTTGATTTTTTATTCTAGTCAACATTTGATGACTTTGTTTGTCTGAGGAGAATTCACTCTAGCTAAAGGGATAAGCTACCACTTTTATGGGTATATTCAGCATGAGGTAGGATTTTTGAACTGGAGGAGTTAGATACAGCCTTACTATTAAGACTTCTCCCCTAAAACTGAATAAAATAGCCTGGTAGTAGCAAAAATATAATGGAAATAACATACTTTCGTTGGAAGAACTAAGTGAATTGAGTTGACAGTCTTGCCCTATTCCTTCACCATTCCCACTTTCCCTCTTCCATTAATCCTCTTCAGTAAATGATGGAGTTAAAAGGGAAGGATTTGTAATTATATGCCTACTCTTGCCATCTCCCTCTATCACTCCTGCCTATTCTTTCATAATTATATGCCCACTCTTGCCATCTCCCTCTATCATTCCTGCCTCCCTTCATCCCTCATCCTTCCATCCCCTTCATTCATTCCTCATGCTTCCTCCGCTTCATTTTGTCCTTCCTTGATCGTTCTTCAATAAATGGTGGATTTTTTGGGAAAGGTATTGTATATGTTATATGCCAACTCTTGCCATCTCCTCCTACGTTTCCTGCCTCACTTCTTCGTTCCTTCCTTCCTGATTGATCTTCTGTAGGTAATAGGTTTTAGGCCTAAGGGTAGTTTTTGTAATTATGTGCCTGCTCTTGCCATTTCTTTATGCTATTTTTCCCCTCCCTCCCTCCCTCATTCTTCATTCATTCTCATACCTCCCTCATGATTCCTACCTCTTTTTACAAGTATGACATGTTCATTCATGCCATCTCATTCTACCACCCCTCACTCTCTTCTCGCCTCTTCATTCCTTTCTTATTCTTCCTTCCTTCTCCTTTCCTCCTACCTCCTTCTTTCTTCCTCAACTTTCCTTCCTTCCATGCTGCCCTCACTCTTTGCTTCCTGCCTTCTTCATGCTTGTCTCATCCTATCTTTTCCTCTCTTCCTCCTTCATTAGGTAATGCAGGTATAAAGAAATGCATCACAGCCATATTAGTCAGCAAGTATAAGTTTTTACAAAGTATGAATAGTTAATCTCAAACCAGCGACATCTTTCATTGGTTTATCATTGCAACAACAAGTTAATTTTATTTGGCTTTAGAGAACCATCAGGTAATGTAGGGTTGAGTGAAGGTTATATCTACCCTCTCCAGTAAGGAAGTCTCTTCTGAACTGAATAAATCCTTGTGGTAGAACAGTAGCAAGAAATGATAGAAAGCACATCACTATACTGTATTAAAAGGGTTGCACTTGAAGGGTTTAGAGAAGGGATGCACAACCCAAACCAACTTGTATCTTAATGCAGCTTTGAGGGTCAGGCTATTGTTTGCATAAGTACGAGGGCATATGTCTTGGTTTGTCATGGTCGTAAGTCAGCTTAATGCTCCTTGAGCCCTAAGACATCTTTTTTTATAATATTATGGCTACCTGTGAACTATCTTCTTCAGTTCAGTGGGAATTAGCACAGATAGGATGCCAAGGAGAGCCAGTGAAAGTGCAACTGAGGGTAATGGATGAGGTGGACCATATGTGGTATGGAAGAAGAGAGTGTAGCAGCAGTGCTGAGAGAAACATAAAGAGGATGAGAAGCTTGTGAGTGGGTGAGAGAGTTGTTCAAGGGACAGAGAGTGGAGCAGCACTTTAGTGAGAGAGATAGAAGAGTAATTGAATGAGAGAGAGAGAGAGAGGTATGTGAGGACAGGGTGCCCATCCACTGTCATATTTCCAGGAATGGTGGTGATGCTGAGGCAGGACCTCTCTGACTGAAGGGATATAAAGCCTCTCCTTTATGCTTTCTATTTGAGAATGTCCTTACTAAACTGAATAGTCCTGGGGCAATAACAAGAGATGTCATGGGATTGTAAGGTTTAAGTATTAGCCATATTATATATAGATCTAGAGTAGCAGATGGTTAGGTATTTATACACATATATAGATAAATAAATATATATATATATACTGTACTTATTGGGTTTCCCCAATAATATTACTGATGTGAATTTAATATTGGGTTTAACCAATACTTACTACTGATGTTAGTTTAACACTCGTTCTAGATTGTTAAGAAGTTAAGTTTTAAAGAAATTAGATCATCGCCTTGGCCTTCAAATTAGACTATATTATGGTAAGTCCTTGTTATAAGGAACTTTCTTTACTTTGATTTTTACTAATCGCTTTAAACAAATGACATTCATTTAATCCCTGCTATCTGCATACAATTTTCTTTAGTTTTTAAGACATTTCCTGAATTGGAAGAGTTAGATATACAGTATACATAATTCATTTCTTCACTATGTCTACTCCACGTTAAGTGTTCTATGAATAAAGTGTAAAAGATCTCCACAGGCTGAATGGATTAACACCACCAGTACAGTGACTTAGTTTGCAGTTTAAATCAAGCTATCACCAGACAGTTTTACTCATATTAGGACACTCCTCTGTATGGGTGTATCTGGCCTTTCAGTTTGTAAAGTCTTTCCTAATCTGAATAAAATTGCCTGGAATAGCAAGGATGAATTATTAGATTGATGTCATTGTTGTGAAAGGGGTTCAAGAAAATAATAAAAGAAATTGCCTGTTGACTTCTTGAAATCAGGTAACATACTTTTCAGTTTGCTGTTGTTGCTGTGAGATGATTTTATTCAACTTCGGAAATGCCTCTCATATTGAAGGGGTTACAAAGGCTGTCATACATATTACAAGTGGCATGGGAGGCATCATAGCTCATTTTCATAGGTGATTCATTTTGCACATTACACCTTACCATTATCTTCTCAGTTGTTTATATAGTTTCCATTGACATCTGTGTGGATTGTGAGGTGTAATATGCAGAAGAAATTGCTGAAGAAGAGATGTAATGAAAGATGCTGAAGTCACATAGAGTATGGGCTGATATCCTAAGGTGAATAAGAATCATTGGTTGTTAGAAAGGATACAGTGATGAGAAGATTCCCAGGCACAGTGGGTTTAGATCCATTGTATTTATTTTTTATTTATTTATTGTATTTATTTATCTTTGTTTTTGGTTAACCAGACGATGGAACTTCAGGTAATGGACTTTTATAACTGATTGGGTATTTTTTTCTGAAATTTTTAGTCAGTTGTAAAGAGAAAATATTGATATTTTTTAATGTATACCTGACAAAATGAGCGCTGCATGTTAGATGGTTATTTTCTTGAATTGTTTTTTGCCGGTTGTAAGAAGAAAATTTAGATGTTTTTGAATGCATACCTGACTTGTAACGAGGACTGCCTGTTAGATGGTTATGTAAGTGTGTATAGAGAGTGTTAAGGCTTGGCTGAGCTGGCCTGTTCAGATAATTTTATGTAAGGTGCATGGAATTGAACTGATACATAAAAAAAAAAAAAAAAAAAAATGAGCTAGTATGTAAATGTAAGTAAAAATGACAAAATAATACATGAAAAGTGGATTGACAAGCTATTATGTACAAAAATTAGCTAGTATGTAAATATAAGTAATGTGACAGAATGTTATATAAAAGGTGCATTGAATTGACTTAGTACATAAAAAAAGAACTGAGTTAGTATGTAAACGTAAGTAAGAATGACAATGTTACATGAAAAGTGGATTGACGAGCTAATATGTAAAAAAGTTACGTAGTTTGTAAAAGTAAATTAAAATGACAATGTTATAAAAAGGTGGATTGAATTGAATTAATATGCAAAAATGTGATCTATAGTGTAAAAGGAAGTAAAAATGACAAAATGTTACATCAAAGGTGTAGAATTGAACTAGTATGTAGAAAGTGAGCTAGTATGTAAAAGGAAGTAAAAATGACAGGATGTTATATAAAAAGTGCATTGAATTGAGCAAAAATGTGAAAATGTCAGCTAGTGTGTATATATAAGTAAAAATGACAAGATTTTAAAAGGTGCATTGAATTGAGCTAGTATGTAAAAAAGTGAGCTAATATGTATTTGTAAGTAAAAATGACAGCTAAATAAAATACTAGAGTTGCCCTGATCCTGAGGGGATTAGTGGCACCAGTATTAGCACTCAGGCTCCTATGGACATTCTTAACTAAATAAAACTGAGAGTAGATGGAATGGAATACGGAAAAGGTGCAGCCGTGAGAGAGGTGATTTATTGTGTTCATGTTCATGTTCATGTGTGGAACTGTTTTGTACTTGTCTTTTATGTTTAATTTATATTTTAGTCTTTTTACTAAATATTACTTGAAAAACTGGAGTAAAATTACATGGTATTATGGTGAGGTGGTTAATACCTTATGGTTGAGTGTCCAAGGGATGTACACTTGAGGAAAGTTCTGCATTATTCATTTGGCCATCACTTTGAACCAGTAAATTTGAGGCAGGTGGTAGGGAAATTGAGCCAGACAACTGCCTGACTGGCATGGGGATGGGACAGGGATGGGTAGGAGCCTTCACCTTCTCCAACCCTTCTCCCATAACCCCAACCCTCTCACACACAGTTACCAGACTAGTAAGTATTTGGCTACTGCTTTGCTGGTCTCATATGTAGAGGGTCAGATTGGTTGGCTAACATCTGATACAGCAGTTTCCTCAAGTGTATGTTAAATTCCCTCAGTTTTAGGATATTGCTTAGAACCTCTCCTTAGCAGCTTATTGCTGCATTGTAACACTCCTCTCTGGCCCCTCATAAAAGAATGGTAACTGCAAAGGGGATAATTTGAGAATGACTGTTTCCTTATAATGTCTGTCTCCCCGTAATACTGCCAATAATATGCATAAAAACAGATCAGTCTATGGTATCGACCTGTCTGTCAGTGTATCTGTCTAAAGCCAAATGCATTAATCCCTGAAAAGGTAGCCACAGACAGTTATTATTGTCTCATATCCAGACATACAGTGGTAAGGAGGAGGTGCTATGGTTCTCCAAAGTCAACCAGATTATGGCCACAGATATTGATATGAAAATGGTAGTCATGGGAAGCTGTAAATAGTCACTGTTATTTGATCTGGTGGATGTCTCTGCTGTGACCTCTTTGTAGCAGCTGATTAAGAGTGAAATAAAAAACAACATTGACAATTTGATCAGTATTTAAGGCAATAATGTACAGTGTCATCTGTTTTAAATTTTATTATTATTATTACAGTACTATTTTATGAATAATTTAATACCTTTATTTCATTAACAGTTGGTCACAGTTTGTTATGCAGCTATATATATTTTTAAAGTCAGAAAGTTGTGTGTTTCATTTTATATATATTTTTTTGTTTTAAGGTTGCAGTTTGTGTTGGGATGTTGATGGTGATTCTTTTTATCTTTTTTAAATGTGCCATCAGTCACACACTCACAAAAAAAAGCCTGTCTCATTTTGTTGCATCAGTTAATCATTTTGCTAGAACGTACCAGATTTGTACTGTACTAGGTTTATATTTTTACTAGCTGCCCCTTGCCCCCCCTGTTTTTTTTTTGCATGGGAAATGTTACACAGCAAAGGGGTAAATGGTTATCTTTTTTATTCCATCAGCTGCTTATTATTAACTTTACCCCTTATTTTGGCAGAGTCCAGGTGGTTTTCTTCAGTGCAGGAAAACAAAATGGCCAAAGGATTAAGCATTTTGCCCACATATTAAACTTGTAATGCCATGAGTCTGGTTGTGCATATATTAGTTTTATTCTTACTTTCAGATGATTTTATTCAATTCATGAGAGATTTCAAAATAGAGGGAGGAAATAGAACCTTACCTGAGATCCTTCGTAAGTTGAAAAGTGTTGTCTGGTGGTAGTGAAAGTGAAACTGTAAATATATAATTACAGTGAAGGGGTGAAGTAATGGCTTTCTGTATAACCATTTTTTGTTTTTGAAGGTTCCAACATGCTTGCACGTGTCGGCCTTGGTCACCTAATGGCGGCTTTCCACACTGCCTAGTCTCTGGCAGCTTCCCTATCCAGTCCCTTATCCCTAAGGTCACACTCAATTACCTCGTCCCAGGTCTTTTTCGGTCTTCCTCTCGCTACCCTACCCCTAACATTAACACTTTTCACTTTTTGCACCCAGTTATCATCCCCCATCCTCTCCACATGCTCAGACCATCTCAATCTACCTCTCCTCATCATAACACCAATACACTCCAGTCCCCACCTACCTCTCAACTCTTCCATCGTAAACCTTGGCTCCCCAGGCCTCGCACTCAGGGACACACTGCACATCGACCGAATTATTGCCTGTGTGAGTCTGCGAATATCCTCTTCCATTACTACCCAGGTCTCAATACCATACGACATTACATTTCTAACACCTGCAGCATACAAAGAACCCTTAGCATGGAGGGAGAGCCCTCTCATTGTCAGGAGAGGCAATATTTCCATGAACTTCCAGTCACTCCTCACTCTAGCCACAGAGCTATCTCCAGCTCCACCTCCAGCACATAACATGTCTTCTAAATAACAAAACTCTTCCACACACTCAAGAGACTCACTAGCAGATTTAATCCTTTCACACCTGACCATCTCCACAAGCTTTCCCCAACACATTGCACACATGAATTCAGCATTATCTTTCAGTCTGCCTCTAATACCACTACATTGCTTATGTACCCACTTATCACAAATGCTGCACAAGCTGGAATTACTTCCCACACCTGTGTGGCAAATCGCATATGGCCACTCTCCCTCTTCTTTGACAGTACCGCCACCAGCCCTGGATACCATCTCTTTTGTTTTATATGCATTTACTCTGGTCCTTGTGCTCCATACCAACTCTCCACTTCCTAAACCTTTCCTCCACCTCCCTTTCATTCTCTGCAATCAACACCAAATCATCAGCATACAACATCTCCCACGGGAGTCCATTCTGAGTCAAGGGAGAGGTTCAAGTACCATAATAAACAACAAGGGGCTCAAGACTGACCCCTGGTGCACACCAACATTCATGGAAAATTCATCACTCAAATCCCCATTCACCCTCAACTGGATGCAAGCACCCATATACATAGCCATAACCACCCTAACCAGCCACTCCTCCATCCCAAGCTTTCTCATTGCCCACTTCACCACCTCCATAAGGACTCTGTCAAAGGCCTTCTCCAAATCAACAACAACAAAAAAAGTACAGTTCCCTTTTCTTTCCTACATATTTTTCCTGAAGCTGTTAACAATGAATATTGCATCAGTGGTCTCTTTGCCTGGCATAAACCCAAACTGCATCTCATCAATATTCATTGTTTCGCTAATCATACCTTCTGGAACTCTGTCCATTACCTTCATTATCTGGTCCAAAAGCTTTATGCCTCTGTAATTTCCTCTTTCCAGGGCATCACCCTTCCCCATGTACACATTTACAATTACACTCTTCAGCCAATCATCTGGTCCAACACACTCATATATAATATTTATCAAATCAGTGACTAACCCCACTCCTGTATCTCCTGAGGCTTTCAACATTTCAGCAGTCATACCAGACAAACCTGCTGCCTTCCCCACCCGCATCCTGCTTGTTGTCCTGCTCACAGCAGCAACATCAATTAAAGGCCAAGGGACAGAGACTGGATCTGCTGGCCCCAAAACTTCCTTGTCCCAGTCAGACTCATCATTCAACAACTGGCTGTAATGCTCTCTCCATGAGTCTTTAGTATCCCCACTGTTCCCCACTACCTTTCCTTCATCATTCTTCACACACTGCTCATCTGTGATATCTCTTCTCCTTTTTCATCTGATTTGCCACCTTAAATATCATATTCTTCCTTTCCACACAGTATAGGTTATCAAGTAAAAGTCTCTGAGTCTCAGACTTTGCCCTGTAAACCTCTTTTCTAGCCCAACGCTGGGCAGCCAAGTATTCCTCTGTGTTACCACCTTTCTTCCATTCCCAGGAAAGCCTTCATTTCTCCTTAACTGCAGCTTCTACAGCCTCCTCCCACCACCAAGTTACTTAATGTCTTGGTGGGCCCCTTGTCCATCTTGGTCATTTGTACTCATTAACATACAAATGTTATCTTGGTGAAATCTCTATGGTCATGTACTTTGTACTTTAATACAACTTATACTTGGTTTTGATGATGCTTTGAAATAGAAGGGTTTACAAATTTATGATTTTTCAGATGATTATTTTATTAGCATGGCCTTCTGTTGTATGCTGAGTGATATATCCGGTCCTTCACTCAGAGTGGTTGGAGCAACTGTTATATTCGAGGTACAGTATATTAACCCATTCGCCATGAGAGGCATCCCTTAAGATTGATTTAAATTTTTGGTGTTAGCAATTAGAAAATTTTGTCGTTATGGAGGGAGCCTCATGAGATTTTTTAATAAGTTTCTGGTGGTTATATTGGGGCAAATTTGGGTCATCGTGGGTTCAGTTGTTAACATTGTGTTATTACAATTAGTGATGACCTTAAGGGTGAAAATAGTCTCCCAAAAAATCTTGTGAGACTCCTCGTATACTGAAGGGATCGTTTCTTTTCGTTTTTAAAGGCTCCAAAATGCTTGCATGTGTCGGCCTTGGTCACCTAATGGCGGCTCTCCACGCTGCACGATCCATTGCAGCCTCCCTGTTCAGTCCCTTAACCCTAAGGTCACACTTAATGACCTCGTCCCATGTCTTTCTCGGTCTACCCATCATAACCCCACCCCCAATATTAACACCTCTCACCTTCCTCACCCAATTATCATCCCCCATCCTCTCCACATGTCCAAACCATCTCAATCTACCCCTCCTCATCACAGCACCAATACACTCCAGTCCCATCCTACCTCTCAACTCTTCCATCGTAAACCCAGCCCCTCCAGGCCTTGGACGCAGGGACGCACTGCACATCCACCTAATCATTGTCATTTCTGTACGTCTGAGCCAGCGATTATCTTCCTTCTTCACTGCCCAGGTCTCACTACCATACAGCATTACACTCCTAACACATGCTGCATACAAAGACCCCTTAGCACGTAGGGAGAGTCCTCTCAATGTCAGGAGAGGCAAGAGCTCCCTGAACTTCTCCCAACCACTTCCCACCCTAGCCACAGAGCTAGCTCCAGCCCCACCTCCATCACACAACATGTCTCCCAAATAACAAAACTCTTCCACACACTCAAGAGATTCACCAGCAAGTTCAATCCTTTCACATCCGACAATCTCCACCTGCTCACCCCGACACGCCATACACATAAAATCAGCATTATCTCGCAGTCTACCTCTGATACCACCACATCTCTTATGCACCCATTTATCACACACACCGCACAAGATGGAATTACTTCCCACGCCCTTGTGGCAAACTGCACATGGCCACTCTCCCTCGTCTTTGACAGTACCGCCACCAACCCTAGATATCATCACTTTTGTTTTATCTGCATTTACCCTTAAACCCTTGTGCCCCATACCATCTCTCCACTTCCTTAACCTTTCCTCCACCTCCCTTTTGTTCTCTGCAATCAACACCAAATCATCAGCATACAACAACTCCCACAGGAGTCCGTTTCTAAAGTCACGTGAAAGGGCTTCAAGTACCATGATAAACAACATGGGACTCAAGACTGACCCCTGATGCACACCAACATTCACAGAAAACTCATCACTCAAATCTCCATTCACTCTTACATGGGTGTGAGCACCCACATACATAGCCATAACCACCCTAACCAGCCACTCCTCCAAGCCAAGCTTTCTCATTGCCCACTTCACCACCTCTCTAGGGACTCTGTCAAAGGCCTTTTCCAAATCAACAAAAACAAAATAAAGATCCCTTCTCCTACCAATATATTTTTCCTGAAGCTGTTGAACAATGAATATAGCATCAGTGGTCCCTCTACCTGGCATAAACCCAAACTACATCTCATCAATATTCACTCTTTCTCTAATCATACCTTCTAAAACTCTCTCCATTACCTTCATTATCCTATCTAAAAGCTTTATACCTCTATAATTTCCTCTTTCCAGGGCATCTCCCTTCCCTTTATACACATTTACAATTACACTCTTCAGCCAATCATCTGGGACAACACACTCATAAATAATCCTATTTATCAGGTCAGTGACTAAACTCACCCCTATATCACCTGAGACCTTCAACATTTCGGCAGTCAACCCAGACACACCTGCTGCCTTCCCCACCCTCATCCTGCCTATTTCCTCACTCACATTAGCAGTATCAATCAAAGGCCAAGGGCCAGACACTGGATCTGCTGGCTCCAAACCTTCCCTGTTAACTCCTCATTCAACAATCAATTATAATGCTCTCTCCATGCATCTTTAATATCCTCACTGTTCACCACTACCCTTCCTTCATCATTCTTCACACACTGCTCACCTATAATATCCGGATTATCCCTCTTCACTTGACATGCCACTCTAAATATCATATTTTTCCTTTCCTCATGATCTAGGTAATCAAGTAATAGTCTCTGTGACTCAGACTTTGCCCTGTATACCTCTCTTCTAGCCCTACACTTGGCAGCCATATATTCCTCTTTGCTACCACCCTTCTTCCATTCCTGGAAAAGCCTTCTTTTCTCCTTAACTGCAGCTTCTACACCCTCATCCCACCACCAAGTTACTTTATGTCTTGGTGGTCCTCTTGTCCAACCACATGTTACATCAGTAACTCTCAAGAAATTGTTCTTGAGGGCTCTGTACTGTTCATGAACACCTCTGTCTACAGCTCCCTGTTCAGCCACCTCTCTCCTCAACTCGCAATAGAAGGCATCCCTTACTACTTGGTTTTTCAGCTTCCATATTTTCCTCCTAGGTACATAAGTCCTCTTTTTCATCACTTGTTCTTTAAGCACCATATCACAAATCAATAGTTTGTGCTGCTTCACACAGTTCTCACTTCCTATAACTTTAACATCCCCCACTAACCTCCTATCGGCCCTCCTAACCAGAAAATAATCCATCTGACTGCTATTTCCCCCAGACTCATACATAATTAACCTACTGTCTCTTTTCCTAAAATATGTGTTGCATACAATCATGTCCGTTGCCTCCCCAAACTCGAGTATCCTTTCCCCTTCTGCATTCCTTAGACCATACGCACATCCCCCATGCACTCCTTCATAACCTTGTGCTGCTTCACCTACATGACCATTTAAGTCCCCTCCCAAAATCACTATTTCATCATCCCGCATACCACCCACTACACGTATTAAATCATCCCAAAATCTATCTTTCTCTGCTTCATCCAATCCTGCCTGTGGAGCATATGCCGATATAATCGCAGCTATCTTTCTCATTGGGGATTATTTATAATCTACATGAGGTTTCCCATAGGTGGGTTAAAATGGTCTAGCATTGTCAGGAATTAAGTTAATAACTATAATCCTATACTGAGGTAGTAAATGGAGAGTGTGTCATTTCTCATCTCTTCATGGAGTCTCCCTAAAGAAAGAAACACTTGTCAGGTGGTAGGAAAAGTACATGTAAACATATATAATTATATACTGAAGGATCTGAAGGAGATAGTTTCCAATTCACGCAGTACATATAATATTCATTAAGTAAAGTAAAATATAAATGTATTGAAAGAGTTAAAGCTGAATAAATTGAACCTACCAAGACAAGCATTTACTGAGGTGAGAGTGTAGCTGTGTTTTGCTGTAGATATTCTTCTGACAGAAGGTGGTATTCAGAATGACTGGTGATTTTATAATACATCTTCCCCAGTTATTTTCATCTACATGTCAGTATCATCTTGTACTGAATGGTTTTGATACAAAATAGCTGATATTAATATGTATAAATTACCGGCAAGGGACTGTTGTGATGCAGAACAGAAAATATATTGCATAGGAAGAGTTGCCACAAAACCTTCTAAACCACCTGGAATACAGGCTCATATTGGAAATATAGAGTACAGACTAAAATTGGAAAAATAATTGCTTTGGCGACTGTGCTCTGAATGACTTAAAAAAGCTAATCCTTGTTATAGGTTATCATTTTTTAATGTTTTCTTTTGTAAGTCTACAGTAAATGACAGAAGACTCATCCATTCAGGTTCCATTGCTACCTGTGCAGCTGATTTACTAACTTCCCCCAGTTTGCAGTACAAGTTATATGTGAGAAGTTATGATGTTTTGTAATGCATCCCTGGAAGATGAGAACTGCCTGTTTGGTTTAGCAGCCAACTTGGCTTTCAGAGTGAAGCTGAGTAAGGCTTTATTCTGCAGTGTGGCTTGTGAGGACTGTAATGAGATCTGAAACTTCTGTACAGTACATGTGTTCAGTACAGTATTTTCATGTGTTTGTGTAGAGAAACACCAAGTAAATAAGTAGGGCATGACCAGTAATAATCAGGGTTGGGATACAAATAAGGGGTTAATGTACACATTTTGTTATTCCTGTGGAAGTCAGTGTGGTAAACAGTAAAGAACATGATCCCTGTTTTTTATTTGGTGATTATTTTCATAGTTAACACAGCTGTTGTTCAATCAACAATGGTTTTCATGTGTCCTCTGTATTGTATCACATGTTTGTAGCAAGTGGTTTAACCCTGGCTTGAATCCAGCTGGGATTTCTCAGTACCCATGTATGCTTGTTATAAATGGCAGCTTGGCATGCCCATTGACCTTATTGTATTATCACTGTCAGATGAAGTAATCAAACCCATGATAATCTTCCACAGATAACTTTTGAAATTACATGCATATTTACATTCAACTTTAACCCATAAACAGCATGGGTGAGAAGGCACTGCTTTTCATCAGTGCAGGCATTTTTATTAAAACTTGCTCATCATCAGCTTATTATTACACCATGAAGGTAATGGTTATTTAGAAAAGTAAGATATTGTTGGTGGAGTCCAGTCTTTCCTTTGCAAGGAACAAATAATATTGAGCATACTTGATGGCATTATAGTGATGAGAAAGATGAAAGTGATTTTTCACTAAATAGTGCATTCAGCAAGGTGTAGCATCATAAATACAGATAGTGTATATTGCAAAAGAACTAAGCATGTCTTGCTTCATGGTAACTGTAGCAGACTGATGTAGCTCTGGCAAGTGTGGGGGAGAGTTGTATTTGATGATGACCACCAAATGTCACTCCCACAAAAGTTGTAATTGATAATGACCATCAGATATCACTCCCACAAAAGGTGTAATTGATGACGACCACCAAATGTCACTCCCACAAAAGTTGTGATTGATGACGACCACCCTTGTGGTGTTAGTTCCTTTTGTTGTATAATATCCCTTGTGAAACAAGGATGCTCCCTTGTGCATCATATGGCATACCATGCTGTTTAAAGGCTAAAGGTGTTCAATTATTGTACAGTATTGTACTCTGTGAACCTCAAATCTTCTTCCATAAAGGATTTCCAAAGAAACACATCCATCCATTCATCCATCATCCAATCCTACATTGCCCCATGAGGAGCGGAGGAGCCCGGGGGTAGGCAGTTGGTCCCGACATTTAAGATGAGAGTGAAAATTATGTCAAATAAATGTCTCAGTTTAGTAATTACTGTAATTTGAAAAAATAACACCATTAGTATGCATTATGGTAGTTATACTGTACTGAATATGAATTCTGACATTGTTATTATGGTTTTGAGTGCTCTGTTGGGTCTCAAATACGGGTACACTGGAATCAAACTACTAGAGTTGCCAGTGCTTGTGGTGAGGATGTGAGACTATGTATTATTTTAAACCATAATGAACACCACAAGACCTGACCTTACTGCAAAGGGAGGGAGATCATGTTCGCAAGAATGAACCTTTCTCTGCTGGCCAAGTATGAATCAGCTTAAGCTAAATCATGAGTGCTGTGTCCTTTTTACCATAACTTGGCCTGACATTGCCATCCCTTCATCTTGAATACTGTGTTCTGACAAGAGTGGCACAGGAATATGATGCTAGTCAGAAAAAGTGGTGTGGAGAATATGTAGAGCTGTACTATTATCTTTTTCTGCCATTGAGCTACCTGAAATTAACTGCAAAAGGACAAAAATTAGGGCCAAGTTAAGCTAGAAAGACTGTACCAGACAACTGACTATACAACTGCATTAAGCTTTCAGTGCTGAGGTGTGTGACATCTGTTGGCTTACACATGAACACTGATTTGATTATGACTAAAGTGATGTTTAATAAAGCATACGAGGAGGAAAATATAAATGAATGAATTGTTGACTCAAGTAATGTTGGAGAAAAATGTATATGAATGAATTGTTGACTCGAGTGATGTTATTGAAGCAGATCAGGGAAAAATATAGATGAGTAACACAACTTGTAACATCCATAATGACTAATGCTGTTGTAAGACATAAATCTCTTACTTCATCGCTGCTTTGCATGGGAACTGTCATAGTGGAGAGGTGTGCTCCCCCACTCCCCTTTTTTTTTTCCAGGTTAAATGTTGCCTTTTTTTTTTTTTTTTTTTTTTTTTTTTTTTTTTTTTCCCCACAAATGCTGGTCCCATCTTTATTGTCCTGCAAATGAGGTAGGTTTTCCAGATAAGTTTTTCATGAGGCAGGGGATGTATTTGTCTTGCCAGTGGGAAGTAAGGTAATGATGATAGTGATGGTGACTTCCAGTCATATGCATGCCTTTTTTACCCACCTCCAATTCTCTTTACAACTTATTTACCCTCGTACACGCAGTTACCTACTACACACATTTGTTTTCTTTCAGAGTCACTTATCTTGCAAACTCACTCACCCTTCTGCACACTCGTCTGCCCTCCTACACATTCATCTACTCACCTACCCACTCATCCATCCTCATACATTACTCAGTCCTTCATTTATGCAACAGGTCAACTCTGGAACTGTCTCTCTGTCTGTATTTCCTACTTCCTATGATCTCCAGTCTTTCCAACGCAATGTGTCCAGGCATCTCAAAATGAACGTACCTTGAATTTGGCTCTCTTTTGTATTATTATTATTTTTTTCTTTCTTGGAAGGAACAGTTTGCAGGCTCCTAGTCGTTAGTTCCTTCTTCCCTGAAAAAAAAAAAAAAAAAAAAAAAAAAAATGCTCACCCTCATACACACTCACTCACCCTCCTACATACTCATTTACCCTCTGTTGCTCGTTGGTAACTCCACATCCATTCCTCAGGTAACTTACCTCTATCACTCTCAGCCATAACCTTCTGTGAAATGGTATGTTAAAATCTCAGTGTGGCTTAACTAAGCTGAGAGCACCAGGTAGCAATTGTGTACAAGAAGCATGTACACAATGATCATTTTCTTAAAACTGAGATTGTGAAAAGAATGGCAAGCCCCACATTTTTTACAATTGTATTATTATTTTTATTATTATTATTTTACATCATGCATACATACATCATCTAATCCTGTGCTGTCCCATGAGAAGCATAGGAGCCCAGGGCTAGGCAAGTTGGTCATAACATTTGAGATGAGAATGACCAGCCTCACTCATCCCTGAGTGGCATTATGTGAGCAATATACCCCAACCACTCCTTGGATATAAACTGACACAGGCTCAGTCCAGTTAGAGTGCCTTAATTAAGTACAGGTACCCACTAAATCACTAGGCACCATAGTTTGATTATATGATTACCACCCAGCTTAGTAAATGGTTTCCTGGTGTATAGGAAACCATTTGGCATGTCATTAAGTATAGAGTCACCCATAGGCGAAGGAAGAGGAAAGAAAGAAGGATATGAAGGAAGAAAGAAAGGGCAGACACCCAAGAGCAGCACTACATCAAGAGAGTGGATGGTGAGTATTATCATTATTATTATTATTATTATTATTATTGTTATTATTACTATTATTGTTGTTGTTATTTTTATTAATATTAATATTGCAAACACATGGGTAAAATATTTTTGAAATGTGCTTTGCATTTGTACCTGGTTGTTGTCTATGCTGTGATGCGTGATGTGGAGACTGGCCTCATTTTTTGTGGGTGCTTTTTTTTTTTTTTTCTTTTCTTTTTTTTTTTGACAATGATGTTTTCTCCTTATTTATCATTGTTACCTTGAGATGATTACATGCACCCAAGGAAAGATTTCTTGTGCTAAATGTGTAGATACTATATCTAACCCTTCCAATTCAAAATATCTTCCCTAAGCTGAATAGTGATGAAGAAAATATGCCAAAACTGTCCTTGAGCTGAATGAGTTGATGTTTGCCTGTGAACTCCTTTGCATTCACTGTTTTAAGAATGTAAATTTAAAAATCAGGGACTTCCAGAAAAAAGACAGATTTTGTTTTTTCAGGTGTATTTTGATATTTCAATTTTCAAGTCTTTATTACCAAAATAATTATATATATATTTTTTAATGTAGTGTATCATTATGTACGCATTATAATTTAACTTTATAATATTACTTTTTGTCACATACAGTACTAAGTTAATTTATATGTTTATGTTATATCTTAGTGATCAGTATATCACATGTACAGTATATTTTTTAACAAATGATTACATCAGTTATATTTTAGTACCATTTACTTTTTAATGAGCTTTTATCAAACATTTCAGGTACTGATGTGTAGATATTTTGTATTTTGACACTAACACCTTTACTCTGGTGACTAATTTTATATATTGCTGTTGCAGTTACCAACTTACCAGATGCTTTTATTCTTCTTGCATGACTCGTAACAAACTGGGGAGGTCAGATATAGGTTCCATTAACCCCTTCACTTCAAAATGTGTTCCCTAAGTTGAGTAAAATTATCTGGTACTGTGAAGGATAAGACAGATAAAAAAAAACACCAGATTTAAGTGGTGATAGGTCTTGATTTATCCTGTTTGTTTTTTCTCTCTGTGTGATTGTCATGTTCTCTGTGGTTTCGGAGATTTTGGAACACTTCTTCCTAAGTACGTTACTCTGCACATCACTCCTCTGCATCCTCTTGTGTGTTAGTGCTGTAAATGATGTTGTTAATAAAATAAGTAGCATACAAGAAAGTGCTGAAGTGGAATGTGCAAAGTAAATTATTAAGGAAGAGGAGCTATGATGCCTCCCAAACCAACCAGAATATGATCCTACACCTTATAGTAGATACAATACCATACGTCATATCTAGCACTTCTGTTGCTGTGGAGAGCCATACATAATAGACTGTACAGCAGGTGGTTGAATGGTTAGAGAATTGCAGTTGGAGATATAATTTGGCCATGTGATGACAGCTTGGCCGTATGTGCTTACAGTTTGGCCATGTACATAGGTGGGTGGAGGTTATCAATCATTTAATGCTATCAGGAAATGTCTCAGCTGATTGTCTACTCTTAAATGTGGTGGATTTGGTATCCTAACCTCTGGCCTCTGCACCCTGAAAGTTTTATTATTATTATTTTTTATTTTTTATTTTTTAGGCACCTCAATAGTACAGTGATAAAAATGTCGTGTTGTCGTGACTGCAGGGTTGACTGGAGGTGAGCCATGTGGACTGCAGAAAATGGGCCACGTTAGCTACTTGCTGCTAGGGATCTTATTGAAGTTGTTAGAGGAAATATTTGTGTGTTTGAAGAGTGAGTTTAGAAGATTGAATGAGAGGAAGAGCATAGACTGTTGGGTTTTATTATCCCCTTCACCCTGAGGATGTTTTGTTTTGTAGATATTACTACCTCAAGATTATTATTATTATTGTTATTTATTATTATTATTATTATTACCTGTATTGAGAGGACCCTCCCTACATGCTAAGGGGTCTTTCTATGCAGCATGTGTTAGGAGTGTAATGCTGTATGGTAGTGAAACCTGGGCAGTAAAGGAGGAGGATATTTGCAGGCTCAGACATACAGAAATGACAATGATTAGGTGGATGTGCAATGCGTCCCTGCATGCAAGGCCTGGGGGGGCTGGGTTTACGATGGAAGAGTTGAGAGGTAGGATGGGACTGGAGTGTATTGGTGCTGTGATGAGGAGAGGTAGATTGAGATGGTTTGGGCATGTGGAGAGGATGGGGGATGATAACTGGGTGCAGAAGGTGAGAAATGTTAATATTGGGGGTGGGGTTGTGAAGGGTTAGACCGAAAAGGTTGTGGGATGAGGTCATTAAGTGTGACCTCAGGGTTAAGGGACTGAGCAGGGAGGCTGCAATAGATCATGCAGCATGGAGAGCCGCCATTAGGTGACCAAGGCCGACGCCTGCAAGCATGTTGGAGCCTTCTAAAAGGAAACAAAATGAAATGATTATTATAATTACCTGTATTAGTATTATTTTCTTTTCTTCTCAATTTAGGGGAGAAATCTTATAGTTTAAAAGGAGCGTAAAGGCAATATCTAACCCATCCAGTACGAAAAGTCTCTCCTGCTGTAAATAAATTAATGTGGTAGTACAATAGTAAAAATGAAATAAATTGATATCTTTTGGCAGAAGAGAATCATGGAAGTTGACATTTGTATATTTTTTATACTTTTTCAGATTTTTGCTTCTTTATTTAGCTTTATATCCTAGTGGGAAAGATGATGATGATGGTGATAGTGATGATGATGATGATGGTGATGATAATCTAGTTGTTTGTATTGCACATTGATCATTAATTTAGCAAGGTGTAAGGAATACCAGCACAACAGTACAAATGGTTCTAGGATTACTCAGATGGCAGCTTTTGGAAGTTTGGCCAAATGAGAAGGTCGTATTATGCCCATTTATATCTACATCATTTAAGACTTTGGCCATGCTAATGTGTGTAAATCTTGATTACTGGATTGGCTGCTGAGGCTACTAAATCTTCTGTAGACTTTCTGCCTAGTCTCTTTACCCCATGTTATCTTAAATCTGACCTTTGACACTCTGCCCTCAACATTCCTATCCCTGAACCTCCTCACTCAGTTAACTTCTGCCATTCTCTCCCTACATCCAAACCATGTCAGTTGTCCCATTCACATCACATCATTAGTACACTTTATACCAAATTTTTCCCTGGATGCAACACCATCCTACATGTCCCTCAGGATTACTATAGTTCTTTCATCTTAATTTGACCAAGATTTTCATCTTTTGCAACTTATTTCACATAGCTCATTAGCGGAAAAAGGATAGTGCAACAGCTCTCCATCCTTTCCATAGCACTTCTTGGTGGTTAGCAATCAATTCTAGTGTAATTCAGTTGCTACAGCTCGGCAATCAAGATGAAGTGATGGCAAATTCAGGCTAAGTTAAATGAGCATAGTCCATCTAACCATTCTCATCTCGGCTCCAATCTGTTAACATTCTCATTCTTCTTTGGCCACATTTAACTGCTGTATAATATCACACTTCTTACACAGGCAGCAAACACACTCCTCTCTGTGTGTAGGAAATCCTTTCCTTGTCAGGAATAGCCATTCTTGGAACTTCCGTATATTGTTATTTATTTTTGCAGTATGTGTGCTATGTATGTTTTTGTTATTGCAGCATGTGCAGTTTATTTTTCATTACAGTGTGTTCAGTATTTATATTTTTATTACTTTTTGATATATAGTATATTTATTTTTATTCATGCAAGGTATGCCTTTTTTTCTTTTCTTTTTTTCACTCTTTCTGTGCAGAGTAAGTTTATTTTTGTTATTAAAATGTGTACAGTGTATGTGTTCACTATTCATGCATACCATGTGTATTGAAGGCTAATCTGACTCACACAAATTTTGACTCTGGCAAAGTTCTGGAACTGAACACGTGCCTACCCTGTGGAGTGTCTGGGGATAAAACATACTGTTGTGTGTCTGTGCCTGTGTAATCTGTTGGTTGCCATATTCACACTCCTGTGACTCATTTTATGCCAAATGAAGTTGTTTGGTATTAGCTGGAGCAGAATACTAGAGTTGTTTTGACCATAAGGGGCAAGTAGCTTCAGTATTAAAAATCAGGCTCCTGTGACTCACTCTCAGCTGAATATACAGTAATTGTCTGGCATTACAGTAGCTGGAATAAAATCCGAGAGAAAATGCAACTAGGAAAGGGCTAATTGCTCTAAACTGATTCATGTTGGGTCCAGATCTCTTATAAAGTAGTTTTACTGAAATTGTGACCGTCTTGAAGTGAGGTACAAGTATTGTGTTTAATCATCTTCACTGTGATGGTCTGGTGATAGAGCTCCTGGGTCAGAACATGTTGTGGCTTATATACTCGGTTCATGTTCTTGAAATGGCCAAAGTCCTGTCTGCCATGTAAATGCTACCAGGGGCATAGGTCAGTCTCCTACTCTTAAATGTTTTGGACTGCCATAGCCATGCTGTGGTCCCCTATGCTGCAAGGGGGACACAGTGGGACTGGGAGTTACTGTTAGCATTTACTTTGTGAGGTCATGTTTTTGTATTTTATTCTTGCTGCCTCAGAGAATATTCAAGCTGAAGATGTTAGATGTAGCCTTCATTGACCTCTCCAATCCAGGAGAACTTCCTTTCGCTGCTGGAGAAGCTGAGTTAAGTCAGGTCTTGTGTTGAATGGTTGTTGTTTGCTGTGTCTCCCCAGATCTTTTGTCAGGTCTTTGTTCTCACAACGGTAGCCTCGAAGGATCACTTCTACAGTTAATTTGTTGCATTTCAGCACAGGAAATTCCCAACATGGTACATTAAGCTTCACTGGGTAGATATGGGCTCACTAAGGATATCATGGCAACTGCTCCCATAATTCTTATGTTAATGAATGGTTCATGCACTTGCTAACATGGTAAACTTCAGGTATGGAGCATACTAGTGATTCCACAGTATTTCTTCTAGTAATGCTTGTGTTCATGGTTTGTACAAATGATTCTGTGGTAACCAGTTTAATAATGCTTATGTTAATGGTCTATATGAATGATTCCATGATAACATTCTAATAATACTCATATTAATGGTACATACTAAGGATTCCATGGTAACTATTGTAATCATCTAGCTGTCTATCTATGGCCAAATCTTTTAAACCCATAAGGGGTGGCCACAAACAAATCACCTCCATTTAGTAATCATGTTCATGTTACGGTAATTGTTCAAGCTCATGTCAACATCACCACCGAAGGTTATTGTAAAAGCAGAGGTGTGAAAAGTGTGCTGGGTTAGCATTCTTGCCACTTCACCATAAGGATGTTTCTCTCTACATTTCATTTTTGCTATAGATGATTTTAAACAGCTGTGGAGAGATTTTTTTTTTTTAACTGGAGGGGGTTTGATATGATCTCGTTTAACCCCCTTCAGTACCACAGGTCAGTCACAAGATGAATGAAGTTGTCTGGCAGCAGTATGAATAAAACAAAAATTACATCACGTTGATGGGGTTAACAGAAAAGCAGGGACTGTGGAAGCTTCCCAGGGTGTATGTCTACAGTATATCTGTTTTTCACAATCTTTCATCTCAGCTTTACTGTCACTTCATCAACTGTACTGTGCTGTGTCAAACACTTCAGTCAGAATGCTAAACTACAAGCTCCTCCTCCCAGTATCAACCCATCATAGGTATTGTATCCTTAAATAGAGTGAATCGAGCTCATCTAGCCAGGCTTACATCAGGACATAACCCAGTCCTCCCAAACTACCAGCTTAAATAGGGTTGGGTATAATCACGGATGACGTGTGCCCAGATTGTGGAATAGGTCACACAACATAACACTCACATTGGAGCGCTGCACAGTACATGCCATACTAAGATGCAAACACAGCCTAAACTGTCCAAGGAACCTATAGGACAACCCCACAAGGGCAGTTGTCTACCTGCAGTCAATGGGCCTGCTCAGCCGGGCATTACTGGGACTGAGTAACAGCAACAACCTTGTCCCAGTTTTCATCTGAGTTTCAACTTCCCTTCAGGTTTTGTGATTCAGTTTTTGTTGTATGGGAAACCATAGTGTACAGGAAGTCCTTGTTATATGTTGCTCCCCTCCCCTCCTTCTAATCCATCAGTGCTTATAAAGTGGATTTTCCTGCCAGTCTTCAGTACCAGTTTTGTACTAATGTGGAAAATGTTTTGATGACAAACCAATAAAGTTCCATTGTTATGTATGAAGCAGATGCCGGTTCTTCCCAGTTTACAACACCAGTTCTATGGAAAATGTTATATTTTGGAATTCATCCCTGACATTAAATGAGGACATTGTACTTCGATTAATTAGGACCAAATAATTGTTGCAAAATTACCATAACATTCCTTTTTCTCAGTTCATTCATTCTTGTTATAATTGCAGTTGCATCTTTAAATACATGTTATTCCCATAAGTATATCATTACTTAGTAACAATGCTTTTCCTGTTATCCGCATTACAGTAAAATAGTCTTAGCCTTTTTATATTTTGTTCTACTCATTAATATAATGCAGCTCACTTGAAAACATTTTTTATATTCAGTGAAAAGTATTATTAAATGGCATTGGTACTAGCAAAGCAGATGACCATATACAGACTACTGTATTCCTCAAGCAGGTGGGATTTTTTTTTTTTTTTTCCAGTGAATATTACATTAATTTTTTCACATAACTGCTGGATATAAACAATGAGGGTGTACTCTGTAATTTAGTTTAATCTTCAGCAATAAGGTATACAGTATCTCAGCTCACAGGAAACTACTCACAAAGATACAGTACTGTACTATAATTCTCAGTGCAGTATACAGCACTGTACATGTATATTTTTTTTACCAAGTGTTCATTTTACTAATTTTTTTTTCAGTGTTGCCATGTTCTTATATTGGAAAACATGTAACTACTGTTTGTTGTTTTATTTTTATAGTAATTAGTAGTACCTGGTGATAGGAAAATGTATACAAACAGGGGATGTTCTCTTTATTGGGTGTCCACAAATTTTATCATGATCAGAATACAGGGTCACCCACACCTGTCCTCTCCACACAGGTTTAAGTGTTGTATCGGGATATTGTATTACAAAGGTAGCATAAGAAATATTAGGTGACAAGGACCTAGTACTGGTATTATGAAAATTATTGTATAACAGGACAGAACAAGAGATTTGCTGTCAAACCTAGTGCTCCCTTGAGGTTTTTATGTGTTAATTATGTTAAGTCTATACATGGTCATTCCATGAAATAAAACTAATGCTATACTAAGTATAGTATAATTCTTGTAAAGTTATCAGTGGTATGAAATCAGCAGAAAGAATACAAAAGAGAATAAAGAAAACTTGGCACTTTTCTTACCTTGTTTATTCATTTTGGTACAGGCCATCCTTGTATGCTGATTTTTTTTTTCTTTTTTTTTTTTTTTTTAATAAGGCCACAGTAATTTACAAACAGCTCGCCCTTTAAAAGTTTCATTTCTAACTACTGTATGAAACTGATTTGCCAGTTTCTTCTAACGTAAGTTGTATGGAGTAAGTTATGATATTTTGGAAGACATCCCTGACATACTAGGACTCACTGATCATACCTAGAACTGTATTGTTCCTCATTCATGGTATGTGCTGTTGGAATAAGTGTGCTGCATGGTATTTAATGGTTGGTTGTGGGGTATAGGTAAACATCTTAACAGGAAATGTTGGTCAAGACACCCTGAAAATGTGGAAAAGCATGTAAGATAGATCACATTTAAACGATACAGTACATTACATGGAGGAGTGAAGTTGATTGTAATTTCATGGTCAAGAGCTTGCCAACACTTGCCTGCCAACTGTGGTATTGGAAAGTGTTACATGAAGTATTTTTTTGTGGCTGCAGTATGAAACATAGAGCAAAAGAGAATGAAAAGGAAGGATACTTTCTGACATTTGAGGAACAGTGGCACAGCAGGTTTTTAAATCCCAGTCTCATCTGAACAGTGCATTGAACAGCAGGCTGAAGTTGCCGTTCTCTGGCAGTCTGCCATTTTTCTTTCAGGAGATAGAGAAAAGAGTTGAGGGACGTTTATATAACAAGGAAGTTGAACTGCCCAGTTATATGAAAGCCATCACACAATGGTATTCCTCTCCAGCACCTGTTTGTAGCAGAGCAACAGTTTAATATGGAAGTCATGATGCAATGTTGTCAGGGGATTGTTTATGAACTTTTTGTTGTGATGGTACATGGCATCAGCCTCAAGAACTAAATAGGGCAATATTTACTGCACATGTATAGTACAGTTGGGATCTAGATGATAAAACATAACATTTTGAATTACAGTACTGTGATGAAATTTTACCATACCACTACTGGAAGAAACATATCGGTACAGTATCCATAAAACAGTTAGTGGAAGAATTACTGTATTTCCACTTAGTGAAATTGTGTATATTTCAGTTACATGGATATTAATTTTCAATTTGTTAAATTCACAGCATTGTTAAAGGAGACACAAACACTTGTTGACAAGCAAGCCAGATGAAATGGTTGCCAAAAACTGAAGGTACTGTACTGATTATCACAGGGCCACGACTTATTCAGATGGAAGAATTGCATAATGCCCATGTCTTGAAAATTTTTGATGAGGGAGGTACAACAGTTTTGCCTCCAGTGATTGCTCTCACACTTACATTACACTGGAAGGGGAGAGTTCAAGGAACAGGACTTGAAATTATGATTAAAACTTTTCATAAATGGAGCAGGTCTTAGTTCCAGCTCAGTCATACATATTCTTAGTTTTCATCAACAAAAGAAAAATTGCATCACCACAACCCACTGTACTGGAGAGGTAATACAATACTAAATTATAATAAAGGCTTTTAAATGCCATAACCATTCTCTGTGCATTGCAAGAGATTTCATGGTACAGTATAGCAGTGAAGGATGTTAATGCAAAGGGGAGTTTGTAGTGCATTGGTCAGCACATCCAACTTGCAAATGGAAGGACTTGAGTTTGATTCTGAGGCTGGTTAGATATATTTCTTTCCTCTCTCCCTGTGCCCAGCAGTACAGTGGGTACTTGGGAGGAAACTTTTCTGTTGCTGGTCGGTTCTAGGGGCACATTGGCACTTGGCTTATATTATTATTTTATTACAGTGCAGGGTAAACTATATGTAGTCAAGCAAAAGGACATCAGAAAATCTGAAATGATGAGATCCACAAATGCTGTAATCATAATACTAACTAGAAGCGAAATGCACTGTACTGTACTTTGTCTGTTGCCATACTTTAATGTATGAACAATAATGTGCATTCATCAGAATTCTTGGTTTATGTATTTTGATTAAATAAAGTAAATTACATGTTTCTTGAATCAGTGCAATGAATTAAGATACTATGTAAGAAATACTGTTATAATTCTTGTGATGGTCCCAGGGTCATCTGGGCATTGTTCTTGTTACAGTCCCTTAGCTCATCAGGATGTAAGCTCAATGGACTGCAGAAAAGCAGCCACTTCAGCTAATTTCTTAAAGGGGTGTTTTGTTGAGGTTTGTGTTGTGATAGTGTGGTGCATGAGGTGAATAAGTGTGTTGTGGTGTGGGGGACTGCATCGCAGTGTGGGCACAATGAATTATTCTGATGTTGAATATTTTGTTGGCACTGTGGCAGGGAAGGGTGATGGCAGTGTCATAATCAGGCTAGCAGCACTCATATCTCTCTGGGTAAGGTAGTTTCTAACGAGTGAGTGTTTGATGGTGCTTCATGAAGGATGCTATTTTGCTAAAGTTATGGATGGTTGGAGTGTCCATGTGTTTATGTATGTGGTTGTGAAGTGTACGGTTTGATGGAGAAGGAGGGATTTTTTTTTTTTTTTTTTTTTTTTTTTTTGTGAAATGGGATAGTACAAAGTTACAAGGGCTGGGTGGCTCTTGAGCTGAAGCAGTGAACTATGTGCCTTTCATATGATCCTTGATTGGAAGTATTTCTTATTATTTCATATTTTTTGATGTAGGTGATCTATATTTATGGTCTTACTGCATAAGGCTTTGCTTTGTATTTTTTGTTTATATATGTTTTTGTTGGTTATGGTTGGAGCCCAGCTTGGACTGACATAATTTACTGTTTTTCTAATTAATTGCTCATTAGTTTTCTGATTTTTTAAATGAGTAATCATCAGGACAGGTGTTTGTAAGTGGTTACAACCCCTTCTTGAGTCAACATGGTTTTGAATAAGCAGTGTACTGAATTCTGTATTTTAGTTTTACTTTAGGCACTGTGGTCCAGTAATTTTCACCTACACTTGCATCCCCATGGTGGTAGGTGGTGGCAACCACCATCCACCTACTTGAAATAGTGCTGCCTACATGTTCCTTCATCTTTATCATTCCTTTTCAGTGTCTTTCGTCCTCTCTTCCTAATTAGCTCATCGTTCCTCTCACATTTTATTGCTCTTCTTTCATTTTCAGGTGGATTTACATTGAGTGACAAGAAAATGGTATCCTGTAACCCAGGAAACCATTTACGATACTGGGTGGTGACCATATACCAACTCATACGTGTTCCCTACGTGTCAACAAGTGGGATGGTGGTGGGTTAGTGCCCTTTCCCATAATGCAAATAACTCAAAGTCAAATGACCACCCCTTGCGGGATTATGGCATCTGGCTGTATATGGATAGATAGACTGAAGTAAACTGTTGGAACGCAGAATGCATCTCACCCAGAACCTTCCTAATGTTGTAAAGACATAGAACTTATTGGTGAATGGCTGGAAAATTTACTTCACATAACTCCCACTAATATATTCAGGAGTGAAGAAATGCGTCAGAAGGCAGCAAAAAATAAAGAATATAAAACGTCTGAAGGGGCTAACCAGTGGCAACCTCAACAAGCGCCTACTTGCAACATCGGAAGTTGAAATGTGATGAATGCTGATTGTTTCAAGAAAGGCATGAGTAAAAATACCCTTGGAGAAGGAAGGAATAACGAAGAATTTGCATCAAGCTATAATATGGCTATATGGTACTATTGGAACAGATGGAAAATAAAGGCCAGGAGAAACGGAAATATTAAGATGAGAGGTAGGGCAACAGCAGACGAGGACAGTTGGAAAGACGAGACAAAGCGGCCTCATTTGGTCGCCTCTTAGAAGCAGGAATAGCCTACTGGGGAAGTATTCTCCCCCCCCCCTCCCCAGGGGGGTTAACTTTGAAGATATAAGTAAAATATAATAACGTCTAATGAGTTTTGGTGTGATTTAACTTTTAATGGGTATAGTATCAGTACGTCTGCATGTATTTTCTAAACAGCGTGTTAGTTGTATCAGCAGTATTACATTTGGCATTTATATTAAGTTTTTGATGAAACTATGCATTAGACTAAAATGCCCGCCGAGACCGCCACAGGACCTCCCATCTCACCACCCCCCACACCACCGCCGAGCCGCCACCCCACCACCACCCCAGGAGGACACACAGGTGAGGCTAGTGACCTCGGGCAAGAGGGTCATCGGGACATCCCGGCCCTGAGCCCCTATTCCTCGCAAGTGCCCCAACCCCAGGCGTTCAGACAACCTGAACTACTGTGCGGGCGGGGTAGTGACCGTCAGACCAGGGGTGGGACTGAAAAGAGGTCAGTCCCAAGTAGCACCGTCTTGACGGTCTTGCTACACCCTCTAGGGCAGGAAGAGGCCCAAGGCTATGGCCTTAAAAGAGAAATAGACACAGGCTACGGCCTGACAAAGTGTGTAAAGGGGAAGGTGACCCCAGGCTCCGGCCTTAACACGCTGAGGAGAGAGAGAGTTGCCTGTGTGCATCCCTCTCCAGTTGTACTTTGGCTACGGCCAGAATACGGTCCAGGGTAGAGAGACCCTGCTACCGTACGTGTAGCGCTACCCAATTACGGAAGCGGCGACTCGGGGCCGGCCTCTCGCCGGAGCAGACGGGTGATCCCGTTTCTCCGTTAGTCGATTCCCGTAGGGGCAGACACTCAGTTACGACTGGGGCACGTACCAGGGTGGAGAATTCCCTGACGGTAGGATCTGTCCGTATTGGAGAGAGTGCGGCCCTCGTGCCCCTCACTCCGGCTTGTTCCCTACTGCGGGAGGAACACCACGCTGACGGCCGTATGCCTCGGCAAAAGGGCGACCCCGATCACCCTACTGGTGTCCCTCGCACGCCGGACAAGTTCACGGCACCAGCCAAAGTCCATACTAGGGGAAGTGGAGCCCCACCTCAGCCCAATGAACACACTCAGGGAACCACGAAGAGCGTGAGTCTCCCTCAAGCCTCTTTCCCTCCGGGGAGCCCTTCGTCGCCATCCAGGCTTCTTGGCCAAGCGGAGGCGTTAGAGTGGTGGCAAGGCCCGATTGCGGAGTTACCGCCCACACCCGGACGCTCCTTAGCACTGTTGGAGCCCTACAGGAGTCGCTGCCGCAGCCCAGCCCTGACGGCGCCTCTCCCCCTGAGCACCTGCAGACCCCGGACGCCCAGGCCTTCCACCACGTTCCCCGACGACGGCGACCTAGGCTCTCTCACGCCCCAGCAGAAGAAGAAGCAGGCCCGAATCCTCCGCCTGTTCGGTCCTAGTCCCGAGGGCCCCCGATCAGATCGAGGCCCCAGACTACGAGGCCTCCCTGCACCCCACCAGTGCAGCCCTAGGAAGGAGCCGCCCCTCAGGTCAAGGCCCTAAACAAGGGAGCCTCCCTGGACAGTAAGTACTAGTGACCCAACTACCCAGGAAACACGGGTAGAACAGCGATAGTGACAGTGACCCCTAATACAGTGACAGTGATCCAATGCACAGTGGCAGTGACAAATAAAAGTTATGTTAAACAGTGATATCGGAGTAAGTCGTGCTTGAACATTAAACAGCTCAGTTCCCCCTCTCAGAAAGGAAGCGGGGAGTTTTCTGTGGAGTCGAAGGTAGGTGTGTGAACGAGCCGAAAGGCTAATGAAGTGCTTCCTTGCGACTAGGTGACGGTGTCGGATGTCGCCACACGCACCCTACCTTTATTATAGTATCATATCCCCCACAGACTCCCGATCACAGTGAATATAAGTGAGACTCCCCCGTTTATTATTATCCACCAGTGGCACGACCAGTGTTCTCGATTGACCATCGCAGTGAAGTGATATCTCTCCTCAATAACAGTAACCCATATCCCTGACTGCCCTGTGCCCTGTGCAAAAGTAGATTGGATCCAATTATAAGTGTATTGTTGTATCTCTGTGTAATTATGTACCAAATGTTGTGTATGTAGCGCTGTAAGGGATAGAATTTAAGCAATAGATGTGATTCGGTGTACTGTCTCTTTTTATGCCCTGTTCCTTTGTTAGTGCATTACATCCGGTCTAGCCAAAGGACCCCGTCCAGCGCTCGTGTTTTTACGACGAGAAGTCGTCTTAAAAACACAGCATTACATAGACAACGATTCTTTTATTTCTTCCGGGTCCATTCGTTCTGCGACATAAATTGCAACGAGTTGCCTTGTATTCGGGTAAATTAAAGTCTCGTAAAAGTTTATAGCTATGAGTTTCTTTACAGGGTGTATAACTATCTCAGCAATATTACTCCGGCCGGGTATCTGCTTTCAAATCATTGGGAAAAAATGCATTAGACAACGAATCTTTTATTTTCGATGATTTGGTCCCATCTGTTGAGTCCCATCCCTCCCCAAGAGCAGCCAAGGAAAGCAGCGTCCAGTTGGATTTTGGGGACAACTGTGAAAACGGCTCTAATGGATTGCCCAGTTTCGGTTTAACAATTGCAAAAATGTCTTATACGATATTTGTGATGGCTGGGTCGAATGATCCCGTATAGACACCTGTCACCCGCACAAGCCGACAGTCATATGTTTTTGAGTCACGATGGCTGCGCTGTGTTTCCGAAGTGTAGTAATTCCATCGAACTGCAAAGGTTAATCTTTAGATCTTGGCCACCGCAGAGTAACAGTGCAAGTGCACGACGAATAATTCGGTGTTGAGATAGGTGAGGAGAGAACCTTTTGTGTGCGAAATACTGAAACTTGTGACTTGGAAAACATCGCATAGCCCTCCTACTGTCTCGCCACCCGCCTCAATGCTACGCTTCCCCTCAGCCTCGCCACTTCGCTCTCCCCATCGGTCATGACCTCCTCCTGACAAAGTGGAGTGAATGCCCAGATCCTCCAGCTGTCCACCAGCCTTGGGGGCACCCTTGGCCACAACTCGGAGCGACCCACGACATACAGTACATAAGGTGAGTGACCGATTATTGTTTTTCTTTAGACTAGGTTACCTGGGCCTGTGTCAGATCGACATCGGTTTATGTTTTCATAGTGTATGTGATTGGTTCTCATTTGACATTACCCGATCATATATCATGTGATTGTACCCAGGTAAAATTCTATGCTGAAAAGGGATCAGCTGCGTATGAGAAATGTGTTGAAGGTCTAGAGTACCCACAAGTGTAATGTACATGTATTAGAGAATCACTATATAGGTTCAGACATACGTAATGATCATAAATCCAGTCAAAAATTGCTTAATTGAACTTAAAAAAACTGGATTCAAGACGAAAATGTGTTAGAGTTATGGTACTGGAAGTGGACAATATGCAGTTTTGGAATTTTAACACCATTAACGCATAGTTTAGTCCCTAAGGATCACAATGAACCCCCATGTGTTTCACCTTTAGATCGCCAGCTTTCCTTCAGACAATTTTCTTTTTGCATAAATACTGATTTAAAGTGCAAATAAATATATTGACAGACATACTGTAACTTATTTACTGATATTTTGGTGATTATCCGTACTTATTTTCAGATATAAAATACTGAGGATTTCCGGGGCGTTTTTGGGCCACCGGTATATTTAGAGCACTAGTGTGACCACTGGGCCATTTTTGGTGTCTAGGATAAACTCTGGCATTTAAGGTGATGTACCTTGTATTATTTAGAGAGATTATGTTACTAACACTGTGTTTAGAACAGGTAAAGAGAACGCTATTAGTGGTGGTGGTGAATGCCACCAAGCAGACTAGTCAGCTACTCTTAAATACACTGGACCACAATTGTCTGTCCCAGCCTCAGGCCCCTACACCTCGTAAGGAGAATAATCTATAGCAGTCTTATTCAGTGCCCACGTGTTTGCCAACCCACCTACTTACCTACCTGCCAATCTCCCACAGTGCTTATACCTACCTACCAAAATACCTACGGGTCCTCCCTCCCTGCATCCCTCCCCCATTCCCTACCTACCTACCTACTTCCACAGTGCCAACACACCTATCTCCCACAGTGCCTAGCAACTTACTAGAGTGCCTGCCTACCTACCTACCTTCCCACTATGCCTACCAACCCATCTGTCACAGTGGCTCTCTACCACAGTGTTATTACCTATCCACCTAGCTATACTACCGTACATTGTCTAACAACCTACCTTCCTGACTAAGTTTACTGTTAACAGTTATCCTTTCATAATGGGGACATCTCTAGCATTCAGTTCATTTAACATCAGATCATTTTACTGAGCTATGATTGAGTCATGGCAGATAGCGCTTAAACATTAGTATACTACCGTATACTCGTAGCATTGTAAATTGTACTAATAAAATTATTCAGGAACATCCTTTAGCATATATATATATATATATATATATATATATATATATATATATATATATATATACTTTGGGAATCGTTCACCGAGCCACTTGCTACTTTGGCGGACATAAGGGGTGCTGTGGTTGAACCAGTGTCGCATACTAGTATGCTTGCACGCAATCGGCTTAAGGCGGGCCGATTACACTTGGTTCACAGACTACACACACATCCAAAACCATTTACAACACTACAATTACACTTATAAGCACTTCTCACCCTACATACAGTCTCTACCAGACAGCCAAAGCCACTGGGTAGAGATACATTGGCTTGTATCGTCCCTGTTTCGGTAGGGATAGGTCGGTCCTGCAGTGGACCTCAACGGCTGATGATGATGATGATGATGATGATATATATATATATATATATATATATATATATATATATATATATATATATATATATATATATATAATAAAATATATGGCGCTGGGTAAAGGAAGGAGAGAGAGGATGGAGGGGATGGAGGTAAGGGGGGATCGAGAGGGAAGGGGAGGGAGGAGGGAGGAGGAAGAGGTGGAGGGACGAAGGATGATAAGAGGTGGAAAGACAAGGAGGGGAAAGGAAGGAAAGGAAAGGAAATGGAAGAAAGGAGAGAGAGAGAGAGAGAGAGAAATGATGGTGGTGGAAACAGGCATTAACGGAGAGGGAGAGAGGGAAGGAGGAAGGGAACAAGTGGACGGAATTCTGGGGAGGGGGGGGGGAGAAAGAATTTGCCGGTTTCTGAGCTCTGGCAGCGTTACCAGGTATACGATAATTATCGTATAAATACGATAAATCAGTGCTTGGTACGATAAACAATAACGTTTCTACGTATACGATAATTCTTCATTTTAATGCGATATAATACGATAAATACGTGAAAATATATGGCTAATAATAATCTATTATTATTTTTTTTGATAAAAACGCTAGTCATTAACAATTTTAACTCGAGATGTAGTGGTAATCAAATTACCCGTTCATCACCCATAAAACGTAAGTTGGACGGTACTTGGACCTGTCCGCTTCGCGTGAGTTTAGTGCCCTGCCCGAGCGGCTGGCGGGCGTTGGACCTGTTCGCTTGGCGTGAGTTTAGTGGCCTGCCCGGGCGGCTGGCGGGCGTTGGACCTGTTCGCTTGGCGTGAGTTTAGTGGCCTGCCCGGGCGGCTGGCGGGCGTTGGACCTGTTCGCTTGGCATGAGTTTAGTGGCCTGCCCGGGCTGCTGGCCTCCTCCCAGTAGTCTGACTCCCCTCGCCTTGTGTGCCCACGAGTGAGCAACTATACCCAGGAGCGTAAAATTTTGACAGCTTTCGCATTACCTCAACGTAAAACATGTCTGAAAGTAAAATACATAAAAGAAAAGGCACAGAAGAAAAGACCCGTAGTGATGATTTATCGAAGAATAAACAGAGATGTGAGCAAAAGTACAGAAGTGCGTGGAAAAAACAGTTTCCGTGGTTGCAGCCTTCAAAGAAAAGTGCCTTGAAGGCATGGTGTCGTGTGTGTGGAGTGGAAATATCAGCTCAAATAACGCCAATTAAATTGCATGAAAAAAGTGTAAAACACAAAAAACTGTCAGTACCATCTTCATCAAAAAAGATATCTGAGGCATTTGCAAGTGGTGAAGTTAAGAACAGTAAAGCTGATGCAGTAAGGGCTGCAGAAATAAAATTAACAGCGTTCATGGTAGAACATAATGTATCATTTTTAGCTGCAGACCATTTATGTGATGTAGTGAAGGCCTGTTTCCCTGACTCTGCCATAGCAAAGGACCTATATATGAAAAGAACCAAATGCCACAATGTTTGTACGAAAGTCATGGCAAAATGTTACCAGGAAGAATTAGCAGAAAAACTAAGGAATACAAAGTTCAGCATTATGGTTGATGAATCAACGGACAATTCAACTTCTCAGAATCTGTGTGTAGTGGTACGATTTGCAGATTCACGAGAAGTAGTAAGCAAATTTTGGAGTCTGGTACCGATATTTACAGCTGAAGATCCAGAAGGAACTGTTGAGGGTGCAACAGGAAGACGAATATTCTCTGTAATTATGAATACACTGTGTGATTTTAATGTACCTGTTGGTAATGTTATTGGTTTTGGATCTGATGGCTGCAGCACAATGATGGGGCAGCACAATTCCGTTAGCAGCAGATTTAGAGAAGTGTGTCCTGGAATATTTTTAATGAAGTGCATTTGTCACTTGGCACATTTATGTACCTCCGAGGCATGTAAGGAGCTTCCCAATAGTATTGAACAGCTAGTTCACGATGTTCACAACATCCTAAAACTATCATCCAAGAGATTAGCTCAGTTTTCAGAGTTCCAGGATTTTGCTGGTGTACAAAAGCACCGCATTTTAACACTTTCCAGGACCCGCTGGCTTTCATATGCCGCAGTCGTGAGAAGAATGCTTGAACAGTGGGACCCTCTGCAGATGTTCTTTACTGATCTGCACTTCCAGCACCATAAAAAGTATAATGCAACATCAGTAGCACAAGCATATGAGATGTTACATGATCCTTACTGCAGACTGTATTTTTGTTTCTTGGATTGTGTGTTACAAAAATTTACACAATTTAACCTACTGTTTCAAAGTGAGTGCGTTGTGATAACCTCACCGCATGGACAAGCCTGTGAACTATACAAAGATATTCTGCTGATGTACATGAACCGGGATTATGTGATGAAAAGATCTCTCGCTGATGTTGATCCAGATGAAGAACGAGAATTTCTATTGCTTGAACAAGTATACCTAGGGGCATCAGTGTTAAAGAGGACAGTGGAAAATGTAGCAATGTACAACGACCGAGAAAGAATGAAAGAATTTCGTCTCGGGTGTAGATCATTCCTTGTCACTGCTGCCAAGCAAGTGAAGAAGAGGTATGACTTTGGAGATCCAATTTTGTCACGACTGAGCATACTAAACCCAGCTAATGTTGTCGGGCATCAAGGAATTCGGGAACAAAGTCTTGTTCCCCTTGCAAGCTGTCTGCCAAGAATTATTGAGCAAGATGACCTGACCCTTCAGAAATTGGATGGTGAGTGGAGGAGGCTTGGCATGGAGAATCTACCAGAAGAAGTAACAAGTATGGCTCAACAGAAGGGGATGATCAAAGAAAATTCCCCTGATAAGTTCTGGGGAACTGTAAAAACGGTGGTTGATGATGAGGGAGTCCCGAAATACGAGTGTGTGGCAAATTTTGCTCTGGCAGTACTCTCATTACCTCATTCCAATGCTGACTGTGAACGAATATTCTCAGACATTAACAGGATGAAAAGTAAAGACAGAAACAGGCTAAAAACCGACACTGTTGGAGACATGTTATTAGCTAAGCAGAGTGTGCAGTGGAACCAAAATAGCAACTGTACAACTTTCACACCATCAAGAGCTATGTTGCGTAATATGAATTCAAAAGTGCTGTACCCTAGTACAGCTCTTGCTGGAGAGAAGCCACATGATGTTCCAGACATCTACATAGAGTAGAAAAAGGGCCACGTACAACAGTAAATTCATTAACGTTCTTTACAGTAGAAACACGTAATCCCAAGATAATAGATTTTTTTTTTTTTTAGATAACATTAATACAAGTTGATTGTCATGAATTAAGTGTACTAATAGTTTTGTATCGCGAAGATTAGGTTTAGCAATTGAATCCGATAATTTGAGCCAAAATACGATAACTTTGACTAAGGCTGTACGATATTACTGTCACTGGCATCTGGTAACGCTGAGCTCTGGTTTTGGTCAGTCTGGCTTGAGGTGGGAGTGGTGCAGGCTGTACGATTTTGGTAAGATATATTTCCTTTTCCTTCCCATTAATTGCCTTTATGATGATATTGATTTTAGTTTGCATTTTAAACGCTCTGAGTATTTCTAAAGCTAGCTTAGTTAATTAAAATCGTCATACCGGTAACTCATAATAGGGTAACAGCTGTGTGTGGACACTGGAGTGGCCACCCCTTATGGAATTGAGGCATATGGCCAATGATGTAGGTAGATCAGTTATTATTATAGGGCAAGTAGAAGGCAGATGCAGATATCTACTGTATAATTGTCGACTCTAAATGTTGGCTAAACAATTTGTACTATATTTCTTCAATCATTGCAGTGGTGTTCCTGTGGTGGCCTTGGGTTCGTGTGGATGTGAATGAGGTACGGTATCGAGATAGCCTGTTTTCAGGGGGAGGACAACCTGATTGCCTGGTTGAAGAGTGATGGGAGACTGCCTGGAGAACTCGAAGTAGCGGAGGGTCAAGCTTGCAGGAGAGTGGTAGAAGTCTGTTCAGATAAGTATAGTACTGTATGTGTGTCCTGTCTTTTCTCCTGTCTGTCTTTTCTCCTGTCTGTCTCTCTCCTGTCTGTCGCTCTCCTGTCTCTTTCTCCCCTGTCTGTTTTTTCTGTTAGTGTAATCAGGTATTTAGGGAAGGTTGAATTGACCAAGAACATTCATTCCTGCACCAATATGAATGAGGTGGAGGGATGGACTGTACCATATATAGATGTGGGAGAGGAGGTTGGGTGAGAGTTAGAGAGAGAGAGAGAGAGGGAGGGAGATGTGGGGGGGGGGAGGACTGTGACTGGTGGGATGGAGTGGAGATAGAAGAGAAAGGGGATGAGAATTGGAGGGGAGGCGGTCAATAGCAGAGGACAGGGCAGAGTAGAGGCAATTTTTGTAGCCACCCCCAGTGGGATTAAGGTGACTGGTGACATTAGTTTAAACTGAAATTCAAGCAGTCACACAGTATTGATGTGGTAGTGTTAGTTCTGTTCAGTGACGTTATAGTAACCAAGGAAACTCATTCCTACCTCCATAATTATAATGAAATTTTGTGTAGTCAATGAAGTATAGTACTGATGGTGAGGGTGGGCCAGTTCTATCAGGTGGTGAATAGACTACAGGATAGCTAAGTGGTAAGACCCTTTTCCTCAATAAGAAACTGAAATGAGATGCAGGTACAGTTTTTTGGTCATAAATTGGTATAGATTTTTGTTCTTTTGTAGTTTGAGTCTCTCCAGTCATCCCTATCACACGCAGTCACTCTTCCTTGCACCACAGACATTCCTCTCGCATCAGAATGACTTAACCTTGCCTATATGCCTTTGCCATTGCATTTCCTGGAGTAGCATAATTGTTAACGTCATTTAGGTACTTAGAGCAAGTTAATAGAATATACAGTAGGCTATGCAAGAAATACAGTATTAGAGAATGGTTGTGATTGAAACCTTGAGACCTAACAGTTTATCCAGTGTGGTCAAAGACGGAGGTAAAGTACAGTGTATCATCTATGCAGGGTCAGTCACAGAAATTTAATGTGGTCCATTTCACTGGCACATGGAGAGGATGGAGGATGATAACTGGGTGCAGAGGGCGAGAGGTGTGAAAGTTGAGGGTAGAGCAGAGAGGAAGGGTAGATTGAGATGGTTTGGGAATGTGGAGAGGGTGGTGGATGACAGTTGGGTGAGGAGGGTGAGAGGTGTGGACGTCGAGGGTAGAGTTGAGAGGAAGGGTAGATTGAAATGGTTTGGGAACGTAGAGAGGATGGAGGATGACACCTGGCTATAGTGGGTGAGTGATGTAAACGTTGAGGATAGAGTTAGGTAAGGGAGGCTGAAAGACCTGGGAAAAAGAAAGTGTGTGACCTCAGGGATAAGGGGCTGAATAGAGAAGCTGCTAGAGATCAAGCAGTATGGAGAACTGCAGTTAGATGATCAAGGCCGATGTATGCAGGCTTCATGGAGTTTATATAAAAGAACAAATGAAGGAAATTTTGATTACTTCTCTTTTTCTGAGCCGCTAGGTAAAGAGGTTGAGATGCAAATATGTGCTTCCTTTATTGTGTTTTCCCCATCCTCACCCCAGCATTAGATGGAGAAGATCAGGATGAAGGAATATGAAGATATAGTTCACTGCATCAATATAGCATTGTATATTATGTGAACAGATGCATTGGTTACTGGGCAAATTTGGGTGTTGGCATATTTCATTGAGAAACTTACTCACTAGAGCCCTTGACTCAGTTGTGGGTTCATGCTTTTCTGGACGTGAATTTGGGAGACTTAAAGTTGAAATTGCCCTTGTGCAGTCCACCATCTTCCTTTTGAGGGATAGGTACAGAATAATAACTGATACTTGTTGAGATGGATGAGTTAGACATACCCTTCAGTTATGCCCATCAGCATAAAATTTAACTAGTGTTGAGGTAGCACTGTCATTGTACTTTAAGGGTCAGTGAGTTCTAAGGCATATTTATACTATAGGGCAGTTGGACGAGGGGCAGCTTGATAGCAGGAGGCCACCCCTGGTGGGATGGTGTCAGGTGGTAGACAACATCCAACACCACCACCACCACCACCACCACGTTAACACCCTTTATATAGGGGAACAACTCAGCTGGATACAGGAAAGGTGAGTGCTCCTAAATGTCTTTTATCTGCCTTGTCATTTGCATGCCAGTCTGTTGAAATAACCATCGTGGAGTGTACCATACATCTTGTACAGTTTTCATCATGCCATGGTACAAGCTTTTGCTTATTGCAAGTTGGTTGCAGAACTTGCCACAACAGATGTTAGTCAGAATGCACCAAAACCTGTGTTTATATAGTTGAAATTAAAGTTGCAGAAATCTTGCATAATGTTAAAAATTCACTTTTGCTTAGTGGAAATATCTGCAGAAGGTGTGCAGCATTGAAATTGACAGTGCTAACAGCCATATCCCTGGAAATGGTCATTCACCCCATGTGCCTTAGGGTTGTATCTTTAACTTTTCCATATACAGTACTGTAGTTGTAATAAGCTTTGGAGACTTAGGAGACTTGGAAGTGAAGTCTCATAGCCATTTTTACCCCATCACTAAAGAAAATATCCTCAAAGCTGGATAAAACCATTAGATGTTGACAGGAGTGAATTAAAGCAAATAACAGGAAGCTCCCTAACATCTCTTCTGTAATGATTTATTTTAGTGGTTAAACCCAAGATAGTTGGAGACCCCTGCATTTAAATGGAAGCTCCCTAACACCTGTTCCTTAGCTATTTATTTAGGGAAATCAGTGTTGTAATAGTAAAGCCTTGTCTTCAGTGTAGATTTATGCATTTATTAAGTTTCATTGGTACTTATAAGCCCTTCACTCATATAGCTGGATTTTATTTTTGATGGAGAATGACAGTTGGGTGCGGAAGTGGCAACGTTGGGGGTAGACAGACTGAAAAAGACATGGGAGTAGGTCATAGTGTGTGACCTCAGGAATAAAGGACTGAATAGGGAGGCTGCCAGAGATTGAGCAGTGTGGAGAGCTGCCATTAGATTATGAAGGCCAACGCGTGCAAGCACGTTTGAGCCTCTATAAACAGTATGATAGTGTTATTTCCAGATTCTGTTAATCATGTACATTTTGAACTGCAGGATGTAGCTTCATTATCCCCCATTAGAGCTGTAAGTCCTCCCTATGTTGTAAAATACTTGGTGACTGCAGGAATGAAACCAACAATAAATCAGTAAGGAATAGGTGCTAGGGGAGGTGCCTCAAGCGTGAGTCCCTCAGAGCCATAGGTCCTCCCTAAGTTGCAAAATTGCCTGGTAGCAGCAAGAATAAAACCAAAAATAAATAACTAGAAGAGGTGCTAGGGGAGTTAGGGAATTAGTACTAGTTTTAATTAATTGACATTATCCTTCTGCCTGTGATGGTTTCCTTTTACCAATGACTAAATAATGGTTTCCTTGTGCCAGTGACTGAATGTACTTCCCCGGTATCCCTGCTTGTCATAAGAGGTGACTAAGAATGCCCTTTCTGTCTCTAATCTTTCTTTCTTTACTGTCTGTCCTCTTCTGTCCCTCCTCTTCTTGATATTTCCTTATTTCTTTTGGCTTTTATATTCCCTCTACTCCTATTAGGTTAGACATTTTGTTTTGACAAGGGTAGTTTAAGGGCTTCTTATTGACACTGACCCATCCTCCCTTCCGCCCTGTGCTTTAACACCAAACCATTTCATCACCAAGCATCTTCCATCACCAAAGCTGCTTCCATGCCAGGCTTAGTGCCATGTAGCCAGGTTGATGTGGTGCTGGTTCATTAGTCTTTCCTTCCTACTGCCAGTGACAGTCTCATAAATGCAGTGGCCAGGCATCTTACAGTCAGTAGATCTTGACTTTGTTCAGTTCTTGTTAAGGATGATTTTTAACTGTTCTAGCTTTCTCATGTCATCCAAACTTAGAATTAGTCTCTAGAATTACGTCAATAGATATAGATAGATAAAGCACACAGGGAGTATGGTGGATTATCTTTGGGTGTATTATCTGTGTTTACAGTTTTGCCTTCTTAAAAAATTTGGCCTTCATTGCCATGTTTATTGAGTCAAGGTGCTATTGGCTGATGATTATAATTTGTTGTGTGCTGCTGTGTTTGCTGTAGATGCCTGGTGGTCCAGTGGGTTATGGTGGTCTAGTTAGATGTGCTTTGGAATATTACTAGGTCTTTCCACCTGTGTCAAAGCCAACAGGTCTTGAAGTGGTACTTTTTTTTTTTCCTCCAAGGAAAGTTTAAATATCTGCTCTTGAACGCCTCTAAGTTATTTTCTTATGAAATAATGTTGCCCAGCCTGAAATTTTGTTGGTTTAACATGTCAGCTGTTGCCTAAGGTGACTATTAGGTGCTTTTGTTTTTACTATAAGGAGGCATTGTAGTGACTTATACTAAGTTGCTCAGCTTGAAATTTTGAGTTGATATGTTAGCTGTTGCATCAGCTGTTTATTAAGCAATTATCAGTTTTTTCCGTGAGGAGGCATTTTATTAAAACTCACATTGTGCAAGTTTCAAAAGAGAAACTTTTAAAAATTGGCTGCAGTTTTGCTGCAGGTCTGTGCAAATAGTCTCTTGTTGTTTAGATATGGAATTTAGGTATGTGTTTAGATAATCCAGTTGGCTGGTGTATGAATGTTTGGTGTGTTGGTGTTTAGATTAGGTAAATGTGTAGATTAGGTTAGTGGGTTTGGGCGCTGGGTGCCTCAGGAACCACAGCCAAATATTTCAGTTTGCGAGTGGTTCAGTTCCATCAGATGAAAACAAAGCAGCTAATGTGTGTTTGTATTTGCAGGAAGCAAGGTGACTTCTAACAAGATTTGTGAAGATATCAAGACAGCAAGATCAACCCAGCTGTGTCAAGGAAAATGTGTTGTTCCAAGAAGATTGGTAATGTGTTAAAACAGCATCTCTCCCTTTTTGCTTTAACTTGGCCAAAAAATACCATGCTAGTCACGAAGAAGTGCTGTGGAAAGGGTTTAACTTTGACCTAAAATTATGATCTTTGAATCATAACTTTAGCTATACTGTATTAGATTAAAATTAGTGGTGTTAGTCATGAGTGCTGTGGAAAGGATCTAGAGCAATGCTTTTTTTTTTTTCTTTTTACTGAACTAAGTAAAGAACGCTGTCAAAGGATAAATCCTGGCCAAGTTAAAGTGAAAGAACTACAGTTATGTGTACAGAAAGTCCTCGTTTATGCTAGTCATGAAGTGGTGTTGAGTGTTCATTATTTTTTTTTTCCTAATCCACGTAGTTTAGTCATTTTGTTCCTAGGCTCATATGCCAGTCTTGAAGAAGTGGTGAATTATTTTGTGCCCAGGCTTGTCTGAGTATGACATGGTGGTCTGCATGCTGAATTTGCCCTTCATCTGTAGTCCACCATTATCCTTTGGGAAGATAGGGAGATCTATGACTAGTAACCAAGGAGACTCCTGTAGTCCAAGATTATCCTTTGGGAGGATAGGGAGGAAACTGGAGGATGGTTTGTTTAATGGGATTGCGAATTGGACTGGTTGTTGATCAACTCCAGTCTGTCTGGTCAAGCAGACCCATCAGCCACAGGCAAGCAACAGCCACTTGCAGAACCGCCCCACACAGTGAATCAGTGGTCCCTTGAGGCTGACGATGCCTTGCAACAGCGAGGTGTGGGGAGTAGTGTGGAGGTCTGGTTCCTGGATGGATGCTACATTAACATCACCCAGTTAACATGGGCACCGTAGTAGGCTCCACATCACCCCATTATCTGGTTATATGGTTACCACCCAGCATTGGAAATGGTTTTCTGGGTTGCAGGAAACCATTAGGCTTGTAACCTCATGTAGAACCACCTGAAGTGGAAGGAAGAGAAAAAGTGATAGGAAAGAAAGGGAGAAGTAGGGAGAGAGGACAGACAGAAAAAATATGATAGAGTAGGAAGAATTAGGCAGTACTACAGTGCAACCTCAAAAATTTGGAAACATTTAAAGTTCAATTACCATAAAATATTAAATTTAATTTTTATTTCCCAAAATTAACTCAAATGATCAGAGACTTTACCATCAAAAGTAACCAGCTACACACACCTGGCACTGATGAGCTGATGACCTCACTATAAAGCATCTGGTAACCCATATTAAAAATTTCCTTTCCTCCTTGTGGTTAAGAAGCTTTTTATTCTCAGTTTTATCTCACTTTTGTGGTAGGTGGGGGCACTCACCATCCACTCACTCAGTGTAGTGGTCCTGTCAGGTGTCTGCCCTTTCCTCTCCTCTCTCCATTCCTTCCATCCTCTTCCATCTTCCTTTACTTCATTCTTTTCTTGTCCTTCTGCCTACGGGTAACTTTACACTTCCTCTTCTGTCTTTCTTTCCTTCATTCTTTCCTCTTCCTTCTGCCTGTGGGTGACTCTACACTGAGTGACAAGCCAAATGGTTTCCTGTGCACCAGGAAACCATTTACTATGCTGGGTGGTAACCATATAACCAAATTTAGGCGCCTGGTGGTTTAGCGAGTAATTATTGCGCTCCAATTGGATTGAGTCGGTGAAGGTTTATATCCAAGGGGTGGTTGGGGTTGATTGCTCATGTAATGCCACTCCGGGATGAGTGAGGCTGGTCACTCTCATCTTAAATGTCGGGACCAACTGCTTAGCCCCGGGCTCCTACGCACCTCATGGGGCAATGTAGGATTGGATGATGGATGGATGGATGGATTTATCTTACTCAAATTTCACCCTAATTGTGGCTTAAAAAAGGTGTCCTTGCTTTACTGATTAAATTGAAAAAAATTATGCAGCACAAGAATGCAGCCACAAGGACTTGGTGTGTGTGTGATGTGAAATGATTGTGATGGAAAGGACCATGTACAACATAAAAAATTGAAAGTTCTCAGTGCTGTACCAACAGAAACTAGAGTAACTCTTTGCAGGTGTTCTCAAAGATAGTAGTGGCGTTAAACATGACAGTATATGACGTTACAAAGCAGGTGATAAGATTTTGTTGAGTGAAATTATGGTAAATATTCCTTAACCACACAACACCATGGAACACCACATGTCAGATGTCAAGTAACTTTACTCACTTTTGACATAAGCAGGATTGTTGGTAGGCAGCAGTCTCTTAATATAATTGTTACTAATTTGCATCACGTAAACCATTATGCAGTGTATATTTGAGCAGATATAAACCACCATCATCTTTTTCCACTCGTTTCACACACATACTGCATCAATGAGATTGCAGTATTTCTGCAAGATTATAATCATGCAGACTTGCAGTAAATGTACATTATCAGAAAAATACATAAACTATGTGAGCAATGCACACTGTGAAGAAGTGTAGCATCACACCACACTGGTCAGGCTGTAATATAAACAATCAGCTGGTCACCCACTAGGCAATAAGGCAACGTAAGGCAGTGGGCTGTCTAGCCAGACGACATAATCCCATAAGGGATGGCCGTTTGACTTTGAGTTGTTGTATGGGGAGGGGCACTAACCTTCTGCCAATGCACTTGACACATAGGGAACGCGTATGGGTTGGTTATGTGGTTACCACCCAGCATTGTAATTGGTTTCCTGGCTTACAAGAAACCATTAGGCTTGTCACTCAGTGTAAAGATACCTGAAAAGGAAAGAGTAATAAAAAGTGACAGGAAAGATGAGAAATAGGAAGAGAGGACAGAAACAGAAAAATAATGAAGGAAGAAGTAGGCAGCGCTACATTGAGTGGATGATGGTTGCTGAAAGATGTAAATATTCATGTACAGTACTGTAGTTTTACTTAAATGAATGCATAATTACTGTCCCTTACAGCTTACTGATGGATGTTAAATATGAATACAACTGCAGTGTTTTAAAACAAGGGAACATACCGGTATACAAGATGAAACAAATGTGCAAAAAAATACTTAATGGTTTGTAGCAAGTATTGTACTGATAATTATTGCCTTGAGTTAACAGGTAACAGGTGAATGGTAGTATTACAAAAACATTGAAAAAGAAGATGCCTGAAGGCAGCTAGTTAACCCATACTGCAATGCTTAAACTGTGTCATTCGGAGAAATGCTTTGTGTGGTTGAAAATTTTAAAAAGTTCAACTAGTTTGGACACAGGCACTTTGAATTTTAGAGGTTGCACTGTATATCAAGTGAGATGATCACAATCACCTACCTCCTGAGGGACTAGTAACCAAGGAGACTCATGAAAGCAGTCTCCTGTACCAGTAAACTCTATCGCTATACTACATTGATATGACTAGTAACTCTAACCAAGGAGACTATGCCACCTCATGAAGGCACCCTTCTTCATTGCCTATTAGATTTAATTGTTATAACGTGTTTTTAAACCTGACCGATCCCTATTCCCTTTTCTCAGTTGATGGCAGTGTGTTGTCAGATTGGAGGGTTGATATGACTAGTAACCAGCGATGATGGTATCTAGGGCTGGTGGCAGTACTGTCAAAGCAGAGGGAGTGTGGGCATTTGTTGGTTGCCACAAGGGTGTGGGAACTAACTGCATCTTGTTCAGTGTTTGATAAGTGGGTGCATAGGAGATGTAGTGGCAGGGGTGCACCCAGGAATATTTTTTTTGGGGGGGCCATAAAAATGAAAATAGTTGCTAGAATAAAAAATCTTATGCAAGTCACTTTTATTTACTTCATTTCTTACAAGGAAGGAAATTTGGGGGGGGCTATGGCCCCCTTGGCCCCCTCCTGGGTGTGCCCCTGTGTAGTGGTAATAGAGGTAGACTGAAAAATGCTGATTTGGTGTGTGGAGTGTGGGGGAGAGCATATGGAGATTCAGGTATGAAAAGATCGATCTTTCTGGTGTGTTTCTTGAGTGTGAAGGATTTTTAAAAATTTCTGGGACCTGTTATGTGCTGGAGGTGGGCAGGAGTTGGCTCAGTGGCTAGTGTAAGGAGTGGTTGTAAAAAGTTCAGGGAGCTGTTGCCTCTCCTGACATTGAGAGGCCTTTACCTCAGTGCTAAGGGATCTTTCTGTATGTGGCATGTGTTAATAGGGTAATGGTGTATGATGGCGAGACCTGGGTAGTAAAGAAAGAGAATATTGGTAGGCTTAAACGAACAGAATGACCGATTCGATTTATAGGTAATGCATCCTTGAAAGGCAGGCCTTGGGAGGGATGTTAGGTTTGTAATTGAAGAGCTGAGAAGGATGGTACTCGAATGTACTGGTGAATTGATGATGAGGTGTAGAGAGAGATGGTGTGAGCATGTGGAGAGGATGGAGGGTGAGAGGTGTGATTGTTTAGAGTGGAGTTGAGAGGCACACTGAAAAGACGTGGGATGAAGTCATAGAGTGAGACCTCAGGGAATAGGGAATGGACAGGGGGACTGCAAAAGATCAAGGATCATGAAGAGTTGCCCTTAGGTGACCAAGGCCGACTCATGAAAGCATGTTGGAGCCTTTGAAAACAATGAAACTAAAGAGTAATCAGGGAGACTAATTCATACCTCATAAGTAAGGATCATCAAACAATGCAACCCCCCTCCCCCCTATTTTTTTTTGGCCCAGTTATCATTTGAGAAGTGTTCCTATAAAGGTTAGTAAGGGTACAAAATTTCCATTACCAATTATGTGGAGGGAATACTGTTAGTTTAGGCCATACATGTGGCTAAATGAGGACATCTGTATATGCAGTGTTTGTATTTGTAGATGTGGGAGCATCTGTTGGCCAGTCAGTCAGTCAGTCTATTTGATTTATCAACAGTTCTTCACTCATGTAGATTTGAATATATTGCGGCCATCGTGATCCCACATCCATTACTTATATATTTATATATGCTGACCATAAAATATTTTTTTTATTCCAGTAAATCATTCTTTAATATAAATGTTTCTCTAATAAAAATGTTTTAATATTCTGTCTAGTGGAGTATACTATTTTGTGCCTTTAAGACTTTTAATATGGAAAACAGCTTGAGTTTGACAAGGCAGTCGTAGAATCTCCAATATTTTGGAGGTAGTAAAATTAATTGTACTTTTTAAAATCTAACGTCAGTTGTTTTGCCAATGATTGAAGTATTGTTGCAACTTTTAATCAAAATACTAAACACATAACCAAAGAACTGCAGTTAAAAAAACAAAAAAATCCATGCTTCTGGTGCAGACAAAAAATTATTTGAAACTTCTAGACATTTTGCATTAGTGACACAAAGTGATGCAGCGTGCCAGTTTTTATTCTATCTGACTACAACTGTTGCATGTTTATCTCATGTCTATTGCTATGTCAACGATCACTGCCCCTCTGAAACGTCTGCTTGCATCCCTCCACCACTCTGGCGGGTGCGTAGCACCTGTCTTTCAGCAAACTCTTGTCCCTTTTCCATCTGACTCTAATGCAGAAGTTAACCATCACTCCCATTCATTCATGTATGCAACAGGTAAACTCTGGAGCTGCCTTCCTCTTCACTTCCTACTGCCTATGACCCTCCAGTCTTTTTAATGATGTGTGTCCAGGCATCTCAGAATAAATGAATCTTTAATTTGGCTCTTAATTTTTGTGTTGAGGGAACAGTCTTGTAGGCTTTCCAGCATTTGGTTCAATTTTTCTTGCATATTTTTTAAAATCATTGTGGGAACAATGTTGCCTAAAAATTATCTGCTGTAGTGTTCATCCGTCATATTTAACTTAAAGACCATTTGCCTTGGTATGAAATGGCTGGGTAGGCCAGGAACAGCATACTGATCATATATATATACATTTATTAGTTGCCTATTTGCACCAGACCATGAGTGATAAGTTTAAACTTCAGCCAGTCTCGGTTAAGATATACAGTATCTGTTTATTATATGATCAAAAAATCAGTAAAGGGTGTAAACTGTAGGAGTCTGTTCTAAAGAGCAAAAGGTAACCTCCCCACTTTTTTTTTTTTTTTTTAGAACAAAGTCTTAAAGGCAAGAAATGTTACTTCATACCTTGTAAAATATAAACCTTGTGTGGCCATATTTATTATCACTGGAGTGTTTTTTTTTTTTTTTTTTTTTTTTAAGGAAGACCTGTTTTTGGTAGATAAGTTATGCCTGCATTCCACATCTTAGCCTAGTCAGAAATAGGTCATTCTGTTGTCTTTCACTCCAAAAATTAGAAATGGGAGACTAAGGATATGGAGATACTGGAGTGGAGGTGATGGAGAGAGAATTAACTAAGAGTGTGTGTGTGAGTGAGGTGCAGGGGGAGACTGAGGATGAGATGGAGGGTTGTTGTAGAGGTATAGGAGAGAGGATGGTGTAAGTTTGGGGGGGTGGAGAGAGACTGACTAGGAGTGTATGAGAGAGGTGGAGGTGAGGGAAGAGGCAGGGGAGACTGAGGGTTGGAGTGGAGAGATATATGTGAGAGAGGGGGATGTAATTTGGAGGAATGGAGAGTAGGAGACTGAGAGAGTTTGTGATTGAGGTGGAGGGGGGGGGGGGAGGAACTGAGGATGAGATGGAGGGATGTAGTGGGGAGGTACATGAGAGGGAGGAAGTGTAAGTTGGAGGGAGGGCAGTGAAATGGCAAGGGACAGGGAGGCAGTTTGTACCCCTACAGGATTAGTGAATCAGGCAATAGGTGATGGTAGATAGTTTGTCCACACCACATTCGGTTATAGTAATATGGCCATGAGTTAAATATTTTTAAAGACTCGTTTGTTTGCTGAGATTATACTCGGAACACTTAACTTGGCCAAAAATTTTAACCTTTCCAGCCTGAATAACGAGTTGTAGTAGTTTTAAAACAAAGTAGTCACAGACACTGGGGAAAAGGATTTTGAGCCCTAGCATTGCCATTGTATGCCTCAAGTGATGTGACAGCTGGAAAAGAACGGAAATTTGGTCCTAGTTAGTGCGAAGAGTATAAAATTGTTATGTTCAGTGTAGTGTGATTTTGTTGATGGATATTTAACAGGCGTCACAGCCAGTGCATGTTAGTACCTTTGAACCCCTTCAGTACTGTGATCTCTTTACTCAGCTTATTATTGCAACATCCCACATTTTATTATGGTTTATTCTTGCTGCAGCCACACTATTTTATTCAGTGTAGGAAGGAATTCTTACACCATCCCTGCCCTCCTCTCCTGATTCTGGGCTACCCTGGATCCTTGCAATACCCAGCTGTGACCTCCCATATCTGCTCTACCCATCCAGTCTGTCACCACCTCCCTTCCTATACTCAGACATGCCTCACGTATGTGTCATGCCCTCCCATACCTGCCCTACCCTTGCAGTATGTCACTCCCTTAAGCTGAGTAAAATCTTGTGGTGTCAGCAGGCATAAAATGTCCTTGTACTGAAGAGGTTAATTGTCCCAACTGAGTCCTTTGATGTGCCATTTTGACATGTGTGAATGTTTAACTTGTATTAATGCAAACACAGTGCAAAGTGTGTTTAGCAATCAATGCATGTTAATACAGCCCTTCTCATCCTTTGTTGATTGCCATGTTTCTTTGTATAGCTCTGCTCGGCTTATAGGTGGGTAGAGCAATATGAGACATGGCATATGCAAAGTGCTGAGCAGGGCACGCTCTTGGAAGTATCTTGGGGAAGGGCGCCGAACCTATCTCGATAAATGGGCCACGAAAATACGGAATGGCAACCCTTGGAGTTACCAGTCCGTATTTCTCTGGCCCATTTATCGAGATAGTTTATTTTTTGACTTCCATCACTCTTGTGTATATCTAGTGGAAATAAAACCAATGTATTATTACAATGTGTTTATTATATATACCTTTTCTTTACATATATATTTTTTGTATATATATTTAAATGTGGACTTTGAAAAAATATCAAAGAGAATAATACCAAGACATATATGAATAGTACAAAGGAGACATAACTTACTACTATTCCTGTCAGTATTATTCACTTTGATATTTTTTCAAAGTACACATTTTGTACACATATTAGGAAGGAGAGAACACTTGGTACATATACAGTATACAAAGAATCCAATTGATTAAAAGAAATTATGCACTGAAACTTTTTTTGACAAAAATATTGATAAAACATGACTTAGTAACACAGCAGCAACATGACTTAGGGATTTGGTATTATATCTGCAACATGACTTAGTATCATAGCAGCAACATGACTTAGGACTTGGTAACATGACAGCAACATGACTTAGGGACTTGGTAACACAGCAGCAACATGGCTTAGGGACTTGGTAACACAGCAGCAACATGGCTTAGGGACTTGGTAACACAGCAGCAACATGACTTAGGGACTTAGCAACATAGCAGCAACACGACTTAGGGACTTATAAACCGCTGCTAAGCATGAACACACATTCTGGTTTGATTATTACAGAAGCTAAGAAATTAATAAAAATAATGAAATATAAAAAAACAAACCAAATATATATAAACTTAAATTACATAAACAGCAAAGCGAGGGAAGAAGAGAGCAGCAGGGCAAGTTCTAGGGCTGAGAAAGGTGCGTATGACAGGAAAAGCAGGACGTAGTAGTGATGCACGACAGATCAGTGATGGATGGACAGGAATGGGTTGCCAGGGATGGCAGGGCAGGAATGGAAGGACAGGTAAGGGATGACAGGACAGGACAGTGATGACAGGGCAGGGAGGATGTGGCAGGGAACAGCAAGGGTGTAGGGGAGGACATGGCTGTGTATTGCAGGGGTGTAAGGGAGGATGTGACTGTATTGCAGGGGAGGGGAGGACAATGCAAGGGTGCAGGGCAGGTAAACGATGGCAGGACAGTGAGGGAAGGACAAGACAGGGATGGCAGGACAAGACAAGGATGACAGGAATAGCAGGGGACACCTGACGGCGTAGCAAGAGTGGGTTGCAGGGTGGTGGTGGTGGTGGTGGTAGGGTGGGTTGCAGGGTGGTGGTGGTGGTGGTAGGGTGGGTTGCAGGGTGGTGGTAGGGTGGATTGCAGGGTGGTGGTGGTGGTGGTAGGGTGGATTGCAGGGTGGTGGTGGTGGTGGTGGTGGTGGTGGTAGGGTGGATTGCAGGGTGGTGGTGGTGGTGGTGGTAGGGTGGATTGCAGGGTGGTGGCGGTGGTGGTGGTAGGGTGGATTGCAGGGTGGTGGCGGTGGTGGTGGTAGGGTGGATTGCAGGGTGGCGGTGGTGGTGGTGGAAGGGTGGATTGCAGGGTGGCGGTGGTGGTGGTGGTAGGGTGGATTGCAGGGTGGTGGTGGTGGTGGTGGTGGCAGGGTGGTGGTGGTGGTGGTGGTAGGGTGGGTTGCAGGGTGGTGGTGGTGGTGGTAGGGTGGGTTGCAGGGTGGTGGTGGTGGTGGTGGTGGTAGGGTGGGTTGCAGGGTGGTGGTGGTGGTGGTGGTGGTAGGATGGGTTGCAGGGTGGTGGTGGTGGTGGTAGGGTGGGTTGCAGGGCAGTGGTGGTGGTAGGGTGGGTTGCAGGGTGGTGGTGGTGGTAGGGTGGGTTGCAGGGTGGTGGTGGTGGTGGTAGGATGGGTTGCAGGGTGGTGGTGGTGGTGGTAGGGTGGGTTGCAGGGTGGTGGTCGTGGTGGTGGTGGTGGTAGGGTGGGTTGCAGGGTGGTGGTGGTGGTGGTGGTGGTGGTGGTAGGGTGGGTTGCAGGGTGGTGGTGGTGGTGGTGGTAGGGTGGGTGGTAGGGTGGGTTGCAGGGTGGTGGTGGTGGTGGTGGTGGTAGGGTGGGTTGCAGGGTGGTGGTGGTGGTGGTGGTAGGGTGGGTTGCAGGGTGGTGGTGGTAGGGTGGGTTGCAGGGTGGTGGTGGTAGGGTAGGTTGCAGGGTGGTGGTGGTAGGGTGGTGGTGGTGGTGGTGGTGGTGGTAGGGTGGGTTGCAGGGTGGTGGTGGTGGTGGTGGTGGTAGGGTGGGTTGCAGGGTGGTGGTGGTGGTGGTGGTGGTGGTGGTGGTGGTGGTGGTAAGGGAGGTTGCAGGGTGATGGTGGTGGTGGTAAGGGAGGTTGCAGGGTGATGGTGGTCGTGGTAGGGTGGGTTGCAGGGTGGTGGTGGTGGTGGTAGTGTGGGTTGCAGGGCAGTGGTGGTGGTAGGGTATGATGCAGGGTGTTGATGGTGGTGAGGTAGGTTGCTGGGTGGTGGTGGTGGTGGTGGTGGTGGTGGTAGGAAGCTTGGATGTGTGGGAAGAGGAGGAGGAAGGAACAAGAAATGAAGAGAAAGGGGAAGAAAGAGAAGGAGGAGGAGGAGAAGAAAAGGGAGTGGAAGGAGGGAGGGAGGATAATACAAAAAATAACTATTTGAAATACTAAAACACACAGAAAATAACACCCAGATCTGTTTTGTCATATAGTGCTGGCAAGAGGTATCATTAGTTTAAAGCTTCAGAAATTGCTTGTTAGTGTAAAATTATAATAATAGTCAAAATACAAACACTTCACAAACTTCTTAATTAATCTCAAAAGTGTGTTGTGAAAGATCAAGGTTAATTCATCTAGAAAATATCACTAATTTAAATTCAGCATTCATAAACATCTTGTTATTTACCTGCTGTCTTGAATATGATCCTTAAATGCTTGAGAAAAATTCCCTCTTCCTGGGACCTAACCATAACTTCAAGCAATGTTCATCTATCTGCAATTTTCAGGAATATATATCAATTATTAAATAAGGAATTACTTTTTGCTGGCATTATACTCAAACGAAACTCACAATTTACACTTATTTAGTTTGTAATAGTGTGGAAAATGTGCCTTTAGATCTCAGATGAAGTATTTAAATACATTTAAATCCTATGCATACAGATACTGAGGTGCTGCAATAACTTGAAATTAAGAGAATATGACGTGCCTGTAGTAGCGGTTCGGTATTTTTGTAACGTTTGTATCATACTGTTTATAAAGGCTCCAACACACTTGCATTGGCCTTGGACACGCCTAAAGGCTGCTCAATCTCTGACAACCTCCCTATTCAGTTCCTTATCCCTGAGATCACATACAATGACCTCATCCCAGGTCTTTTTCAGTCAGCTTCTGTCAACCCTACCTCCTACGTTCACATTTCTCACCTTCCGCACCCAAATGCCATACAAATGTGGTGCTGGGGAGACAACTTCATGTGATGGCAGGTATAACCAAGCCATGTCTAGTAAAAGGAGCCAGATTCTCACTCACTCACCATATAAGCCTCTGGAATCCTGAGTATCTCAGATTTTTCTCTACATAAGCACTTAGTAATTATCAGCTCCATGACCTTTCTATTCCACACCAACACCAATGCAATATCAGCTGGTGTTCTCAATGCCAAAGATCCCTTGTGGCTAAACACACAGACACAGGACAACCAAAGGACTCTCAATCATGAAACACACGAACACATACACATCGTAAACAACCACTACACCCCAAGACCTCCACACAAACTTATGATGTTGCCTCCTACCCCAGCCTCACTGTGTACCACTTCACAATAAGTTAGTTTACTTTTATCCGACAGAACAGGACCAATCCCATGAAACTTAGTCAAACTTAGTTATGAGACAGGAATGAGTCTCCTTGGTTAATAGTTAAACTGACCCTCCAATCTGACTATACTTTATCAGAGTAAAATAAATGCATTATGGCCATTAAAACCACCTAAGAAGTTGTGCTAGAGCTCTCACTTGACCACTGACCCAAATTAATTATAAGTGACCTCCATCCAAATGAAATGTGAATGGAACTGCATTAGTGTTTAATTATGCCCTGTCTTTTAAGTCATTTTTTTTTCTATAAATATTCAATCCTGTACATACTCATTACCTAGCCACTACAGCCGTTCAAAACCTACAACACTACATGCAGTGCCTCAACAACATCCCCCTTCCTCCTCCACCCAACACTACACTTCCCTCTTCCTCTTCTACCCAACACTACACTTCCCTCTTCCTCCTCTCCCAACACAAAACCTCACACTTTTCCCTCCTACCTAAACAACCCCTATTCAGGAGGAACTGTGCTGTGAAAAGCATATGGAATTTCACAGTACAGGTCATCGGCTCTGACCATCTGCACTAGCTGCATTCCGCCAATGACTGTGATCATCAACCACTGTTAAATTTTATTTTTACTATTTCAGACGTTACATAGACACTACCCAGATGTACATGGCCACTAAAGCCATCTAAAAATCTCCAGCCAAACAGGAACCTTCAAAAACCATTACCAGACATCCACCCTTCAGAAACAACCTTACCCAGAGAAACATGAATACACCTATGCTCTCTCTATCTCTTACTTGAATACCTTATGCTCTTTCATGAATGTTGAGTTGCAAGAATACAGTACATAAGCAATAAATTATGATACTTGCCAAGAAGAAATGCTATGGAAATAATGTAGGGCTGTAATATTTCCCTCCCTACGTGTCAACAAGTGGGTTGGTGGAGGGTTAGTGCCCCTCCCCGTAAAACAACTAACTCAAAGTCAAATGGCCACCCCTTACGGGATTATGGCGTCTGGCAATAGATAGATAGATAGAATATTTCCTTTTTCTGCCACTGAGCAATGTGAAAAAAGCTTCATAAACATGAAAATTTGTGCCAAGTTTGAGTTAAATGAGTGTAACCAGACTCCAACACAACCATCACCTTTCTCTGCTTCAGTGCCAACACAAAATGCAACTCACAAACAATGCACTATGCCCACAATGTGATGCATCCTCCCACACCACAACACATCACATATACCACACTACCAAAATACACTCACCACACGTACCAGAGTGTAATGCCTCCTCCCACACCACAACATACTTACCAAATGTACCACAGTGTAATGCCTCCTCCCACACCACAACACACTTACCACATGTACCACTGTGTAATGAATCCTCCCACACCGCACCACACTCACCACACTACCGCAACAATCCTTCAATATATATCTTTGGGGCTGTCAAGATTTCTGTAGTAAGCCCTCTGAGTTTATGTATGGATGAGCCTGGAGTTGCAACCACCACCATCAACTAACTTACATCTATTTTATCCAGGGCCCGGGAGATGTGCCAAAACACAGGAGCCTCAGCTCAGAAGCGGCCCACAAACCAAGCCAAGATTTACTAATATGTGGCAAATACTCTTCAAAGCTGCATAATCTTGAACTAATAGGTTTATCATCTACTGACAAAGGAGTAAAATATATGGTAAGAAGTAATTTTTCTGCATGAGGGGAATGTGAGAGGAGAGATTGTCAGTATAGGTGATGGGAGGGTCAGAGGGCTGTAATGATTTTTAGCACTAGGGCACCAGGGTCTCTCTCTCTCTCTCTCTCTATTTTATTTCCGGCTAGAACCGCTTGAGGTACGAGCTAAGCATGGGCAGGCAGTTATGTGGCGGAACTATCAATACCACGCCCGGTGAAGTGGACGAACCATCATCATCATAATTTTAACCAATTAGTTTTTCAATCATCATCATAACTATTTTATTTTAAGCAATCATCATCACCAATACCATATCCATTTTTCTTTTTACACATGGATGAAATGTACAGGGTTCATGAAGAAAAGAGGAAATCAAATAGGAGAAACTAGCCAACCGCAAGCCCACTGAAATGGTTCATACACTCATTCACTCACCCTTCAAATCCCAAAAGCTTCAGCACACACACACACACACACACACACACACACACACACACACACATGGGTACATCACACATCCTTGCTCACTCTAACACTGATATTAAACCACTGTCATTTAGATACTTCTCTCTCTCTCTCTCTCTCTCTCTCTCTCTCTCTCTCTCTCTCTCTCTCTCTCTCTCGAATCCCAAACCACCACAACCTATTCTGACAGACCCAGACACCATTACAAAAACCCAAAAAGATCCATAGACGAAGAAAAAGCAACAAAGTAGGAGAAGCATCAACAACATAGCCTAAGAATAGCCTTAACAATCTTGAATACACCTTATAAGCATAAAAATCACCATCATCATCAACTAAAAAGATTCAGATACACAGAAAGCATCAAAGTGTGAGAAACATCAACAGCATATGCAATGAACAGCCTTGGGAATATTACTCTTCTACAAAAGCATAATACTATTAACTCTTACAAAGTCTAAAATGATCGGATCTTGAATTTGGCTCTCTATTGTATTTTGTTTTTCTCTTGGAGGGAACTGTTACTGCGGGCTCATGGCCTTTGGTTCCTTCTTCCTCGCATAAAAAAAAAAAAAAAAAATTGGCTGTGATGTTAGAGAGCTTACCACTATATACAACATACTCTGCCTAACCTAATATTGCATACTGCACAAAACAATCTGCTCAAATAATATTGCTGATTTCTGAGCTACAATGGATTCATAGACGATAGGGATCTGACAGGCAAATTAGTTCTTGCTGATGCTTAAGGAAATATGGCAAATGTCTACGTGATTTGAAACAGTCTACTGGGGCACCTCAGGATCTTTCCATACAACTTTAAACATCTGAAGATGACCATACAAAGGTACATTTACCCATACTATTACATCTATGAATAGAAAAGTAAAAATAACAATACAATTCAACACATCCATATGTAACTGTAGTCAGTTTGCCAAAGCCAGCCAACTTTTATAACCTCAGTACTAAATAATGGGTGTATATAATTCTAAAAGCCTTTGTGATGAGGTAGGGATGAGCCTCCTTGGTTACTAGTACAATTAACTCTCTAGTCTGACAGCACTTGGCCATCAACCAAGCTAAGATGTAAAGAATCTCTGTCAGGTGAAAACAAACTGACTACAGAATAAATCAAGAGAAATGAACAAGTACCAAAAAACTTACTCAAATCAATATACTGTACAGTATAAACGTACAGCCGGCCACAGAAAAAAAAAAAGTTAACAGAAAACAAACTATTAACGCAGGGTTGCCATTCGTACGATAAATTTCGTACATGTACGTTAAACTGCCCCTGGAACGATGTACTGTACAGTACGTACCTTTCCTTATTATCGTACGTTCTGTACGATAATTCTGTTTTGTGGCATAAGAGTTTTAATTTAAAAAAAATTGATAAAAAAGCCTTTTCAAGAGGAAATCATTTCCATAGATAGTATGTTATCTGTAAATTGAGGTCATAATTTTCTTTAGTGCACGTAGGGTAATTGTGTCTATGAGATAGCTAGGCTTGTTGTGCTTGTACTGTACGAAATGTACAGGCACATTTCGAGTCACACTGACGGTTGACCGTTACGATTTGAAACTGATATTCGTCAGTCGTAACCGCGAAGCTGTTGGGCGCAGCCACCTAAGTGACAGGCTCACTATTAGAGCTAGAAATCAGACACCGTTTCCATGTCTTCTAATATGGGTGATAAGGAGCAGGAGGTGCTTCCTGTAACACCACAAAAAAGGTAAGTTGTATGGTGTACTTTTAAGCAGCTGTTCCTTTACAATTTAAAGTTGTTCTTTCACACGTTAAAGTGCAAGCTCAGACAGAAAACAACGATATGGAATTCTGTTAAGTGTGAATATCGTAACGAAGAGGGGAAAATAAAGTGTTTTGATCTGACATAACTTAAATTTCCCGTTCTGTGTCAGTACACAAATGTCACACACACGATCATATATATATATATATATATATATCCCATTGGAACCCCGTGTCCGGAATATTGGACAGAACTGGGATTTTTCAAGTCTTCAAAGTAGGGAACCCCCGGGTAGGGACCTATGAGCTTCGCTACTATGAGCCGATAGGCGGAGGGCGGTACGCTTAGTACCCACCCAGTGCCTCGCCCAGCAACCCCTGGGATCCAATGGGATATATATATATATATATATATATATATATATATATATACCTCAGACTAGTTCCAGTTCGGGTTCACATCGTCAGCAACAGTACAGGAAGAATCAGGCCATGGCTAAGTGGGCCTGTAGTAGTAGCAGTTAAAATATACGATATATTTCACATCCATCCGATATATTTTTACGATAATTTGGGTGGAAAAACGATAATTTTGAAACATCAGTACGTTAACTCGATCAAAAAAATCTGGCAACCCAGTATTAACGACAAATGTTCGCACCGTAAACATTATATGAAGGGAAAATTCTCAACTCATTTATCTCTGACATAATGAAAGGAATCAAGTGGGGATGTTTAATGAGGGGAATCAACTCAGAATGGTTGTTATTCTTGGATATAAATGAAGGGAAACAAGATGCACATTCGCAGTTAACTAAGGATGCTTGTTAGTTCTTAATTTCTCAAAGCTATTCAGGGCAGTATTTTTTTTTTTTTTTTTAATGCAGAAAACAAACAGAAGGCTTTAAGAAATAAACAAAAGAGAGACTGATTCAAGATCCGTTAATTTTGAGATTCCTGGAAATATTGCATTTAAAAGACTGGAGGTCATAGGCACAGGGAAATAAAGACTAAGGAAGACAGTTCTAAACCTGACCTGTCGCCAATTAAAATCTCAAACAAGGACTATAGGTGCATATTTTTCGGTATATTTTTTCCTGTGGCAGACTGTGCAGTACATCACTATGACATGGCAGTAATAAAATTGCAAAAATAACATACCAATACAAGAAAATACGAATAAAAATATAACAACAAATATCAGTATATCAGGGAGGATAAAATGCAAAACATCTATTGTTATTGTTGGGTAAAAAAGCACTATGATTTATAAAAGTCCTTTTATCTCCCACATTTATTTATGATCTTTTGGGCTGATAATATAGGCTGTTGTGGTGGTCCTAGGCTCATTTTCAATATTAAGAATCACAGTAATTGCTAGAAACTAAATAGGCGAATTTAATGAAAGAAAAGAGGCAATATGACCTTCGAATAGTCTTTTTTAGACGTGTGTGATTCTTACTACCAGCAGTCTACTTTGGACAATGACAAGCATTTATCCTTCACAAAATTTCACAGCTCATTTAGCGATACCCTATTCAAGAAGCTAGATGATCAGCACACACATATAAGCTACACAAACAACTGACACTGTTTCACTTTGTGAGAGTGCAATTACTTACAGTGCTGTAAAAATGCTAAAACTGATGCTATATTGGTTCTGAGAAGTGGTTTGGTTACAGCACTACTACAGAGGAATACAGGACCACAGCAACAGCAGCCCACAATTTTACTGAACCATAATACAGGGCTGCCCATATATACAGTATATTGCGTGTTGTCGGCTCAGTCTGCTGGTATGGGGCATGCAGGTATTTTGACGACTTTCTGAAACAGCTACCGGGTATTCAACTATGCTCCAGTTAAGGTAAGGGCATCAAATTACCATCTCTCCTTTGTAATTGCTATTTGAAACAAGCCTGTACTGTATTAAGGTGTTAGTCACGAAGAAGTGCTATGGAAAGGATGCTGGGCCACAGTGCTATCTTATTCTGCCAATGGGGTATGGGAAGTACATCTGCATAAAGAAAAATATCTCATTGTGTGTGTGTGTGTGTGTGTGTGTGTGTGTGTGTGTGTGTGTGTGTCATATCTCCTTGTGTTATGTTTTTGTGTGTGTCATGTCTCCTCATGTCATGTTTCTGTGTGTCATGTCTCTGTGGTTGTTCAATTTGCATGTAGATAGAGCTATAAGAGATAACAGATAGGGAAGTGAACATAGTGAGTGCCTGATGAGAGAGGAAAAGGTGTGGAAACTTTCTGAACTGTTGCTTGCTGATTATACTCTATTGTGAGGAATGTGAACTGCAAGGCTAGGTGAATGAGTCTGGGGGTGTAATAGTTAATGGAATCGAAAGGAGAAAGAAGAGAAGGGTAAAACTATGGTCTTGAGGGAAAAAAAGTCACAACATACACAGTGAGACTGGATGGTGAGGACATCGAGAATGAGAGTGTATCCAAGTACTTAAGTAGTGTGATGAGTAAAGATGGAAGGAAGTGCTTGAAAGGGCACAGCAAGATAGAAAGGTTGCTGGATCATTGAAAACAGTGATCAGGAATAGGGAGGTCAGCATGGAATTGAAGCTTGGATTCTATTGGAAAGAGACACAAATCAAGAGTGAGAGCAGTAGAAATAAAGTAGGATTGTGTGGAGTTTTATGAACTGACAGAAAGAAAAATGATGATGTAAGGAAGCGTTGTGGTACTGTTAGGAAAAATACTTTGAAATGGTTTGGCCATGTAGAGAGAATGCAGAATGAGAGACTGACTAGAAAAGTGTATGTGAGTGAGGTGGCAAGGGAGAGGAGGAGGAGGAGGGAGAGACTAAGGCTGACATGGAAGAATGGAGTGGGGAGATACAAGGGAGGGGAGTGTAAGTTGGAGAGAAGTCAAATGGCAGAAGACAGAGTGATGTGATGTTAATTTGTTTGTGGCCGCCCCTTATGAGACTGAGGTGTCTGGCATTAGATAGATAAAAGTCAGAGGAGTGGAAAAATTTCTGCTTCCTTGAAATAAGACAACTTTATGCAGTTTTGGAAGCAAATGCAAGAGGAGATATTTGATTACTTTATAAAAAATAATGCAAACAATAGATGAAAACAAGCAATCACTATATAGAAAGGAAGGGTTATGGGAAATAGAAAATGATGCACAGTAGACATTGGTAGTGCTGACTGAGCCGGTCACCGCATCAATCATCATCAACATAATCATTATAATAATCAACATCAGCCATCGTATTATACTCATCATTGCAATCATACAGTAATCATCAGCATCATCATCATCCTAGCCTCTTCTTCCCACCTAAGGATGGGGTAAGGTATGGTCCAAAAAGCAAGGACAAAACACATGTACTCAGACATGTTACATATGAACCACCCTGTATTTTTAGCATCTGTGGCATATAACCACGACTTACTTCATCTCTTTGTGAGGTACAGGCATCTGCAAAAGTATGCCAACAATACCACTCTTGGTTACTAACCTTACTCAAACTTTTAGGACATATTAAAAAGTACATCCAATTTCTATTTGATGTTAAGAATACTGTAATCACTTTTCCTGCCACACACACTTTGATGGAACAATAAAGTAAAATACAGACAAAGGGGAATTGACAGGGCCGAGGTTTATATACAAACAGAACTCTCAACATCGCAGTGTTGATTGATGTGGGTGATTGAAACAGAAAACACAGCAGGTACCTCTAAAAGTTCAGGGAATAATCTCAAACACAGATAACGCTGAAGGGAAATTTGCATGACAAATTATATTGGTAAGTGAAGGTTTTTGGTAAACTGATCATCTGATTTGGGAGCTTACAGCATATACCAGTACAGTATGGTTATCATAAGCATTTGAACTGAAACAACTGGACAAACCACAGGCTATAAAAAATGTGTCCACTGCATATCTTGCAAGGACAGGACAAATAATAATAAAAATAATAATAATAATAGTCAATAATCACATCCATGATTCACTGGCGTGTCTAATAGGTGGCACAGGAGGCTTGCTAAGAAATTATGTTAGGAAATCACCACAGCCACAGAGAAGACAAGCCACTTTCACTGAACTAACACCAGATATTGTTCAACTGAGGGAAATACTGTACTAGCAGTCAAAGGCATCAAAAATAACATGGGGAACCTTTCTATCTAAACGTTCTAGCGATTTATCTAGGTAACACTTATAACAATCTGTCTACTACCTGTGTGCATGTATCATGTTTATCTATCTGTGTACTTGTCGATCTACTATCCATGTGCATGTGTAATGTTTATCTATCTGTGTACTTGTGTATCTGTCTTATCAGCTTCAAATAATGTTGAGTTGATGCAAATGCTTAGCAAGGAGACATGCTAATCATGAAGAAGTGCAATGGAAAGGTTTCAAAACTATCTGCAACTGGTATACTGTACACAGGGGATTTGCTTAGTATACTCTTGTTACTCTAACCTGGCATAAAATTACCTTCTCAACAATAGTTACTGTTTATCAAACAGAATAATGCTAGTGATGAAAAAGTGTAATGGGAAGGATGAAGACCTGCAGACAAATACAAGTAAATACACAGGTTACGGACTAAAGATCATAATCATCCTTAGACCCCCAAGAATCATTCTTAAAAAAAAAAAAAAAAAAAAAAAAATCTGGCTTTAGATGGAATAAAGACAGTTGCTCTTCCACTTACAAACATGGAACCTATGCACTTTTGCTGTTGACAAGATTAATGATTTACTAGCTTGGAATTTTATTAGGCCTTGTGGTTTGTTTACTGCTTAGCTGTCAACCTGATAGTGCCAAGAATTGATTCCTGGCACTGCATCATCATCACTATTGTCCATTAGCATGTAAAATGAGTACTTAGATGAAGTAACTGGACTTGTATACCCTAGTGGTGGAATGATCTAGTTATGGAGCCTGGCACTGCCGCTGATCACAATTATCATCATCATCATCAACCCTAACTCCTTTTCCCACCTAAGGATGGGGTGTGGAATTCTCAAGAAAACTTTCCTAAGTAGGGGAACAACTGTTAACATATCCTATCCACATCAATTTGGCTTATGGAGAGGATGCAGAGCCACAGTATTGCTATTCTTATATTCTCTGCTTCTGAGTTATATATGGGAATTAGCCCACCAAAGAACAAAAATCTCTGCCAAGTCATGGTGGACAAGCCAAATAATGTGCAACTCACATATTTCAGGAGGGTGATAGTAGCTGTAGCAGTAGCAGCAGCAGCAGCTGGAGTCCAGTGTCACAGGCCCAGCGGCAGCAGCAGCACCAGCCAACCTCAGTGGCAGCAACAGCAGTGACAGGAGCAGGACATGTGGCCTCAGAAAAAATGACAAGTTTTTAGGGGATATCTCAGGTATGTTGATGATTTAACCCTTTCTCTGTGGAGTAGTTCAGTACTGATCTTTATTAACCCCACAGTATTAGTGCTGGAGAGGGACACGTTCATGTGGTGGCACCAATAGGACGGGGGGGTGGAGCTGCCTGCTTATATTTCTCAGTCTCATCCAAGGAATCAGTGGGCAGTAACAAGAGACAGAGACACATAGACAGATAGATCGATGGATAGATAGAACAGTAAACAGGATTTTGTTTATATTGGGTTTGTTAAATTGGGGATTAAGTGTCCTTTTCTGATTTTTATTGTTAAATTGGGGATTGTGTCCATTTTCTGATTTTTAATTGTATTTTCTGACTGTTTCTTGTTAATATCGTTTTCCTGATGATTTTCCATACATGTAAAAAAAAAAAAAAAAATCGATGATAATGGAGCCAGTATTTTTTAATGAACATTACATATGGTCAGGTTAGGCTAACCTGCATTAATTAAATGAGCTAAGGTTAGATCAGGATATTCCATGGTATTAAAATTTTTCGTAATACCAAAAAAAAAAAAAGCCTTAATTCCTTTTTTTCTGAAATAGCCTCATACTGTGCTGAGGCCCTAACATGGAAAAAATAAAGTTCATATTCCTACGGTGCACGTCTTTCAGAGATGGGTTTGGTTATGTATTTTTAATTCTATTACAAGATAAATTAAGAAAATAAAAAAATAATATAGGGACAATCTGCAGGAGTTCCCATTAACAAATGAAGGGATTTTTCTTACTTGCAAATTCATTTTCGACAACCAGATCCTGTGGAAATATCCTTTATGTTATTAAAGGTTGTGCAGTTCACTCATGACAAATAAGGAAGATCACTGGTTAAATGAATCAAGGTCTACTGGCTTTCTCTGGCAAGTGACAATAACAACAGTCCTCCATACAAGAAAAGCTGTCTGTCTATCTATCTATTGCCAGACGCCATAATCCCGTACGGGGTGGCCATTTGTCTATCTATCTATCTATAGCCCGACGCCCTAATCCCGCAAAGGGTGGCCGCAGACAAAACGCCTCCAGGTCGCTCTGTCACCCACCATTTGACTACCCTCCCCCCAACTCACCCCCCTCCTCTACCTCTCAACTCCATCCCTCCACCTCATCCTCGGTCTACCTCTCCCTCTCCCTCCCTCCACCTCACCTACATACACCCTCTTAGTCAGTCTTTCATTCTCCATTCTCTTCACATGTCCCAACCACCTCAGTGTATTTCTCTTAATCTTCTCAACCACATCCACATCTACCCCACATCGGTCCTTCACTTCTTCATTCTTCAACCTGTCCCTCCACGTCACTCACGTCACTCCCCAGGCTCCTCTCAAGTAACTCATTTCCACTGCTCTCACTCTTGACTTGTTCCCCTCTTGCAAGGTCCATGCCTCGCTTCCGTACGTCAGGGTAGGGATCACAATACTATCATGCAGTGACTTCTTAACTTCCATACTCACCTCCCAATTTCTTATCACTGCTTTCAGTGTACCAACGACCTTCCTTCCCTGCTGTACCCTTTCACGCACTTCATCCCCCAAAGTTCCATCCTTACTCATCACACTACCCAAGTACTTGAATGCACTCACATTCTCCATATCCTCACCATCCAACCTCACTGCACACTCTGTGACTTCATTCCTCTCAAACACCATAACTTTACTTTTGTTTACATTAACTTTCAGATTCCTCCTCTTACACACTGTCCCAAATTCATTCATCAAACCTTGCAACTCCCATTCATCTTCACTCAAAAGTACTGTATCATCAGCAAACAGCAACACCGGAAGCTTCCACATCTCACCCTCATTCATTAGAGCCACCCCCACATCCACTGCCCTACCCTGCACCTCCTTTACAACCCCATCCATCTATATATTAAACAGCCATGGAGACATCACACAACCCTGTTTCAGTCCCACATTGAGATCAAAGAACTCACTCAGCTCACCATCCACTCGCACCGTAACCCTAGCTCCCTCGTACATACTCTTCACAGCACTCAACAATTTCCCCTCCACTCCATATATTCTTAATACCTTCCACATACCTTGCCTATCTATTCTGTCATAAGCTTTCTCTAAGTCCATGAAGGCAGCATACACTTTCCTTCCCTTCTCTAGATACTTCTCCACTAAACATCTTAGAACAAATATCTGATCTACACACCCTTTTCCCTTCCTAAATCCCCCTTGTTCTTCTCCAACTAGCTCCTCTGTCATGCCTAACGCTATCAATGAGTATTCTACCATATATTTTACCAGTCACACTAAGTAGGCAAATACTCCTATGGTTACCACATACTTCTCTCTCTCCTTTTCTTTTGTATAAAGGAACAATTATACCTGATTTCCAGTCCTCTGGAACTCTTCCCTCTTCCCAAGCCAATCTACACATCTTCCATATCCACTCCACAACAATCTCACCCCCATACCTAAGCATTTCACCACACACTCCATCAATTCCTGGGGCCTTTCCCAACTTAATATTCTTCATCGCTTCCACTACTTCCGCCCTACTGATCTCTTCCTCCCTCCTCTCATCTCTTCTCCCAGCCATTCCCCAACCACTTATACTTGCACTACTCTCACTCTCCACATTCAACAAATCCTCAAATTGCTCCTTCCATCTCCTCAGTTTCTCCTCCTTACCAAAAATCTATTATTCCTATCTTTCACTCCCCTACAATTTCCCCTTTCTCACTGCCTTACTTTCTTTACCTCCTTCCAAAACAATTTCTTACTCTCCCTCCATTTCACACTCAGATTCCTCCCAAACTCCTCATCCACTTTCATTTTACTCTCCTTCACCAATCTCTTAACCTCCCTTCTCCTGCACACATATACCTCTCTCTTCTCTCTCTCATCTTCTCCCCTACCTCTACTCGCTAACCATTCACTATATGCCTTCTTCTTTTGTTCCACAGCTCGTTTCACCTCATCATTCCACCATGCTGTCCCTTGCACACCCTTGCATCTCCTCCTCACTCCACAAACTGCCTCACACGCTGCGCCTATCTCCCGTGAATATCTTACATACGTCTTCCACCCCTTCCATCTGCTCTAGCTCATACCGTCCCAGTCTTTCTTCCACTATGCTCTTATACTCTGTCATTTTCTCACTATCTTGCAATTTCTCCACTCTTCTCGCAGGAGTTGCTTCCTCCTGTCTTCCCCTTCGTCTCCTCAGCCACTTTCTTTGCAGCTCTACCTTGGCCATTACTAAGTGATGGTCCGAGACTCCATTCCCCCACCCTCTCCACACTCTTGCATGCAACACTTGTCTTCTCATTCGCTCATCCATACACACGTAGTCTATCATTGCCTTTCGTTCAACAAGTTCACCATCCATCCTCCTCATTACTCTCCATGTATACCGGTGGATCATCTTATGCCGAAAGTAGGTGTTGGCTATTGCCAACCCCTTACAAGCACAGATGTCCACCAAAGCACTTCCATTCCCATCTACGTCAGCTGGCACACCCACTGACCAACCACTCCATCCATTTGACTCTGAGTTATTTGTTTTACAGGGAGGGGCACTAACCCTCCACCAACCCACTTGACACGTAGGGAGCACGTATGGTTTGGTTATATGGTTACCACCCAGCGTTGTAAATGGTTTCTTGGCTTACAGGAAACCATTTGGCTTGTCACTCAATGTAAAGCCACTTGTAACGGAAAGAAAAGCATTACGTAGTGACAGGAAAGATGGGAGAAATAGGAAAAGAGGAGGGCAGGCACAGAAAAAGAATGATAAAGGCTAAGGAAGAAGTAGGCAGCACTACATCAAGTGAGTGGATGATGGTCGTGTCCAAGAAATTTTGCATGTAGTTAAATCCATGGCGCCTGTGGAATCATCTGTGTATTAATATTCAAGCCATGTACCTCCTATGAACCATAACATAGAAAATTAGTTAACGATGTACCTATACTCTGTTTTTTTTTATTGAGGCGAAGATGCACTTGACAAGTTGATGATTGGCTGAATGCAGCACGTCCAAAAAATATTTACTAACCCAAATTTCCCTCTCACATATTTATTGTCAGTTAATGCTGCTAGATTATGAAGCAATGTTGCATTCAGCCAATAATCACCAATCTGTAAAGTGAATCTTCGCCTCGATAAAAAAAAACTGAGTATAGTTCATGGCCCGCCCATCTTTAAATGCCAGAAGACGGAGTGTTACCAATGCTGCTAGACCGACCTGTTCTCAAACTCTGCTAGACTGTTAAATAGCAAAAATCTCTAGAATATCTCAAAAACATGATATATAATCTATGGAATACCGATAAGCATGTAGAAATTTCAAGAATATAGGAAGATATCTTGCACCTAAACGTTAATATAATTGCTAAATGGAAGTAGAGCAAAAAACAAAATTGACGCTAAATACAGTACCCTCAAGAAAATAACTATAAAAGGACACGCAGTCATAAAAAATGATTGCTTGAGCTTCATATTGTTATAGAAAAAAGCTACATTTCTTGCATCTAGACGCTAAAATTGACCCCAAATAAAATACCACATCGTTTAGAAAAATGGTTAACTTTGGTAATACGAATCTTGGCACCAAAACTCGAAATGGTCTTAGTAAATTCTACATAAAACGGATTCTTGCCTTGATTATTGTTATTTCTGTTAGACTTAGTAACCAAAAAATAATCACATATTTTAGAATAAACTGTTTACGTATTCTGTAAAACATTATTATTACTTTTCACAGTGACTATTACTTTTATTCGTCCTTGAGCAGGTTTGATTCATCACTGGAACATAAACTTCGAGGAGGGAGAGAGCGTTGCAGATAAGTGGTCTTTATTTGTTTCTTGTTTTTCCTCCATGTCATATTTTACGTGAAGTAGGCTTAATATGCCGTGTTATTACAGACTCGAGATCAGTTGGAACACACAAAATAACGTTTTTAAGGAGTAATTTTAAGTGAAAACAGGTTAAAATTCCTTTCACTGGCGTCGAAAATGGTAGCGTCACTTGGTCCGAGGTCGCCGGTTCAGTCACTTGTATTATTTTTTCTTTCATGCTGCCCCCAAATAACATCGTCCATCCTTGTGCGTGATATCAGGTTGTGAGGAAATTAAGGGCGGTTGTTTAACGTAGTAGCATGAAATGTCCTTGGATTGAGGTGTTAAAGTAGACCTATAAATCTATAAACTGCACATAAATTATTAGAAAACCAACTGGATTATAGACATGAATTTATATTGTTTGGTATTTTAGGAAAATCTGACCATCAGATCGTTCGCGTCACTAGTTTCATAGTTTTCGTCCTGGCAGCCCCATTAGTTAGGGTTTGGGGGACGATTTTCAAAGTAAAAATCGATCAAAACATTATGATCATGGGAAAAACATATTTTGATCTGAAATAGAGTCAGATATTGCACAATTTGGTAAATTTTTAAAAGTAACCAACGTTTTCTTTTATTATTATTTTTATGGTTTCCAATGCAAAATACTGTGCTTTAATTAGTTTTGACCCTCATGTTGAGGGGAAAATCCCCTTTTTGGAATTTTGAGTAAGATTTCCAAAAGTGAGTTTATTCCCCAAAATCAAGATCAAGATTAATTAAAAACACACAATTTTGCATTAAAATAACCCAAACTAACCTAACCTAGGCCTAACCAAGAGCCTGACAGACGGAATGTACACGCCTGCACCAGCTAATATGGCGCAACATTCATCCGTTACTGAGCGACAGCCTAACCTAAGCCACTATATGACTACCCCTACAAAATTTGCTCCCCCAACTCAAACTAGGCTTAAAAGGTAAGTCTTAGTTAGAATAGTTCAGGGACGTAATATAACGAAAATTGGTAACGTTGGTTACTTCTAAAGTTATACCCACAATTTAAAAAAAAATAAAACCAGAGATGTCTAACCGAACATGTATCTGTCTATCTATTGCCAGACACCATAATCCCGTAAAGGGTGGCCATTTGACAGAGTTAGTTGTTTTACAGGGATATGATGCAAATAAATATGAATTACAAGCCATTTGCATATGGTACCTAACTTTTTTTTTTTTTTTTAAATACCTTTCAGGAGCCAGGGGACAACCTTATTATGCAGTTTTCCTCACTTTAACAAAAGTATATATTTTTTAAAGTTTTCAGGGTACTGTGGTAGTGATATCAATTTTGTTTTTAATCCTTTAATTTTTTTTCTTGGTTTTCTTCAAGGGGACTTGGGACTGTCTTATTTTGAAGTTTTCTCCAGTTTATTCTCAACAGCATTAAAGTCCATATCATTTCATTTTTTGTTTCGTTATTGAAGGCTCCAACATGCATGCATGTGTTGGCCTTGTTCACCTAATGACAGCTCTCTGTGCTGCTCGATCTCTGGCAGCTTCCCTGTTCAGCCCCCAATACTGAGGTCACACTCAATGATCTCATCCCAGGTCTTTTTTTTTTTGTCTGCCTCTCGCATCCCTACCCCTAACGTTAACACTTCCCACGTTGTGCACCCATTTATCATCCCCCATCCTCTCCACATCCCCAAACCATCTCAATCTACCCATGAATCTACCTCCATCACAACACCAATACACTCCAGTCCCATCCAACCTCTCAGTTCTTCCATTGTGAACCTAGCACCCCCCGTCCTTGCACTCAGGGACTCGCTGAACATCCACCAAATCATCATCATTTATGTATGTTTGAACTTGCACATATCCTCTTCCTTTATTGCCCAGGTCTCGCTACCATACAGCATCACACTTATAACATGCTGCATACAAAGTTCCCAGAGCATGGTGGGAGAGCCCTTTCAATGTCAGGAGAGGCAACAGATTCCTAAACTTAATCCAACCACTCTTCACTCTAGCCACAGAACTAGCTCCAGCCCCACCTCAACCACATAACATTTCTTCCAAATAACAAAACTGTTCCTTACTCTCATGAGACTCACCAGCATGTTCAATATTTTCATGCCTGTCTATCTTCACATGTTCTCTCCAACATACTGCACACATGAAATCAGCATTGTCTCGCAGTCTACCTCCACTACTGCATCTCTCATGCTGCCACTTATCACAAACACTGCACAAGATGGAATTACTTCCCACATCCTTATGGCAAATCCCACATGGCCACCCTCCTTCTTTTTTGGAATTTTATTTTATTTCTTTTATTCAGCGTGTTTTAAAGTTTCAATTATTTTTTTTTATAAGTAGTAAGTTGCTCACCTGGTTGGCTACCCTTTTTTACACTGGTTAGTTAGGCAGTGAGAGGAGCTGCATAAAGGAAAACAAAGGCAGCACAAATCTGCAGGTACGCCAGTCAAATGGGACAGCAAAAGCAATCTAATATTATCAGTGGAAAAGACTGAGTTTAACTGTCTTTGTTTAGAGTTGCAGCAGTGCCAAAGACAGACAGCCGCCATCCTAAAACACCATTTCAGTACAGTACTGATTTATCCTCATCAGTGTTGGTTTATCTAAACCTAACCCAAATTATCTTAAATCTATCCTCATTTATTGTACCCCACCAATATCTAACCTAATTTGTCCTAACCTTACCTAACATTTCATAAATAACCTCATTTATCCGGACCTGAGCATGTTTAATCTACTTTATCCTAACATGGAAAATTATTTCAGTGGGAAACAAGCATCACTGTGAGACAGATGTAAATATTGATATAGATACAGGAAAACAAGTCTCCCTTCTTGATACAGGTATCACAAGTAACAGTCTTGTTACTTGGGAGAGGTGGATCAGTGAAGCCATTTCCAAAGCAACCTAAGACAAGCCTGACTATAAATAAATAAATAAAAAAGATAATAATCATATCTCTAGTGTAGGGGCATGCATATTAAGCTCTTTATTTCCATTGAGCTTCAACATTTTGAACTGAAGCCTTTGTTCAGCTGAGGAGAGAGGTATCAGAATGGAACAATTAGAGAATTAATAAAACCGTTCACTACTACAATCATTCAGGTTAATAACTAGAACATTGATATGTTGCTTTTGTTGTGGACCCAGGCTCATCTGACAGTGAACCTAATGGACGGCAGGATGAAGTTGCCATTTTTGTCCAGTTTGCAGTCCTCCTTCGGAGGGATAGAGAAGTAGTTTAATGTTTCTGTGAAGCACAGGAGCAGAGGAATAATAGTAGGAGTTACTATGCAGGCCCTCTCCAGCACCTTAAAACTGACATAAATAACGTACCAGAGAACGCTAAGGTGGAATATTCAGATTGGTTTGGAAGAAATGCTACAAGGCCTCAAAGGCCCACAAGAATACACCTTTGGTTTTCAAAACACTAATTGTTATCCCTTTTTTTAGGTGGTGTGACATGGAGGGAGGGCAGATGGATTGAGAAATGGAGACTTTGTGGTCACTGCCTTGAAACTGTCTGACTATGTTAGCTAGATAATTCATTTACTATACTGTATATGGTATATTTCACTAGTAATGGTATTATAATTATTGCCATTATTTATTATTATTATTATTATTATTATTCAATGTTAGGTAGATGAAGTCCTCATTAAAATGAAATTGCTTATTGAAGTTCCATTGCAGCTCATAATTTTATTAGCACCCAATTCACAGTACTGGTAGTTGTATGTAAAATGGTAGTCCCTTACTGTAAAGTAGCATTTTTGTGCCTCCCTATTTATTGTTAAATCCTCAGTATAGTTTACAGAATTTTTGTAATAAATTTCCCTTGTCAGTGATAAAGTTGATTTGCTACTTCTTAATGTGCAGTGGGTGATATTTGTAATAATTAATTGTAATTTATCACTCAGCCATTATGATTACTAGCTGTTGTTATTTTGTTGTGATCCAACCTCATCTAAATATGGACTGAATGGGCCGGGGGCTGAAGTTTTCCTTCTGCAGTACACCATTCTTTGCTGGGGGAATAGGGAGGAGTTGAAGGTTTATAAAGCTAGGTAGTAGAGCTGCCAGGTTATGTCATTGCCAGCATGTGAGGGCATACTTCATCAGCACTGATTTTGTAAACTAAAAATATTTATGATGTAACTCTTCCATAGTAAACGGGCTATCTTATGTTCAGACCTTAGCACTAAGGCCTATTATTGGGTTTCAGAGAGTGTCCTCATGTTCCAAATGAAAATTGAGAAGTCACCAATGCTGCTACTACTACAAGTGCCTACCACAAACATTACCACCACCTCCACAACCATCACCACCTCCACCACCAATGCTTCTGCTGCTTTTTGTGGGCTTCTGTGAGTAACAAAATATTTTTTCATTAATTGTTGCATTGGTACAAAAATGGTTCTGCCAGTGCTATCCATCCCATCCGGGATTAAGGCTTTCGGTTATATGTAGACTCATTTCACTCTAGTCTGACCTGAGATTACTATTTTGCCATCAGGAATGCTTGGGATTAAGGAATTTGGCTGTCGAGTGAAACTGATTGAGAAGTATTGACATAGGATTATAGGTCTGTGATTCGGGCTGCATTCAGTTAAAACTGTTGTTGGGCCCTTGGTTATGAACCCACTGGACTGCAGGCTGAAATATCCATTCTCCTGTGCAGTCCAAAATCCTCTCCGTGGGATATATTAAAAAAGATAGCTGAAGGGCATTCCTATACTTTGCGCTTTTGTATCGGTCCCACTACATGAAGGCGCCCCTCCTACTAATTGCTCTTTATCAACAAAAATAAATGTTGGGCTTCTGAGGTTCATTTCTCCATTTTTTAAATACAGGTACAACACCAGTTTTCTGGCACCCTTCATTCCAGAGCCGTGTTGGATGAACCGTTTTGCCAGACTAACCTAGGCTACTTGTGTCACGTCCAATAACTCAACTGGGACCATTGGAGATCATGTATAATAATTCAACAATACATCTCTGACCCACTGTCCTTCAGAGTAATGACACGCATGTTCAGATTTAATTTTTTTCTATGGAAGAACTCAGCCTGGTCTGTTAGCAAGCTTCCTGACAAGTCCACTTCATCTGACGCTGTCGAAACCATTCCATATCACGTTCAGTACTCATACCATCTTTCATAGGTTTTCTCATGTTCATTTGATTTTTCAGATTACTGTCTTCCTAGAAAACAACTCTGAAATGTAATAATGCTTGATGCACTCCACCGTCATTTACTGTATAAAGCTTCAATAGATACCAGTGATGAAAATAACCATTTGAATTTACTGTGGTTGTCATTAAGAATATTAACTGAAATGGCAATATAGTACGTAAAGGTAAACTTAACTAAAGAATGAGAATTTAGATGAAGTGTTGTATTCACAAGAACAGAAATTGATGGTTAGGAATGGTTAATTGTGAGAATTTCGTATTCACAAAATACATTGATAACGATAGTGGCTCAGAAAATTAATTAGGAGTAAAAGAAAGACTGCCTGGTTCACAGTCAAGAGTAGCAGAATCAGTGTGGCATTGCTGATCCAGTCCCTCCAGTTGTTTTAGGGATTATTACTTGAGTATTAGACAAAAGAGTGGGTGTAAACTTTTGGGCCCTGAATCATTAATTGCTTAATTGGTTATTGATGGCTTTTGTCATTGCGGTAGTTTGGCGGACCACTAAGCCATGATGAAGGAGGTTTGACTGTATTGGAATAGACTGGTGTTTATGCATGACGCCATCACTGGCACCTGCATCTTTCTTTGAAGCCATAGCTACGGTTAATGTAAGTAAAATAAGAATCAAACAAAATACAGGTGTCACCACTAAGACAGGCAGCATAAATGAGCACTCGCTACACTGAACACTTTGGCCACCTGGTAAACTACTCTGGCAGGTGCGAGAATTTCAAGTACCCTCTCATGATATTGTCCAGATTAAAAGCTGGACCATCTGATGCTGGAAAATTGGTGTTGTACCCATACCATATTAAGTGTAAGAGCTTTGGACCCTACCTCACCCTGCAGTCCCCCATCCTTCTTGCAGGGGGAGGGAGTTGAGGGGCATTTATATTGGCAGCTATCTGCACCATTGACACTGGAAGATGCCTGTTTTCAATAGTTTTATTGATATTTTTATGTATATTACAAGGTGCGTCAATCAGTGCCTTTCCATGGACCTGAGTTACAATTGCAAGCAAAACTTCACCGACAGTCTCCTTCCAGCATTGTGTTCTGCCTTCCCTATATCTCATTCCTCCCTGAATGTCAGTGTCCCTCCTCCTCAGACCCATTTGTCATGTGCGTCTGACAACAAAGTATTTCATGTATCGGATTTCTCATTCCTTCCCATGCATCAAAGACTAATATTTCTTCTCATCCCCTTCATGTTGCCATCACATCACAGTACTTTGTTTTCTGTAATTAATTTCTCTGTCTTTCCCAAGCACATCAGTGATTTATGTAATTAACTTCTCATTCTTTCCCAAAGATAAGAGTGTCCTTTCTTCTCAGTCCCCTTTGTTGTTTGGTTCATATTGCTGTCTCATAATACCATATATCACCTTCCACTCAACAGCTGGCAGGGAAGTGTCAGCAAAATTTTGACTGTAATTGTGCCAGGTCAGTAATGTGGCAGAACCATGCAGTAATTCCTCATTTTAAGTCCAGTTGATAGTTGATTTAGCTTCCAGTCCATAGAAAACATCAGCTGTACCTTGGCAGACTTTTTAATGCAAGTAAGAAGGAACCAAAGGTCAGGAGCCGACAAGATTGTTCCCTCAAAGAAAAAACAAAACCAAGATAACAGCCAAATTCAAGATCTGCTTATGCCTTTTACTTTTATTTATTTATTTTATTGTCCTATTTGTCTCATATTTGAGACACACACACAGGAAAAAAACAAAAAGTTGCTGCATGACCTCAGGTGCTAGCCAATTAAACTTAAGTATCAGTTCTTAGGCTAGACCATATAGTCCTGCAAGTGTTAGTAATATTATGTTATGGCTCCCCGATTCTGGCTTTATTTTATTTTTATTTATTTTTTGTACTGAGGATCAAAATGTATCTATTTTAAATATTTAACTGCAGTAAAAGTACATCAGGTCAGCTCAGATGTTGCTGCACTGGAACACAAAATTTCCAGTGAAAGGGAATCACAAAGCACAAACTTGCTGCTAGAACTGCAGCCCACTAAGCAATACACATCTAAGAGTATGCCAGAAGCATAAATAGCATATGTAAACTTACTGTGTCTGCAACTATCACTGTGTAAATTTATCAGAGAGCCCTATTCCTTTAAACCTTAGCACGGTACCAAGATTTTGAGGCCCTGCTTATTCTGTAGTCTGCTTTCTGTGCATTACTAACTTTAAAATGCTTCCCAACTTTCTGGTATCACAGCTTCACTATAATTGCTTCTGATCTCTGTATACCTTCACTGTAATTCCTAATTTCTTTCTTCATGTTACCCTGTCATCACTGTGCACGAGTGCTTCCCCACTTAAAACTTTTTCCTAGCCTTCATCCACTTTGTTTCAATTTATTTCCCTGGCTTCCTTCTAATGCCTTAACACTGTACTGCTCTACCTCCACTGTGTTCCCTTAAAGTAACAAATCTCTGAGTTTTCCTGCCATAACTTTTCCCCACACACACATGCTGGTAATCAACATTTCCTTGAGAACTTGATTAAAATAACATCTTGTGGAAGTATGACAGAGGGGGAAAAAATGAAATAAAAAATAAAAAAATAAGATCCATCAATAGGTTTTCCCATTAACATATTGCTGCTGTACAAACACTTTCACATTTTAAAGCAAATGTATAATAACCAAACATGTACCATACAAATGACATCTCTCTCTCCATTACATACTGCAATGCAATCCCCTCCCCCCTTATTTATTTATTTATTTATTTTTTTTTTTTAGGGAGGGGGGACAACCTGACCCCCCCCCACCAACTACACCTTTACCTCAAACTTATCCCTATCTCCCAAAAGGCAGATAGTTGACTACACAGTCTCTAGTCTTTTAAAGGCAATGTGTTCAGGTATCTCGAAATGAACAGATCTTGGATACAGCTTTCTTAACTGCATAAGCACAGCATAAATCTTTCCAACCCTACCCAAAGACAAAAGCGTACCTTTTAGCCCAGTTGATGGCCAGGAGTCGTCTGATTAGAATGCTGATTTGACCAGCAACCAATGAGATTCATTTCCACTTTATACCTAAATCTCACTGAATTTCATGAAAGCATAATTTAGCAGTCAAGTTGTAGAACTGGCCAAATTTCATAGGACGAACACAAACCAACTTCGGTAACGAAGGAGATTTCATTTTTACCACATACCTAAACCTCATTAACTCTAATACACCAATGACTTAACATTCAATTTGTAAGAGTAGCCCATTCACATCATATGAAAATAAACCTATTATAGCCAGACTTCAATGTGGCCACCACCTTCCCCTGCTACTTCCTCATTGGTCAGTCTGTCTCTCCATGTGATTCCACAGGCTTCTCTCAAATAACTCATTTCCACTGCTCTCACCCTTGACTTCTGTCCCTCCAACAAGGTCCAAGATTCATTCCATACATCAGAGTTGGCATCACAATACTGTCATGTAGTAACTTTATAATCAATTACAAAAATAATGATAAATACAAAAAAAGAACATAATTATAAGTACAAAAAAGGACAGTCAAAATAAGTAGAGAGCAAATGATCATAAAATAAATAGAAAACAATAAATACCCATCAAAAATAAAGCAGGGACATACATAATACAGTTGCATCAGTACAAGTACTTATGAACTTAATTGGGACTGGGGTGGCCCATAATTCATAAAGTTAGGACATGAAATTTTTTAATACTGTTTACTCGACAAAAATATGGTAATCATTGATGAAAAAGTGAACTCTGGTAGCAATTGAAGCACAGTACCAGTGTTTTTTTATCATAAATACTGTATTCTGCACAGTACAATATGTACAGTGTTTGGTAGATAGAATCCACTAGCTGTAATTCAGCAGGCTTCCTAAAGAGCATGTACCTCCAAAAGTTCCTAACATGAATATTTGTGTGTTGGGTTCCAACTGTATAGGCAAAGGTAAAAACTGAGAGGAAACAGCACATGTGTTTGTATGCTGGAGTTTGTGGGTGATTGACAGCTTTTTGTATTATTCTTTTATCTTAAATTCGCCAAAATACCAGTGTTTACCTTGTAGCTCAGTCTCTATAGCTCATTGGCAAAAAAAGACAATGCATTAGCTCAACCTCTTATCTGCTGTATAGTACTCCTTCATGACTGTGATCATGCAGGCAACCTTCCCAAGTTCAAACTTCTAAGCATGAAATATGTCCAATGTTCAAGTGCATTAAACAAGCTGCCCAAGCGTGGCTGTGTATGAATTTTACCATTTGTTTAATTGATGCTCAGACAACTTGTAGCAATCTACATGCAGTCCATGAATTAATTGCAGGCTGACAGTGCATATGTGTTTCTCTTAGACAACACTAATTTAAAGTTTTAATTCTTGACAGTGGCCACCAAAATGCAATGTATTGGTAGTTTTGAATGCAGTGTTCCAAAAATAGAAATATGTGACACTTCCTTTGTACAGAAAGTTGAAAGACAGTACATTTTTACGTAAGTTAGGCAGGGCTGTGCAACCTGTTCCCAAGAATCCATTTTGGTGTTGCAGGTATAATATGTTATAATAAAGTAATGAAAAGCTTTTTTAGTTTATGGTGAATTGGATTAGGGAATTGTCTAATGAAAGTCATTGCAGATTTTGTGTGTGTGTGTGGGGGGGGGGCAAAGGTTTCAGGGCCTATCCTCAGGGCATATCCCCAAGGCCCAGTAGTCCTCCTACAACACCACATGTCACCACTTTGGCATTAACACCCACCATCCATATTGAATACATGCTAGGGCTGTCTCATACAGGACTGGTTTATTGGTATTAGAAGGGGTGTTTTTATGACATGTCAGCGGGTCTTCTGGTAGATCAGTAAAGCCTATTTTTTTATGAAATTCAAATCCATAAACTGTTCCCTGCCCCAGCGAGGATTTGAACTGGGGTCCGTTAGGACTGCAGGCCACGTCTCTACTGATTGAACCACTACCTTCCTCAGTTAAAAGTATTGTAAGAAAAGTAAAATAAATTTATTGTTGTTCGGATAAAGCTTCCCTGCCTTTTTCAGTCACTTTAATTTGATTATCTTTATTCAGGAAAATGGAAACAAGATATTTTGAATGAAAAGGAAACTTAGTGTCAGTATGAATAGAAAGGCTGGTTGCATTTCATTCGTTCGTTTCTTCCTTTTATAAAGGCTTCAGCATGCTTGCATGCTGGAGCCTTAATCATCCAGTGGCGGCTGTCCATGCTACTCTATAGATGGGGGGGGGGGAACTATCTGAATTCATAACTAGAGTACACTCCTCTAAAGTTCTCAGTTATTTCTAAAATTTAAACAGCTTCAACCCAAGGAATTTGAATTTGGTAAGGTTGACTGTATTGTAGTCTCAGTCTGTTATTGCAACTCTGTTTTCAGCATGGAAAGATGGCAAATTTAGGCTAATTAAAAATAAAAGGAATTAAGGTAATCTAAAATTCAGCTGTACTCTACCTTTTTGTTGGCTTCATAGGGCTGCAGTTCAAGCTGTTTTATGGTCCTGAAGGGCACTGCTCTTCATAAGTCATGGTTTCCTTATGCTGATATTAGTTTGCTCATAAAGACTCCAATATGCATGCTTCGGCCTTGCTCACCTGATGGCAATTCTCCACGCTGCTTGATTTCTTGCGGCCTTTCTGTTCAGTTGCTGATCCCTGGTGTCCCACTGATGTTGTCCCAGTCTATTGTTGGTGTACCTGTCACAATAGACACAGCACGGTGCTGTTGGTTATTGAGTTTTAAGGCTTATCGGTGCATGGTTAGGTTTTACTTACAGGACTTTTCAATAGACTTTCCTTTCATTCAGTCATTTTTCGTGTTATTGCTTGAAGGAAATTATATGGTAATTTTCATTTATAGTTCACAACATTGACTTAGCAGTGGTTTTTGTCCATTTTCAGCATATTTCCCTTGGGTGAATTGTGATTAACACAGTGCTGTGGCTCCACTCCCTTTTTGTGACTAGCACCATAAACTAGTGTTCATATCTTGGACAGTAACAGCTCATTGCCAGAACAAGAGTACAGTATTTTATTATAGGTTGTTCTCATTCCATAACACTTCCCTTAGTCACCAGCACCATTGGTTACAGGTCATTGCCAGATTAAGAATATATTTAACTATGGGTCTGATTTTTTTCTATAGCACTGAACAGTAGTCTGTAGCACCATGTGTTACAGGTTGTTGACAGATTAAGAGTGCATGTTATTAGAGGTAGATATCATACCATAACACTTTCAGTAGTCACTAGCCCCATATGTTGCAAAGCACCATATGTTACAGGTCATTGGCAGAACAAGACTTTTTTTCATTACTTTCACCATACCTTAGAGTTAATCTGTTGTCACAGCTTACCTTTCAAGATGGAGAGATGGCAGATTTAGGCACAGTTACAGGGAAGAGCATAGATAAAACCTTTCCATGCACCAGCACTTCACTTTGTGAGAGCCATTGGCCAAATGATTTGCCTGGCTCATTGCAGACTCAGATTTGAAGCTTCACTCATTCTTAGTTCCATGTCATTGAAGCATAATCCCTGTATACTGTATAATAACCACTGTGAACAGGGATTCATTTGACTTGAAGCTTCAGATCAGTTTTATCAGCCAATGTCTCTCTCCTTTCTACCTTCCTCCATATTTAGGTGGGAATAAAGGCCAAAGTAATGATAATGATATTTATCCTGCTTTTTTGTCCCCCTTTTCCTTGACTTAGATGGGGTTAGACCTATTTCCCCTTAGTGGACCTATTATTTCTCTAATTTATCCATCTTCCTTCACACCTCTGTATCCCCCTCCCCCAGTGGTTTATTGTCCCCCAATGGGTCTACTTCCTCCAATGGACCCATTTTCCCCAAAGAACCCATTTTTCCTCAGGGCCCTATTTCACCTTGCACCCCCTTTCCCCATGGACCTGTTTGTACCTGCATACCCATGGCCCTATTATATTTCCACTCATGGCCCTATTTTATTTCCACTCATGGCCCTATTTTATTTCCACTCATGGACCTATTTTATTTCCACTCATGGCCTTATTTTATTTCCACTCATGGCCATATTTTATTTCCACTCATGGCCCTATTTTATTTCCACTCATGGACCTATTTTATTATCACTCATGGACCTGTTTTATTTCCACTCATGGACCTATTTTATTATCACTCATGGATTTATTGCCACTCATGGACCTATTTTATTATTACATGGATTTATTTTCCACCCTTGCATGTATTCCCTTCTTGGACTTATTTTCCACATAGACCTCTTCCCCCCATTGAGAGAGAGGCAACTATATCTTTCGTGGACCTGTATCCTTCCTTGGACCTATTTTTGACATTGGACCAGTGTTCTTACGTGGGTCCATCTCCCTCAAGAACCTGTTCCTCCATGGATTCTCTCTCTCTCTCTCTCTCTCTCTCTCTCTCTCTCTCTCTCTCTCTCTCTCTCTCTCCCGCACGCGCACACACACACACACACACACACACACACACACACACACACACACACACACACACACACACACACACACACACACACACACACACACACACACACACACACACACACACACACACACACACACACACTATAGTATTGTGTACAGTGACAGTATTGTAGAGCAGTAGCAGTTTTACATATACAAAGGTCCTACATCTCTTTCCTTGCCCCGTGAAGGGAGAAAGGTGGACTGCAAGAGGAAGATAGATTAAGCCTGCAGTCCACTAGGTTCACAGTTCAGGTGAGCCTTGGGTTATAACTGCTACTGCTATACTACCCTCAGCATACATTCCTGTGACCCTCTTCAGCCAGTCACCCTCCCCCTTCCTTTCAGCATATCCAGTTTACATCTCATCCCTCTTGGTACTTATGCCAGTTCTCTCACAGCACACTTTTCTCGGATCTGTCACACCTTAATACCCAACAGTTCTTTGTACGCCTTTACTTGGCAAGGGATTCTCCTCTTGCAGCTTATTTTCTTGAGCTCAGTGGCAGTGGAGCCGTCCTGTTGCATCAGTACCACCACATGAAGGCGTACCCCACCAGCACTGGTTTACATTGCCCAGACCAACACAGCTGATGGGTGGAGGGGCTGGTTGTGTAGGAACTTAGGTATTTTTGAGTGATGGTATAGGGTGTTGAAAACGGTTGACATTTCATAGGTAATACTGAAAGCTCATATGTTTATTTATTTACTTTACAATGATTTACAGAAAAATTGGATATTAAAGCTCCTTTGGTGCATGTAAATGCTGATTTGGTAGTGTCACCAAGTTTTCAGTTGTAGATATGTGGGTCACATATTAGTGACATGTCATTGAGGCCCCAGGTTCATCTGTAAGATAGTCGCAGTGAACTGGAGGCTCAAATTGCCCTTCTCCTACAGTCCATCATACTTGTTCAGGGGATAGGGAAGTAGTTGAGGGATGTTAGTATAGCCAGGCAGTGGAGCCATCTGGTTAATGTATGCACTGGGCATTGAGGTCTTACCGTACAAGATGTTGCAAAAAAAAAAAAAAAAAAAAAAAAAAAAAAATTCATCAGTGTGTGTAGGTCTGTAAGCATTTGTATGTACCCAGTATATTTCAGACTATTTTGTAGTGCATCATTATCATAAAATATATGTTATGTGTGTAGGAGCTCTGTAATCATTTGTATGTACCCAGTATATTATTTCTGAAGCATATGTTGTTCATCATCGTTATCATAAAATATATATTATCATGGAAAGGCTTGAATTAAGACTGGGATGTGTGAAATCAATGGTTTTCAGTACTGTATATCATTAGGCTGCCTTGTTGTACTCATATATTATACCAACGGTTCTCAGACTTTTAAGTGTGTGACCCTATTTGGAATATTTCAAGACTTCGCAACCCATAAGATAGAGAGAAAGTAACTGGTATACAGCCTATCGTAGTTATTATGAATATGCTAATAGTGTAATAAGGATAATTACAATTTCAGTTAAGTAAATATAATACATTGAAAGCATTAGGCCTATTCTGTGTCCCTGCAACCCATCAAGACACCTCTCGCGACCCATAGTTTGAGAACCACTGTACTATACCATTGCTGAAGTGAATAATACTGCATATTATAGAAAACTTATGGCTATACATTTTAATTTCTACATGAATTCCATTTAATACACAACTGACATCTAATGTTGTGGCATAAGCGTCATTTCATATAAACCCAGTGTACTGCTGGTTGAAATGGTCCCCTCTGCAGCCCACCATTCTTCTTTTGGGGGATTGATAGAGTTGATGGGCATTTGCATAATCATGCAGTATCCATTGTGTGGTCACTTTTTTTTTTTTTTTTTTTTTTTTTTTTTTTTTTGAAGACAAACCATTGGTTTGAGTAATAGCACTCCAGTATTATATGTATGATTTTCTGTTAACTTTTTTTCATCATCCAAATTGCTTTTTCCCAGCTAAGGATGGAGTAAGGTTTAGTTACCGTATTGTACTTGTTAATTGTGATACTGAAATGTTTTGGTAGCTATGCTTGTCTGTGAAATGTAGTACACTGTACTGTTTACTTAATATTCCTAACACAAGAGCATAGAGAGAGAGGGATGTAGAGGTTTATCTGATTATATGACTTATGCATTGTAAAACAGAGGAGTGTGGTGAATATAGGCGGAGAGGAATACAGTAATCACTTCAATATCCGACGTAATAGAGCCATAGGTAGGTCCGGATATTGGTTCTGTTCGGATATTGGGCCCCATCTTATGGACTTGTACTTATGGACCCTAACTCAGAGAAACACCTATACAACTCCCTCTGGACATGCATAGCACCTATTTAAGACCCAAATCACACCAATAAGGCTCATTGATGACTGAAATAAATGCAAAAGAAACATAAAATGAGGGTTTAGAAGTAGGTTCATACAATTGTAAACATTCTGGTGACTGGCTCCTGGACTGGTACTTATGGACCCTAACCTAGCCTAACTCAGAAAAACACCTTCCTACTGCACATGCATAGCTCCTAACACCCTATTCACACCAATAAAGGACATTAATGAGTGAAATGAGGTAAGTACAGTATGAAACATTCTGCCTACTTACAGCAAGTCCATGGCCACCTCGATGAATAACCGCCTCCTCTCGGACTCTGACAGTAAGAAGGATTTCCTGAAGCACTTGCAGTACACTGTTCCTGAAGTCTTGCACTGAACTTAGTCAATCGCACACAGAAGTCCGTTCTCTTCACAGCGTGCACTCTTGTCTAACTAATGCTCCATTGTAACTTACTAAGTGTTGCACTTTAACTTTTCCCATTCTTCTAATTTTCCAAAGCCAAAACAAACAAGTCTATTTACGTTAAATTTTGTTTCAATTGATTCTTTTCTCTCACAACTGTAAATCCTTAACACAACACACTGTTTTTTTCACTGCACGATACTCTAAATTCCCGTGCGGTCTAGTGGAGAAGTTCTTGCTGTTTATTCACTGTCAGAGTCCGAGAGTATCACTGGCAGGTGACCTAGAGGTGCATCGCTGGGTCGTGGTGATGGCGTACCCACTGCAGACGACTCTGAAGACAGCCGCAAACTCACGTCGAGCGGTGACTCCACCGTGGCTGATGTGCTGGGCTGTGGCTCGGAGCATGAGGGCCTGTCTTGGGGAGGCAACGGAGTGGAGCCAGGGCTGGGCACAGCGTGGGTCACAGGCCTGAAAAAACTGTCAATGGTTGATTGACGCAATGACCGACAATTCTGACGATTGATGATGCGCTGCCTGAAAGCACGCCCTTCCTCCATGAGTCCCAAGGGCCCCATCTCCCTGTCACAGTCTGGGTGATCCAGGTAGTCTAGGACGAACTCTAGATGTTCCCGGAGTGTGCTTAGCTTGGGGATGGCTGGAGTAGTGTCCTGCTGAGAGGAGTCCACATCATCGTCGCCTTCCCCGTCGGAAGCTTCAAGTTCGGTACTGATACCTGCAACTGAAGACGCGATCTCGATATCAGACAATGTCTGATACCCAGGATCGCCCTTGTCGTCATCCAACCACTCACGAACATCGTCCACATCAACATTGTCGCCGTGTGTACGTAGCCGTGCATGGAAGTCATCCACGTCAAATCCTAGGAAATCGTACTCCACATCCGCTCCGAGAAGCAGACGAGACCAACCATTTTCCAGAGTCTTCACAGGGACTTCCTTCCATGCACTAGCCCAGTTGTATAGCGCAGACTTGATGTTGTAGCGGCGAAGGTTTTCCAAAGTCCGCTTGCCTCATGTGTCCCGTCCCTCCCTGCGCTCATCCTTGTCCTCGAGAACAACCATCACCTCGTCCAGGAACTTCCGACGGTATAGGCGCTTTGTTGCCACGATCACTCCTTGGTCCATTGGTTGGATGAGAGCAGTCGTATTAGGTGGCAGAAACATGCACCTAATACGGCCATTTTCAGCAACCAAGTCCTTGTCGCTGGTGCATTGTCGAGGAGAAGGAGGGCCTTTACCTGGTCGTGCGGGATTCCCAGTGTCTTCGTCTGGTAATGGATGACCTCCTTGACGAAGTGGCGGTGGAACCAGTCTTTGAAGATCACAGCTGTAAACCATGCCTTCAAAGAATGGTACCAGACGACAGGAAGGACATCCATCACCCCACGAAGGCACCGAGGCTGCTTTGCGCGGCCAACAACAACGGGCTTAAGCCGATGCATGCCATTAGCATTGGCACAACACAAAGCAGATATCCGTTCCTTGGAGAGCTTGCGGCTAGAGTGTTCGTTGGCAGCGAGCGATAGAATAGGCCAGTTTCGTCTGCATTGTAGACTTCCGAGAGTGAGGCCTTCCCTGTCGATCAAGCCCTTCACCTTGTGTCGAAACTCGTCAACTCCATCCTCGTTAGTGTCCAATGCTTCGCCATGTGCTTTACGGTTGGTAAGGCCATGCCATCACAGCAGCAGCACGTTGTCATTACCAAATCAACGTGGATCGGTCGATTTCTGCAAACCTGGGGGTAAACATAACCTTCCTCTCCACGTTGCGTTTGCTTCTCGACGAGAAGTCAGCCGTGTACTGCATGAGTTTGTCTCGGGATCTCTTAATATCGAACAAAGTAGACTGGGCCAGGTTAAACTCGCAGAGAATGCGGGAAGAAGACCACCCCGCATCTACTTTCTCCAATATCTCCCATTTCTTCTCCAGAGTCAACACCACTCTTTTCCTTTTCTCAGGTGGCGGGGCCATCATCACACACGCTAAGAGGAGGGCCAAGAGCAGCAGGAGTGCCTGCAGCAGGTAAGGCACCACCACAAAAGCGATCACGTGGGCAGCCATAACGACGAGTGTGCACTTGTGGCGAGAGTCAGGCGGAAAGTGGGGAGGATGCAGTGGCGCTCTATCGGACGTCGGAGGAATGACACGCCACAACAATGCTCTCCCGTGCCGCGCGCGGCAAGTTCAAACTGCGGGTGGGAAAATTTCGTTTTTTTTTTTTTTTTTTTTTTTTTTTTTTTTTTGGGGGGGGGGAACATTTTGGGAATATTGGATCCCGGGACGATTATGTCCGGGTAGTGGGGATGTTCGGATATTGGGCATCCGGATATTAGAGTGATTACTGTACTTTGAGTGAAACTGAAGTGGAGAAACTGAGAAAGAAACAGTGTCAGACGAATACTAGTTAACGGTACTGGAGGAGTTAGTTAACACTAAGAATCTCCTTGGTTACTAAACATATCAGGCCTTCAGTTCATCTATATATCAGGCCTTCAGTTCATCTATATCCTGCCATGAAATGTTTGAATCTCCTTGGTCAGTAGTCATATACCTCTTTCCTGCAATCTCCATGGTTACTCTAGTCATTCTATTTTATGAAGACAGTTTGGGTGGGGCACTCTGGGACCTCACTCTGTTAGCTCTGTTGCCACATCATCGCCACACACGTGCTTGCTCGCTCTTTCTCTCTCTCTCTCTCTCTCTCATATTTATATTAACTACTAATTTTATTTCTCTCTCTCTCTCATATTTATATTAACTACTACTAATTTTATTTCTCTCTCTCTCTCTCATATTTATATTAACTACTAATTTTATAAATTTTTTCTCTTGTTTTCGACTTTTTTTCCCCACCACCCCTGAGGTAAAAGTCTATAGGTGCATTTTTTTTTTTTATAGCTTCCATGGCGGGAGACTGACTGAGTATGACCCGCTCACGCAGGGCTGTCCCTCGTGTCACCACCTGACAACGTCGCAAAAGCAACGCTGACAAGTCACATGAGATTTATACTATACTATAGCTTTTTTATTGAATTACATCTATACAGAGTGTTTCAAATTCATTTACAAGTAGTTACTAGCTAAAATAGGAGAGTGAGAGAGAGAGAGGTGAGCACAAATAAGTACACTTGTGTCGGCGGCGATGTGGCAACAGAGCTAACAGTGTGAGGTCCCAGATCGCCCCACCCAAACTGCCTTCATAAAATAGAACGACTGTAGTCAAACTCATTCCTGATATCATACTCTTGAATCTCCTTGCTTACTTGTCGTATTTTCATTCCTGATATCGTACTCTTGAAAATCCTTGGTTACTAGTCAAATCACAACCTCTCCTGCAATCACTCTAGAATCTCCTTGGTTACTAGTCAAACTTCTGTTTCCTGCAGTCAGGTTTTAGACTTTCCTTGGTTACCAGTCAAATCAAACCTCTTTCCTGCAATCATACTATAGAGTCTCCATGGATACAAGTCAAATCAGACTTCTGTTTTCTGCAGTCAAGCTTTAAAATCTCCTTAGTTACTAATCAGATCAAACTGCTTCCTGCAGTCAAGCTTTATGTTGTTGTCATTGTTGACATTTAAGTTAAATTCTCGTCGTCAGAGTGAGAGTCTTCGGAGGTGGAGGTATTTAAGTAACCTCTTCATGGATTTCTTCCCTCTTTTTATTTCTGTCATAAATTTCATGGTACATATCCCCTTTTTGCCTTGTGTACTCTTTTTGAAATTTATCAAAGTTATGTCCTATTTCTCTGATTGTTTATGGATGGATGGAAGTAAAACTGCAGTTTTAGTCCAAGTTAGATTGAAAGAAGCATATGACATTTTAACCCAGCCATTGAGTTGCGTTTGATCCCAGGAGGATGCCAGTTCAACTCAATGCCGGTCCCAAGCCCGGATAAATTGGGGAGGGTTGGTGTCAGGATTGGGTATCCGGCCGTAAAAATTTGCCAAACCCTGACACGGTATGGTTCATTACCATATCGTTTACTGTACTGAATTTCAGGTGTTTTCACTGGCTAAATTAAGTAAATGTCCCCCCCTTCCCTCCCCCTTATCTCTCTCTCACTGTCTCTCTTCGTGTGAAGTCTGGGTGGCTGGGTACTTAGAATAGTCCACACTTACACATCCCGCCAGTTTCTGTCAATTTGATGTCGTATCGCCATGCGTGTTTGTTGTGTGGGGATGGTCTTCTTACCAGGGGGTCGCTAAGAAGGGGTCTTAAATGTGATGCCCTGGCCCTAGGATGTACTGCGCGAACCCACAACAGGCACGTAAGGTGAACGGCGAGATGTCACAAAGGTGGGACGTTCCGGCCGTCACATGCACTCGGCCCTTGCGTGTGACAATCACGTGGTTGCTTGTTTTTTATTTTTTTCCATTGAATAATGTCTTTTCAATTTTGATTTTAATAATTTTTATCTATAATGTTTATTATGTGCCGTGTGGGTGTTGGATGTACCTGAGAGGACGCTTTTGAGGCCATAACCCTTGGGCACAACAAACAATCGGGCTATATGCCATTTTCACCCTGCCTGGCACCATATCTGTGAGGTCATCAACATCTGAGGCATTGATGTCATTCCTGATGGTGTCGGACTTGTTGAATTGAGTATAGTCTGGGCCGATGTGTTGCTCGTTAATCAGGGCACCAGCACTTATCTGAATGTCACACGTGGGACGCTGATACATATTTCACATCCTCTCAGTCTTCACGCACCATTGCCTAGGTAGGCAAGAACCCCAACCACCCGTCATGATTTAGGTCTGTTTCGACCCCATCTGCATGCAGCACCTGGATATTCTACATCATAATCCTAGGGTGCCTCCATTCTGTTAGGAGTCTAAATGGGTGAAATAGTTTTATATTATATATAAAACATCCTACATCCCATTTATATTATGTCACCAAACGATAAGGTTTTCAAATTGGATGAACTTTTCTATATTAGAAAAGTAAGATGTCACCAAAATGTCACCAGGCTACACCTTACAAAAGTATCTGCACAGAGGCCGTGATATGGCTGGCTTGATTCGCTTAGAAGAACGCGGAACTCTTTTGATGTAGATTAGGTCGATGGAAGGTGCCACGTGTGCACAACCGGAAATTTGTTTGCGGCTGACGTTCGATCGTGTTCTCAGTGTGAGCTCACCATTCTGTGCACACCATCTCCTTTTCCTGTTGTGTTTTCTTCATCTAAGGCATACCAGTTCCTGTTGGTGTGTTTTCACCTTCTCTCACACTCCAGCTCCTGTTGGTGTGTTTTCTCCTTCACACACACCAGGTCCTATTGATGTGGTTTCTCCTCACATACACCATTCCTGTAGGTGTGTTTTTTTCCTTCTCACATCAGTTCCTTTGTGTGTGTTTTCTCCTCACACACACCAGTTCTTATTGGTGTGTTTTCTCCTCACACACACACCAGTTTCTGTTCTTGGTGTGTTCTAAAGATCAAGACCAAAATGAAGATCAAGAAGAAATTGAAGGCTATATTTAATGCCTCAAGTTTGAAACGTTTCTCCTAAAATCAAACGTTTCCTACCAACAGTCAACAAGTTTACTGCCATCAATCAAGTTTACTGCCATCAATCAACACAGAGACAGACTGTCATGTAAAACTGCAAGGCCTATGCAACGATGATGATGGCAGCATGTCCAATGGTAGGGTGGTTGGGACGGGCATGGTGTGGGTCCGAGCAGCTTACCTCCTCGTGGTGGACCTGGGTAGAGTGATCTTCATGTATATGTTGTTGCTTTTGCTCCAGGTTCAATGGAAGTATGAACCCTGTGGAGTGCAGCCTGAAATTGCCCTCCTGCATCCCACAACCCTTGTTTGGGAGATGAGTCAAGGGCTGTTGTAATTGTCTTGCAGCCCACGACCCTTGTTTGGGTGAGAAGAGTTGAGGGATGCTGAAATTGTCCTCCTGTAGCCCACGACTCGTTTGGGAGAGAAGTCAAGGGATGTTTAAATTGTCCTCCTGCAGCCCACAACCTTTGTTTGTGAGATGAATCGAGGGATGATCATGTAGGGGGTCAGTAGAAGCATCCAGTTATATCAGTGCCACCACATGAAGGTGTCCCTCTCCACGACCATATATAAGAGCTACTAGAAGCACATCAATGAAGATCACTCTAGCTGAAAGCTGCAATTTATTGACCAACTTTGTCTAGCAACACACAATTACTTAGTGGCATTAAAATATATGCTTGGTGACATTAAACTGTATGCTTGGTGACAAAATATATGCTTGGTGACATTACAATATATGCATGGTGACATTAACTGATATGCTGGGTGACACAGAGAGATTCTTAATGACAGGTAGAGAGGTTTGGTGACATAAATCATTGGTGACATTACTAGAGCTTTGGTGATGTTATTTAGAGGTTTAGTGATAAGAGGTACTTGGATTACTTTGTGGTTTGGTGACATCTTAAAATAATGGTGACATCCTGAAGTGAATTAATTTCATAACAAAAAAGAAAGACGACTTCACTCCACCATGGAGCAAAGCATAGTGCAATAGTATTGTCTTTTATATGTACATGTATGAGACGGACTTTTATACGTCAGTATGAAGGTACAGTATTTTGTGTCCTTATACCTTACATTGCTTCTTTTTGGTGTTTTCTGTTATACTGCAAGGCCAGTATTATGCTTGCTATATTTTTCAGATATATCTTCTTATACCACGTACATGCTTCTGGTATATTTCCTGTTATGCCACAAGTCTGGTCTTATGCTTGTTATATTTTCTGATATATGTTGTCTTGTTATACCTCATATCGCATATTTTGGTATATTTCCTGTTATACCACAAGTCCAGTATTATGCTTGTCATAGTTTTCAGATATATTTTGTCTTATACATCAAATTTCTTCTTTTGGTGTATTTTATTTATACCATAAGTCTGGTAAAATATGCTTATTATATTTTTCAGATATATTTTGTCTTACCTCAAATAGCTCCTTTTGATATATTTCCTGTTATACCATGAATTCGGTATGAACGTAGCAGTGTGTGGATTATTGATCTGTATTATGGTCAAAATTTGCTATGCTTGCAGCATTGCAACTCTGAGTTTCTGCCTTTGTGTAGGTTGGCTGTTATGACACTGTAGGCTATGCTGTTTTGAAATCTGAAGTGTTTGCTAAGAATGGTATTCAGACCTGTGGAATACACAGGATGCAGTTGTGACAGAATGTCTTAATTGGGAGAAGAATTTAGAAAACTTGTAAAATGCATACTGTAGCCATTCTCATAGTTGCTTTGTTGAGATTTATGTTCAAAGATTGCTTGTGTTATGAGTGTGTGGTACTTGGTGTGAGAAAGTGTGTTGTGGTGTGAGAGGTTGCATTGCAGTTTGTGCATACTGAATTTTCTGAGTTGTATTATGTGTTGGCATTGTAGCAAGGAAGGGTGGTAACTGTTTTGCATTCTTGTTAGGTGTAGTCTTGTCTTTCTGGGTTGGGTAGTTTCATAGGGTTGTTGTCTGGTGGTTTGTGAAGGGTGTTCATTGGTTGAAGGTTTTGGATGGCTGTGTGTGCAGGGTGGAGAAAGAGGAATGTTGGTGCAGCAATTTGTATTGTGTTTGGTAGTTTTCCTCTTTGTTTTTCTGTGGTGGAGGGTGATCCAACATACAGTTGCAGGGTTGAGAAGACTGTTAACCTGAGGTGATGAACTGTCTCTCTCATATGATCCTTGTTTGGGAGTACTTTTGTTTCTTAATAGAAGTGATCTGAATCTGTGGCCTTTGTGCATCCAGTCATTATTCCAAAGGTACTTTGTTTTTTGTCTTAAGCTTTTCCATTTTTGTGCCAGTTAAATAGGGGGTTCATCTTGCGCTAGTGTAAGTCACTGTTTTAATGAATTGTTCATAGAATTTATGTTGTATGAAGGTGGTACCTGTTACTGTTTTCAAGACATTGAGTTTATGATATGCCTTTGATCTGATGTTATCTATGTATTGAAAAAAGGTCATGTATGCCCTTAGGTCTTAGAATTTTAGGTGTCTTTCCGGTGGGAGTGGTTGCTTGAATAGGGTAACACGAGGGAGTGTTTGAGGTGTTTGGAGTTGGGAGGCTGATGGTTAATTTGGTTACTGTAGCAGTCATTTGCAAGCCTGTGTTAAAGTGAGTGTACCATAGGTACTGTTGGGCATTATCTGCTAACTGATGAGTTTGTGTTATGAAACAGTTGCTAGGTTATTGGGACTGAATAGTGAAGTTGCTTGCAATCAAGCAGCATGAAGAGCTGACATTAGGTGCCCAAGGCTGACACATGCAAGCATGTTGGACCCTTTATATCTGAGACTTTATTTTTTATTTCATTATTTTTCTGATGGTGAAAAAATATACTTGAGTGAGTGAAAGTAAGAGGAGGTATTGTAGGCCAAGAATGTGGATGGATATGATGAACAAGTACCGTATACAAAAACAGTTAAAGATGATGGGGCTAGGGAATGGATTGGGTTGAGTTGGTTGGATGAATTATGTATGGAGGAGCATATAAAAGTTTAATGTCCCATATTTAACTTTATTAAACTTTACAGTCATCGGAATGAGTTGTTTTCATCGTAGCGTGAAGTGCATCTGTTTAAAAATATATGTACAATATACATCCGCCTGTGAAGCGGAATATAGGATTCTTGGGCTTGAACAGTGAGTGTGCTGATATCTGGCTCTCTTCATATAGTAATTATGTTGATCATTTATTCCACTTCTATGTTTTTTCCATCCTTGCACTCTGGACCTCACTGTACTCCATCTTCAAGTGGAAAAAATAATGTGGGATGGTAAGTGATTCACTTTTTACAGAGTCAATCTTTTGAGTCTTGGTAATATCCTTTTCAGTTTGTTCTTGCTGCAACAAGATTCTGTTCAACTGAGGAATGTCTTTAATTATGAAAGTTTTTATCAGTGCGTATTTTTGTATTCAACTTGGGAAAGGTGTAAGTATAAAAGTTTTAACTGAAGCTGCATTGAACTCCTTAGTTTAAAGAGCTTATCCCAAGGTACAATAAAAGACTAATAATAATAATCGTGATAATAATAATTGTACTGTAACATCAAAATGACATCATCTTGCTCAGTGGGTTAATATTTATATTAAAAATCGTTTTAGTAGATCTTTCCAACTATTATGGTACACTGGTGTGCAGATGTTATTTTTTACTGTAACTTAAGTACCACACTGGTCTAATTAATGCAGTTTGTGGTTCACACCTTTCATGATAGCCAAATGTGTTTACATGATTGTTTATATTGATAACTCTTAATATTGTCCGCACTCTAATGTACACATGCAGACATAAATACTGGTCTAATTAAGGTAAGTAATGATGCAGCAACGGCTTTCAAATGCCAATAATGCAGTTTAGGAGAGTATTATTATTGGAAAAAAGGAAACCATTTGTGCATGGCTGTGCACCAACTCCAGTATCATCGGTCAGGTGGTTGATAGTTGTACAGTACTGTAAGCGTTTTTTATTTTTTCTCCAAGTATTTATGAATGGATTGCTAAAGAAAATTCATTCTTTATGTATTAAAAATGCCTTTGTCAGTTTCTCACCTCTACACCTTTTGCCCTCTTCCCCCTTTTCTTCACTCTCCCCCTTCACCCCATCCTCTTCCTCTCTAACCCTCCCTTCATTTTCCTCTCCTCCCCTCCTTCCTCTTTCTCTCCTCCTCTCCCACTACATCCTCTCCTCCCTCTTGCTCTGCGTCCCCTCCTTCTCTTCTCCCTATCCTCTACCTCTCCTCCTCTTCTCCCTATCCTCTACTTCTCCTCCTCCTCCCTTTTTCCTTCCCTCCTCATCCTTCTTCCTCTTGTCCCTTCCTCCTGTCCCCTCTCCATCTGCCCTCTTCCTCGTCATATCCTCTCCTGCTCCTTCCCATTCTGCTACTTGTCCTCCCTCTTCCACTCATCCCCTCCTCCTCCTTCCTTTCCTTCCCCTTCCCTCCTCCCTCTTACACTTACCCTCCCTCCTTCCTCTTCCTTTCCTCCCCTCCATCCTCTTCCTTTCCTCCTCTCCTCCCCTCCATCCTCTTCCTTTCCTCCTCTCCTCCCAATCCTTCTCCCAGTTTCCTCCCCTCCTCATCTTTCTTCCTCTCCTCTCCTCCTCCCTCTTCCTGTTGTCCCCTCCTCATTCCTCCTGTCCCCTCACTCTCCTTCTCCTCCCTCCTCCTTCTCCTCCCTCTTCCGCTCATCCCCTCCTCCTCCTCCTCCCTCTGCCTTTCCACCCCATTCTTCTATAGTCTGACAAATCTAAACATAGGGTTTTGGTGGAGTCTGCCTCTGCCTACACTATTGCCATGTTTCCTAACCCTACGATGTATAACGCTTGTGGTTTGTGTAGTAGGAATGATACATAAACATAACTCATACTAATATAACTGTAATGAAAGTGCTGACATGTATCAAGGAAGAATAAAATATTCTGCATACTATATTATACGATAATAGAGAAACGTGGCATAAAAATTTGGCAGTGTTGCTCTAAAAAGATTCTAATTATTATTTACTTCCCCAACACTTCTAACATTGCTAATTAATTTAGCAAGTATAATTGCAAGAAAATTTGAAGGGATAAAAGTGGGAAGAGGCGATCCTTTCATAATTAAAATAAATATATCAAACAGCTCTGGGGTAGCAGCACTCACGCGACCCGTTAAAAATAGATCAGTTAAGGGATTTAGGATTGAAGGCAGTGGGGAGGATTAAGACAGATGGGATTGTAAGATTAGGGAGTTTGAGCAATAGGGTAGAATGTTTCCCAATGCACCTGGGGGGAGGAGGAGAGAGAGAGTCAAGCAGTTACGGTACGGTAGGTTACATTTCCGTATGCTCTCAATAAAATAGCATAGCAATTATCAACGGCTAATTATTATACAGGTGTTGATGGTGGGGGTCTATATTTATAGGTGTTGGTGGTGGAGGTATAGCGGGTGTTGTTGTTGGGGGTAGGGGTATAGGGGGTGTTGGTGGCAGGGGTATAGGGGATATTAGAAAAACGGAGATCACAAGAGGGAAACTGTCAAGGTCATCGCTGATGGAGAGGTCAGCTCGGAAACGTGGCAACAGTGCAGGGAGGGGCTGATTCCACCAAAACCATACGTTTAGATTTGTCAGACTATACCTCTTCTCCCCTTCCTCTCCTTCCCCTTCCCTCCCTCTTGCTCTTCCTCTCCTTCCCCTTCCCTCCCTCTTGCTCTTCCTCTCCTTCCCCTTCCCTCCCTCTTGCTCTTCCTCTCCTTCCCCTTCCCTCCCTCTTGCTCTTCCTCTCCTTCCCCTTCCCTCCCTCTTGCTCTTCCTCTCCTTCCCCTTCCCCTTCCCTCCCTCTTGCTCTTCCTCTCCTTCCCCTTCCCTCCCTCTTGCTCTTCCTCTCCTTCCCCTTCCCTCCCTCTTGCTCTTCCTCTCCTTCCCCTTCCCTCCCTCTTGCTCTTCCTCTCCTTCCCCTTCCCTCCCTCTTGCTCTTCCTCTCCTTCCCCTTCCCTCCCTCTTGCTCTTCCTCTCCTCCCCCTTCCCCTCCATCTTGCTCTTCCTCTCCTCCCCCTTCCCTCTTCCCCTCCATCTTGCTCTTCCTCTCCTTCCCCTTCCCTCTCTCTTGCTCTTCCTCTCCTCCCCCTTCCCTCTTCCCCTCCATCTTGCTCTTCCTCTCCTCCCCCTTCCCTCTTCCCCTCCATCTTGCTCTTCCTCTCCTCCCTCTTCCCCTCCATCTTGCTCTTCCTCTCCTCCCCCTTCCCTCTTCCCCTCCATCTTGCTCTTTTCCTCTCCTCCCCTCCTTTCCTCTCCCTCCCCCATCTTATAAGAATAAAATTGTCAGATGTCAGCAAGAAATAAAAAAAATCGTCAGTCAGCAAGAATTAAAATTGTCCGATGTCAGCAAAAGAAATAAAATTACCATGCTGGCAAGAGTAAAATTTATTAATGAGCCTACACCATTTTATTTTCCACAAAGCACAAGCTACATGAAAGTAGTTTGGAGAAAAAAAAAAAAAAAAAAAAAAGGGGGGCAGAAGATTAAGGGAGGGGAGAAGAAAGGGAGTAGAAAAAGAGGAGGGGGGGGGTAGAAGAGGAGAGGGAGGGGGGGTAAAAGAGGAGAGGGAGGGGGGGTAATAGAGGAGAGGGAGGGGGGGTAATAGAGGAGAGGGAGGGGGGGTACAGGAGGAAAGGAAGGGGTGAAAAGTAGAAGAGATGAAGGGGTACACAATGAGGAAGAAAAGTTGTAAGAGTGGAAGAGTATAAAGAAAATGGTGGAAGGGAAGAGGTGAGGAAGGAGGGGATAGAAGAGAAGAAAGGGGGGAGGGGATGAGGAAAAGAAGGTGGGTAGAAGAGGAGAGGAAAGGGGGGGGGACATGAGGAAAGGAGGTTAGAAGAGGAAAGAAAGGGGGGGGGGGGAGGAATATGGGATAGGGAAGACGGGGTAGGTGAAGAACAGAAAGAATGAGAGGAGTAAGGGGAAGAGAAAGGGGGGGGTGAAAGAGATAAGGATGGGAAAAGAGGAAGAACAGGGGGGAGGGGAGGAAGGAGGAGGAGGATGTGGAAGGTAGATAGGAGAGGAGGAAGAGACAGGAGAATGAAAAGAATACAGGGAAGGAATAGCACAGAGAAAGGGAGGTGCAAGTGAAAAGGAGGAAGTGGAGGGGGTAGAGGCAGCAGGGGAGGGCATGGCTGTGTACTGCAAGCGTGTAAGAGAGGGCATGGCTGTGTATTGCAAGGGTGTAGGAGAAGGCATGGCTGTGTATTACAAGGGTGCAGGGCAGGTAAGTGATGGCAGGACAGGATGTGGATAGGAGTGACAGGACATGGATGACAGGAACAGCAGGGAACACCTAGAAAGGGTGGGTTGCAGGGTGGTGGTGGTGGTAAGGTGGGTTGCAGAGTGGTAGTGGTTGAGAGGTTAGCTTAGTGGTAAAATGAGGAGGAAGGAAGAGAAGTATAAGGAGGAGAAGAGGAAGCAGATGGAGGGAGGGAGCCTAATACAATACTGTACTTAACTATATGCAATACTAAAACAGAATAAACATTCAAATCTGTTTTTCATTTGTAGTACTGTATAAGGCCAACAAGGGGTATCATTAATTTAAGCTTCAGAAACTGCTTGTTGCTCAAATAATAACAATAATAACTTACTGGCAAATGCCTATCAGTAATTCCCCATTTAAGATTCACTAAATTTCTCTCTCTAATCTGTCAGTCAAAAATAAACAATTTTTACATAATATGTTTCTTAATTAATCTCAAAGGTGTGCTGTGAAAGGACAATATTAATTCATCTGAAAATATTATTAATTCAAATTTAACACAAATATATATGATACTTCATTGCTGTCTTGAATATGATCCTTAAATGCTTAAGAAGTCCCTCTTGCTGGGATCTAACACACTTCAAGCAATGTTCAGCTATCAGCAATTTACAGGAATATATATCAATTATTAAATGAGGAATTACTTTCTGCTGGCATTGTACACAAACAGAACTCACTATTTACTCATATTTAGTTTGTAATACTGTGGAAAATGTGCCCTTACATCTCAGATGATGTGTTTTAACATGATCCAGTCCAATCCATATATATACCAAGCTTCTTAACTTTGAAATTAAGAGTGCATGGTGGGCCTGTACAAGTGGTTCAGTATTTTTGTACTGTTCATATATCATTTGTAAAGGCTCCAACATGCTTGCGATGAGCTTGGTCACCTAATGGCTGCTTATGTCTGGCAGTCTCCCTATTCAGTTCCTTATCACTGAGTTCACACACCATGACCTCATTCCAGGTCTTTTTCACTCTATATCTCGCAACCCTACCCCCGATTCTCACCTTTCGCACCCAATTGTTATAAAAATGTGGTGTTAAGCAAACACCTTAATGTGGTGGCACTGATATAACCAGGCCACATCCAGTAAAAAGGGACAAATGCTCACTCAATGACCAATTTAGGCTCCTGGAATCCTGACCTCACATATTTTTCTCTACACAAGTGCTTCAAAATTATGAACACGATTTTCCTATTACAGACCAACACCAATACAATACCGACTGGTGTTCTCAGTGCCAAAAACCCCTCGTGGCTAAACAAACAGACACAGGACAACCAAGAGACTCTCAATCCAGAGAAACACGAACATGTAAACAACCACCACATCCCAACAAGACCTCCACACAGACTTATAAGGCTGCCTCCTCCACCAGCCTCACTGTGTACCTCTTCTTAATTAGTTAGTTTATTTGACAGAGCTGGACCAATCCCATGAAACATGGTGAAATTTAGAAAATGAGACACGAATGAGTCTCCTTGATTACTGGTTAAACTGACCCTCCAGTCTGGCTCCACTTTGTCTTAAGAAAATAATGCATTATGGCCATTCAGAACACTAAGTTAGTTGTACTAGACCTATCACTTGACCACTGGCCCAAATTAATTAAAGAAGTCACCTCCATCCAAATAAAACGTGCAACCATTTTTGTGTTTTCTATTTCCTCCTTTTTTTCTTATTTTTTTTCTATTAATAATTAATCCCGTACATACTCACTACCTAGCCACTACAGCCATTCAAAATCTATAACACTACACAAACTGCCTCAACAACATCCCTCTTCCTCCTCTAACACTACATTTTGCACTTCTTCCTCTACTCAACACAACACCTCCCTCTTCTACCCAACACTACACTTCCCTCTTCTTCCTCTACCCAGCACTACACTTCCCTCTTCCAAAATACTCAGCACTACACTTCCCTATTCCTCCTCTACCCAGCACTACACTTCCCTCTTCCTCCTCTACCCAGCACTACACTTCCCTCTTCCTCCTCTACCCAGCACTACACTTCCCTCTTCCTCCTCTACCCAGCACTACACTTCCCTCTTCCTCCTCTACCCAGCACTACACTTCTCTCTTCTTCCTCTACCTAATATAACACCTCACACGATTTTTTCCCCCTACCTAAATGACTTCCATCTTAAAGGGACTGTGTTATGAAAAGCATATTATTTTTTTCATAATGCTGAGTGGCTAAAACAAGTATCTGTGCATAGTACCTTTTTTTTTTTTTTAAATGCAAAGGAGTAACAAGGCCAGAAACCTGCATGATTGTTCCCTCCAAGAAAAATATAAGAACAAAACAAAGCCAAATTCAAGATCCGTTCATTTTGGGCTGCCCGGACAAACTGCCTTAAAACCGAAGTTTTAGGGTGATAATTTCTGGGGCATCAAGCTTGTAATATTGTAAACAGCTTTATTATATTATTCACACTAATACATTTTATGATGCAATATCGTAAAAGCCTGACCTTCCATTTTTGTAGTGGCATATATCATCCAGTAAATGGTAACCACTCTTTCTAAACAGTCTTATCATTTCTCTCTCTACTAAGCATCTGATGTGGCATCCTAAATAAGTGTTACTACTGTGAAGTGTGATACTGCCACAAGCTGGTCCTGGCAGAGCTCCAGCAGTGAGATGTTCTGTGAATCAGGTTCCTCAATAACAAACTTGGTCTTGTGATTCAATTATTATGTGGCATTCAGTGCCAAGGCAATTTGTATGTACTATCGCCAGGGCTATATAAATCCATTCTGTCACTTTTTATTCTTCTTTCCTTTTCAGGTGGCTTTACATTAAGTGACATGCCTAAAGGTTTCTTGTATGCCAGGAAACCATTTACAACACTGAGTGGTAACCATATAACCCAATCATACGTGTGGACCTGGAGTGGTGGCGTCTTCGTCGTGGGTCCACCCCCCAGAGGCTGTCGAACAGAAGTGGAGGACAGCATGGGGGCCAAACCACTGCATACCCCTCCCCGGCCCCTCACGGGGCTCAAGTACCTGGGAGTGGCTTCAGTCGCCCGGGCAAGTACCACATCTCCAACACAACACACACAACAACACCGTTTTTTCTACACCGAGAAATGACTTCCCGGCTGTCATTTCTCGACAACTTCTAGCCGGGGACATTGAGAGCAATCCAGGACCCACCAACAAATACATATGTCCAACGTGCTCAAAACCTATCACGTCGAGCCGACAGTCAGGGGGTTCAGTTCAGTGCAACTCTTGCAAGAACTAGACCCATTACACCTGCACAACACTTGCATCCAAAAAACATTACACAAACACCTGGACCTGCTCCTTCCCCCCACCCACCAACCCCCCTTCCAATCCTACTCCTACTTCATTCACACCTCCACAGCCAAACCCACCGATCCTTCCCACACCATCCAGTCCCCCAACTCCTCCCATTCCAACCCATCCTAATCAACCTCAACCCATACCTCCATCACAACCTCCTCCTACTCCTTCCCCTCCACCCACACCACCTCCCCCCCGTGCTGCAGCAGCCAACACACATCGCACACACAACATAAACATCCTTCAATTAAACATAGATGGTATAAACACCAAAAAACAAGAACTCACACAATTCATCAAACAACAGAACATACACATTGCCATCTTACAAGAAACAAAACTACACAGAGCACAGAAAACACCAACATTTCATAACTTCACCACCATTCGACAAGACTGGGCCGACGGCGGTGGCGGTGGATTCATCACCCTGGTACAAAAATCCATCAACTTTGCAGATACCAGTGCACACACAAAATCACTTCTCCCCCCACATGACACCACAACAGAAATACAATCAATCAAGATACGCACTGGTAACAAATCACACATAACAATCGCTAACACATACATTCCCCCCCAGTCGTCGCCCACAGTACCACACAATTACTCACCACAGATACACCACATCACTAACATATCCAATATCATCCTCGGTGGTGATTTCAACGCCAAGTCGTCGGCCTGGCATGTCAACAACCCTGACACAGACAGAGGGCTGGTACTACAATCCCAGACAGACCATCTTTTCATACTAAACAATCTAGACCAACATACCCATATCCCACACCAAGCCCTCTTCCTCCCATCATCTCCAGACATCACCTTCTGCTCCCCAAACCTCACCCCCACTACATCATGGAGAGTGGTCAAAACCCTAGGTTCGGATCACCTCCCAATCATCATCACTACCAAAACCAGAATCACCCGAGCTGGCCACAGACACACACACACTAATTATAAGAGAGCCAACTGGGAGGCCTTTGTAACTGAAAGAGAACAACATTTCGAAACAGTAAACAGTACACCCATCACAAACATCAGCACCGCTGTGCACACTTTCAATACAATTATACAAAATGCAGACAAAAGACACATCCCTAGAGGCAACAGAAAGATACACAACAACCCCAACCTCACACCAGAAATTCAAGGCCTCATCAGACAACGGGGACACACTGCGACACTCCCCAACACCCCATACACAAGACACCATACAACAAATACAAGAACTCAACACTCAGATAAACAATAAAATATCAGAACAGCAAACACTAAACTGGAAAAATTACCTCCAAACACTTGACCACAAAACAAACATCAGCAAACTCTACAAAACACTAAACAGCATCACACTTTCCAACAGCAACATCACACAATCACACGCTGCCATCACAACAACAGACACCATACCCTCAAACAAACAACAAGCAAACACTCTCATCAATCACTTTTCACAAGTCAGCCATCTAACCCCCCCATCCGGAAGACCGACGTATCAGCAGACGTAAGAGACAGTTCCCCACAGATCCAGACTATGCACGTTTCACTTACAACCAGACGAAGCACATCATTAACAACCTCAAGCACTCATCTGCCTGTGGACCAGACAACATAAGCAACATTCACCTTAAACACCTAGGACCACAAAGCACACAAGCACTCACCAACATATCAAACTACAGCTACTCACACAACATAATACCCAACATCTGGAAGCATGGCAATATTATCACCATCCCTAAACCCAACAAAGACCCCACGTTACCCTCCACACATCGCCCCATCACACTCCTCTGCACCCCCTCTAAAATCACTGAACGACTGATACTACAACTAGTCACACCTCACATTCCCCTAGCCCAGTCACAACATGGCTTTAGGCCACTACACTCCACAAACACCCTTCTTACAGACCTTACACAGAGAGTTCTCGATGGCATGAATTCAGCTAGGCCACCACACAGAACACTCCTAATCACACTAGACATTAGCAATGCTTTTGATGCCATTCCCCGCCACAACCTCACAAACAAAATACTCAACACAAACATGCACAATAACACAAAAAGATGGCTGGCAAACTATTTAGCAGGCAGATGTGCACATGTAACATTTGCCGGTCAGTCTTCTAACATTAGAAACTTCACAAACGGCATCCCCCAAGGATCTGTTTTGTCCCCTACACTCTTTAACCTATACATGCACGACGTACCCACACCCCACACCCCACAGATACACATAGCTTCTTATGCAGATGATATAACACTTACATGTACACACCAAAATGCAAACACAGCTGCACACATCATTCAACCTTACCTCAACACAATACACGAATGGATACACATAGCTTCTTATGCAGATGATATAACACTTACATGTACACACCAAAACGCAAACACAGCTGCACACATCATTCAACCTTACCTCAACACACTACACGAATGATTCACCACAAACAGGCTCAAAATAGCCCCAGCCAAATCTTCAGTGACCCTTCTCACAAACTGGACAGCAGAACACAGTCACATCCCACACCTCACCATAAACAACACTCCCTTACCACACACACACACACACACACAAAATCCTTGGTGTAACATACAATACATCAATGTCATTTAACCCTTTAACCGCGGGTGTCATTCCAGAATGACGTTGCAAAAACTGGACCAAACCGCGGGTGTCATTCTCGAATGTTTGTGAATATTTTGAATACCCCGCGTTTTTTCCGTGCGCCAATTGTTTCAAGGGAGAGTAGCTATTAAGTTCTTTCACTCCAGCCGACCCCCACCTCCCTCTTCCCCCCCCTGGGGCCCCACCTCCCACCCCCTGGGCCCCCCACCCCACCCCTGACCAAGCGCGCATCAGTATCTGTCCAGCTGTGTGAGTGACAACACATGTTGATGTGGCAGTGAAGTGCAGGCAATTACAGTGCCTTTTACCTGTCTCAGTGAACACAGAGTGGGTGTTTATCGTATGTGCAGTGTTCATATATGTTTATAGTATTATTATCAGAATGTGATTGGCATTTGGTAATGGTGTGTGAGCGAAAAATAGTGATTACAACACCGCTGATGTGGCAGTGAAGTGCAGGCAATTACAGTGCCTTTTACCTGCCTCAGTGAACACAGAGTGGGTGTTTATCGTATGTGCAGTGTTCATATATGTTTATAGTATTATTATCAGAATGAGGTTGGCATTTGGTAATGGTGTGTGAGCGAAAAATAGTGATTACAACACCGCTGATGTGGCAGTGAAGTGCAGGTAATTACAGTGCCTTTTACCTGCCTCAGTGAACACAGAGTGGGTGTTTATCGTATGTGCAGTGTTCATATATGTTTATAGTATTATTATCAGAATGAGGTTGGCATTTGGTAATGGTGTATGAGCGAAGGTAATGATGTGTGAGCGAAAAATAGTGATTTTACACCCCTCACTTCTAACGGCACTGCCCGTCCTGTGAAAGTCAAGAAAGTCATGAAACCTACATCAATGGAAAGCTGAAGGTTAGTACTTTCTAATGGTACCTTATTTTTTTCTCTAGCTTTATTCTGTGCAGAGTTATTAAGGTTTAAAGGTTTGTTTACATTTGGCTGAAACCCCCGCGGGAGAGGACAGTCAGACCAAAACAATACCCGCGGTTAAAGGGTTAAACAACACATCACAAACATTAAAAAGAAAATAACACCAAGACTCAATGCTCTGAGGTCACTTGCCCATACAACATTCAGACACAACAAAGAAACCACCACCACAGTATACAAACAATGCATATGTTCAGTGATGAATTATGCAAGCCCTGCCTGGGCTTCTAACCTCACTAAAACACACTACAACACTCTACAGACCATACAGAACAAGGCCCTAAAAATAATCACAGGCTGCACAGCTACTACACCCACAGACCACCTACATCAAGAAACCAAAGTCCTCAAAGTCAAGGATCACCTAGACATGAGAGGCACCCAGTTCCTTGCTGCAGCCTCCACAAACCCACAACATCCACTACAGTACATGGCGGCACATCCACCCACACCAAGGAACATCAAAACAACACCCAGCACACGATATCATACACAAATACTGTCATTTCTCTCCCACCTCAGACCAGCTTCCAGAAGCACATCCACACTCAGATCACTTGCCGCTCCATTCAGTTACTTAAAGACAACACACAGCTGCATGCACGGCCTCCTGACATCCACCCTTCTGAATCCTATCTTCCCCGTGAGGACAGGGTTCACCTGGCCAGGCTGAGATGTGGGCACCATCCAGCCCTCTTAAGCTACCAGAAGAGGCTGGATGACTCCGTCGCTGATGCCTGTCCAGGATGCAACACAGCACCCCATACTATTAAGCGCATTATGGAAGACTGCATTCCACACAATCACCTACGCCAACACACTTTCTTTGAGAGCTCTGTGGGAAAGCCCGGTCTCGGCCATCCTAAGGGACTCGGGGCTGTTCGGCCAGACTGCCTAGGGAACAACTACTACTACTACTACCATACGTGTCCCTTGCATGTGAACAAGTTCTTGGCAGGGGGCTAGTGCCACTCTCAATAAAATAACCAACTCAGACAAATGGCCACCCCTAATGGGATCATGGTGTCTGGCTAAAGACAGATGGACTACGTACACCAAATATTAGCTGTGGTAAGAACTGTCTCCCTATACTGAAAAACATTAATCAAATGTAATGCTGTTCTTGTATGGTAACACTAAAGAGAGGTGGGTGAAATCATGTATATCAACCCTCCTGAGATATCACTCATTACATTTTGACTTTTGGCAACACTGACCCCCTCCTGCACAGATACCTGTTTTAGCTACTGTGTATAGTCACTACCCAGCAACTACACCCATTCAAAACCTGCACTAGTGCTTCAAAAACATCTGTTCTCATCCTACACCCAGCACTAAATTTCACAAAGATATATTTAAAATACATTTTTTTTTCTTCACCCTTAAACAGTCCCCATTCCAAAGGAACTGTGCTGTGAAAAGCATATGGAATTTCACAGTACAGGTCATCAGCTCCGACCACCTGCACTACTCGCAGTCTGCTGATGGCTGTGACTGTCAACCTTCTTCCTTCTGTTTTTTTTATTTTTTTTTTACTTCAGACTGTACCTAGCCTTTTTTTTTTTTTTTTTTTAAATATATAGTACTTTATTATTTCAGACTGTACACAGCTGCTACCTATGCACACAAGGCCACTAAAGCCATCCAAAAATCTCCAGCCAAACAGAACCCTTCAAAAGCCATCACCAGACACCCACCCTTCAGAAACAACCCTACCCAGTGAAACATGAATACACCTATTCTCTCTCCCTCTCTTTAACTCAGTCTAAAAATGCCTTGTGCTCTCTCATGAAAGCTGAGTTGTAAGAATACAGTATATAAGCACTACATTGTGATGCTGGTTATGAAGAAATCCTATGGAAAGAATGTATTCAAAGCCTGCACTACACAGAGTGCTTCAAAAACATCTGTTCTCATCCTATACCCAACACTAAATTTCACAAGGATACATATTTTTTCCCTACCCCCTTAAAACTGCCCCCCTTTCCAATGGAACTGTGCTGTGAAAAGCATATGGAATTTCACAGTACAGGTCATTGGCTCCAACCATCTGCAAAACCAGTAGCCTAACTGCAGTCTGCCAGTGGCTGTGACCGTCATTCACTTTTTGTTTTTCCTTACTTTATTTTTATTATTTCTGACAGTACACAGCTACTACCTAGATTTACCTGGCCACTACAGCCACACAAGAGAAGCCTTCAAAAACAAAAACCATCACAAGACACCCACCCTTCAGACACAACCATACCCAAAGAAACACAATTACACCTATACTCTCTCTCTCTCTCTGTCTCTGCTCTAACTTGGTTTAAAAATGGCATATGCTCCCTCATGAATGCTGAGTTGTAAGAATACAGTAAATAAGCATTAAAATATGATGCCTGTCATGATGAAAAGCGATGGAAAGAATGGAGGTCTGTAATATTTCGTTTCTGATGGGAAATGTTAAAAAAAAACTGCAAAAACAATGTGTCAAATTAGAGTGAAATGAGTATAACCAGATTTCAACACAATCATCATCTTTCTCTACTTCAGTGCCAACACAATATACAACTCACTGACAATACACTATGCCCACATATGCCTCCTCCCATACCACACCACACACACTATCACACCACTACCACAAAACACTCACCACATGCACCACAGTGTAAGGCCTCCTCCCACACCACACCACAGTCACCACACTACCACAACAGACAAATCTTCAACATATATCTTTGAGGCTGCCAGGATTTCTGTAATCAGTCAAGTGGGATTACAAACCAAGATTTACTAATACACAGCCAATAATTCTTCAAAATGGCATAATCTTGATCTAATAGGTTTCTCATCTATTGACAAAGGAATTAAATTTATCATGAGAATTAATTTGTCTGCTTGAATGGAAGGTGGGAGGAAAGACTGTCAATACAGGTGATGGGAGGCTCAGAGGCCTGTAATGATTTTTAGCACAATGAAAAAGGGTCTCTCTCTCTCTCCCAATTTCTCTCTCTCTCTCTATAGAAACATTTGAGGTGGGAGGAAAGAACAAAGAAAAAACAAGCAATAAGCAGGGGAACTATCAGTATCATGCCTAGTGAAGTGGGAAATCATCATAAGCAATTACAGTATTTTTCAATCATCATCATAACCATTTTTTTTCTTTTTCAAGCAGTCATCCCCTATTCATTTTTTTTACATAAGGAGGAAACGTGTAGGGCCCGTACATTTTTTTTTTTTTACATATGGATGACACGTATAGGGCCCATAAAGCAAAGACGAAACCCAAAAGAGGGAGAAACTGGCCAACTGCAAGCCCAATGAAATGGTTCAGATGCTCATTCACTCACCATTCAAATCCCAGTATCTTACACACACACAAACTATGGGGACATCACACGTCCTTGCTCATTCCAAAACCAATATTAAATCACTGTCGTTTACATCTCTCTCTCTCTCGAACAATAGACCACCACAACCCAACCCAACAGACACCAACACCACCACAAACACCCAAATGATACACAGACAAAAAAAGGGCAACAATGTGAGAGAAAGATCAGCATAGCCTAAGAATAAGCATAATGATTATTCTAAAATGTACAAACAATTGGCTGTGATGTTGGAGACCATACAACTTTACACAACACAGTCTGCCTGAATATTGCATACTGCACAAAATAACCTGCTCATCACATAATAGTGCTGATTTCTGAGATGCCCTGGGTTAATAGACGATACAGACCTGATAGGCAAATTAGTTCTTGTACATGCTTAGGAAAATATGGCAAATGACTGTGTGATATGAAACAGTATATCAAAATATTTCAGTCCATTGGGCATCTTAGCATCTTTCCATATCTATCTACCTATAGCCCGACGTCCTAATCCATATAGTTACAAAAGTTTAAACACGTGAAGATGACATTGCACAGGTACAATTTCCTACACTATTACAAGTAAGAATAGAGATATAAAGATAACATATTACAATTCAACACACATATAACTATGGCCAGTTTTATTTTCATCTGACAAAACAAGGCAACTTTTATAACTTCAGTACTAAATCATTGGTGTATAAAATCCAATGGGCCTTTGTGATGAGGTAGGGATGAGTCTCCTTGGTTACTATTCAAATTAACTCTCTGACTACACTTGGCCATAATCCAAGCTGAGGTTATGAATCTCTGTGGCTACCTAAAATCTGATAAGCCTTAGTTCATGAAGTAGGGATGAGTCTCCTTGGTTACTATTCAAATTAACTCTCTGACCACACTTGGCCATAATCCAAGCTAGAGGTTATGAATCTATGTCAGATAAAAGCAAACTGGCTATAGAATAAATCAACAGACATAAATAGGCACCAAAAAAACACACCCACATCAATATATAAACAGTCAGCTACAGGGAAAAAAATAAAAAATAAAAAACAAAAACCCACATTAACGACAAATGTTTGTATATATGCAGGGAAAAATCTCAACTCAATAATCACTGACCTAAATGAAGGGAATCAACTGGGGATGTTTAATGAAGGGAATCAACTGGAGATGTTTAATGAAGGGAATCAACTGGGGATGTTTAATGAAGGGAATCAACTGGGGATGTTAAATGAAGGGAATCAACTGGGGATGTTTAATGAAGGGAATCAACTGGGGATGTTTAATGAAGGGAATCAACTGGGGATGTTTAATGAAGGGAATCAACTGGGGATGTTTAATGAAGGGAATCAACTCTGAATGATCGTTAAACTTGGATATAAATGAAGGGACACAACTCAAGATGCTCATTTACCTCTGACATAAATGGACGTTAACTAAGGACGCTTGTTAGTTTTAAATTCCCAGTGTTATTTAGGGCAATACATTTTTCTTTTTAATGCAGAGATGAAAAAAAATAAGGCTGCAAGAAACAATACACAAAAGGAGCTAAATGCAAGATCCGTAAGTTCTGAAATTCCCGCACACACTGCGTTTAAAAGACTGGAGGTCACAGGCAGGGGGAAATACAGGTTGAAGAAAACACTTGTCATAGCAGACTTGTTGCCGATTAAAATCAACCAAAGGACAAGAGTACATATTTTTTTTCAGCATATCTTTTTCCTGAGGCAGACTGTGCAGTACATGACTATGACATGGCAATAATAATAATGCAAAAATAAAAGAAAATGGGCATAAAAATAGGCATACAAATATAACAACCGACATCAATACTTCAGGAAGGATAATAAATGCAAAACACCTAGTTTTATTGTTGGGTAAAAAAGCACTATGCCTTTTTGCGAAGTCCTTTTATATGCCACATTTATGATCTTTTGGGCAGATAATACCTGCTGTTGTGGTGGTCCCAGGCTCATTTTAACCACTGAGAATCAAAGTCAATGCTGGAGAAACTAAATGCTGGAATTTAATCAAAGAAAAGAGGCAATATGAGCTTCTGAAGGAGTTAAGCTCCAAAATTCTTACAATAAAGATTATCCTCTAATCATCTTTTTCAGACGTGTGTGTGTGCATCTTTCAGCAGTCTACTTTGGAAAATGACATGCATATCCTTAGCAAAATTTCATAGCTCATTTACCAACACCTCTTTCAAGAAGCTGGATGATTGCACAGAACGAGCTACAAACAACTGACAGTTCTATTTAGTCAGGAAGCAAATACTGTATCGGCTAAAATGCTGAAATTGACGCATGTTGGTTCAAGAGAAGTGGTTTGGTTACTGCACTACCACAGAGGAATACAGGACCACAGAACACCAGCCCACAATTTACTAAACCAAAATACAGGGCTGTCCATGTATATCTGGTGTTGTCGGCTCAGTCTGCGGGTATGGGCGATGCAGATATTTTGACTTTATTCAATTATGCTCAGTTTAACTGGGGATTAAATTACCATCTTTCCTTTGTAAATGCCCGCTGAAACAAGACTAATATGTTGCTAGTCATGAAGAAGTGCTATGAAAAGGATGTTGCGCTACAGTGCTATCTTATTCTGCCAGTGAGGTATGGGAAATGAATCTGCATAAGGACAAAAATCCCATGTCTCCTTGTGTCATGTCTGTGTCATGCCTTTGTGTCATGTCTGTGTGTGTCACATCTCCTTGTGTCATGTTTTTGCATGCCATGTCTCTGTGGTAGTTCACTTTGTATATGGATGGAGCTATAAGAGACATAACAGGCAGGGATGTGAATATACTGGAGCGTCTAATGAGAGTAAGGTGTGGGAACTTCCTGAACTGTTGCTTGCTGATGATACTGTACTGTGAGGAATGTGAACTGCAAGGCTTGGTGAATAAGTCTGAGGGTGTATGTAGGAAATGGAATCTAAAAGAGAATGTATATATGAGTAAAGTTATGATCTTTGAGGGAGAGGCCACAGCATACACAGTGAGACTGGATGGTGAGGAAATAGAGAATGGGAGTGCATCCAAGTACTTTAGTGTGTTGAGTAAGGATGGAGGGAAGTGCTTGAATGGGTATAGCAGGGTAGAAAGATTGCTGGATCACTTAAAGTTATGATAAGGAGTTGGGAAGTGAGCATGGAAGAGAGGCTTGGATCCCATTGGAAGGACAAAAGTCAAGAGTGAGAGCAGTGGAAATGAAGTGAGGAGTGTGTGGAGTTTATGGACAAACAGATATACAAATGAGGAAGTAAAGATGCATTGTGGTGCTATTAGGAGAAATACTTTGAGATAGTTTGGCCATGTAGAAGATGGAGAATGACTGACTAGAAGAACGTATGTGTATGACGTGGAGGGGGAGACGAGACCATGGCTGAGATGGAAGAATGGAGTGAAGAGATACGAGGGAGGGGGGTGTGAGTTGGAGAGAGGGCAGTCAAATGGCAGATGACAGTGCAACATAGAGTTAGTTTGTTTGTGGTCCCCCTTAGGGGACTGAGACATCTGACAATAGACAGATAAAAGTCAGAGGAGAGTAAAAATTTCTGCATACTAAAATGAGTCTTTAAGCAATTACTGAAGCAAATGAAAGAGAAATTTAATTACTTTATAAAAAAATGCAAACAATGGATGCAAACAATCACTATAAAGTAAGAAAGGGTTATGGGAAAAAGAAATGATGCAGGGTAGAGATGGTATGCTGACTGTGCCTTCACCATATAAATCATTATAAATATAATCATCAAAATCAGTATAATAATCATCATTCATTATTATTAAAATCACCATTGCATTCATCATCATCATCCTAGCCTCTTCTTCCCACCTAAGGATGGGGTAAGGTGTGGTTCAAAAAGCAAGGACAAAACATATGGGATCAGACATGTTATATATGAACCACCCTGTATTTTTTAGCATCTGTGGCATATAACCAGGACTTTCTGCATGTTTGTGATGTACAGGCATGTGCAAAAGTATGCCGACAATACTTCGCCAGAACTAACTTTTATTTCATAATTATCACTCTTCCTCAGATGACTAGAGAGTAACATTCATTCTCTTGCTTGTTTTACTGATGCTTGGAACAGACACCTTCATATGGTAATGATCAGATATTGAAGTTGTCAGGTTATACTAACAGCCTTCAGTTCCTTTACAATCCCCCTAAAGGAGAATGGTGGACTACGGAAGAATGCAGTCCTTACCACAAAAAATATTTCAAATAACACCTTCCATTCCTACTTCCAGCAGGGAAGTGCCTACATACTTTTGCTCATGCTCAGGACAGAAGTCTTGCTAAACATTTCATAGCCTATGGCTGTGTACCGCTGGCCAGTTGTCAATAGCCTTAGTCGCTTTATTTGAATCTGGTGAAAAATTCTTTCAGAGCTGACAGCAGGATGTAATGAAACTGGTTGTTTGATATGACTAGTAATCAAAGTGGGCATCTCATGACTACGATGAGTAACAAGCCAAGTGGCTTCTTGCTACCCAGGAAATAAGTTACTTCATTTGGTGGTAAACTACTACTAGACAGTCACGTGGTGGTGTAAGGAGCTACGGCTCAGTAGCTAGTCCCAGGTCTCTTGCTAAAAGCGAAAAAAAAAATTGGTGAATGAATGGGTGGCTATGAATGTGTGATCCAGCATCTCACTGATGTGAACAAAGTATGCAACGTCTGGCTTGCAATATCCACTTAAGAACGTATGCCCAATCCTTGAAGCATTGCCTGGGCCATAAAAAATAAAAAACAAAAGAACCGTGAACACAACCCCCTCGTATAGCATTCCGCCCCCTTACTGTATGAGCACAACGTGATTATTGCAAGCAAGGGCTGCATGCATATTTACTTCTATAATCATCCACCTGCATGCCACTTATCCTTCCAACATATACAATGAAGACCCCTTCTCTTTGAACTCCGAAAGACCCCATATACCGACGCTGGAACCGATATATATCATGGCACACAAGGTGGGTTGTGTGTGCTGTAAAGGTGAGTTACCCAACCACCCAGCTATTCCCCAATCCCCTAAAACCCCACTAGTAGCAAAGGGACTTGGGGCCATGCTACACAACAGTAAAATGGCAACTAATTCAGCATGAAATTTTTAAAGTTTATCTTTATGATGCAGACTTTTTATTCATTTACTGCCAGCATAAAATTTAAATCTTCTCAGTCTGATTGGGCGCTTATTTTTTTTATATGCGTACCAGTATTTAGCGTTTTAACTTCCACACGGGGGAATCAACAGGGCCGTGGTTCGTAAACAACGAGTAATGCCGATACTGCAGGGTCAATTAGTGTGGGTGATTGAAACGGAAACCATTGCAACAATATACACGAGTACCTGAAACAACTGGCCAAACCAAAGGCTATAAAAATCTGTCCACTGTGCATCAATTACAATACAAACACCATAACAACTATCAGTCAATAATCATATGCCTAATTCACTGGGGTGTCTTTTAGGTGGCTTAGGAGGCTTGCCAAATCATGTTAGGAAATCACCACAGCCACTAAGAAGACAAGCCACTTTCACTGAACTAACACCAGACATTGTTCAAATGAGAGAAACACTGTACTAGCAGTCAAAGGCATCAAAAATAACATGAGGAACCTTTCTATCACAAAATTCTTGCAGTATATCTATCTAGCTAGCACTTGTTGCAATCTCTTTACTATCTATGTGTATCTGTGTAATGTTTATCTATCTGTGTACTTGTCTATCTATCAATCAACTTGAAATAATGCTGAGCTGAGGCAGTAGCTTAGCAAGAAGACATGATAATCATGACAAAGTGCAATGGCAAGGTTTCAAAATTATCTGCTACTGGCAGACCTGCAGAATTTACTTTCTGTAGTCTTGTTACTCTAACCTGGCATAAATTAAGCATCTCAGCTATAGTTTATCAAGCAGAATACTAGTCATGATGAAGTGCAATGGGATGGATGCACATCTGTTATTCTACCACTGAGCTACATGAAAAAAGCTGGTGGACAAATCCTGGGCCAAGTTGTGGTGCAAGAACTACGATAACTGAGCACAAACTAATACAAATAAATAAAGTTAAAAATAAAGATCATTATCATCCTTAGACCCCCCAAGCAGCACTCTAAGTTGAATAAAACCATCTGGTGTTAGATGGAATAAAGACAGTTGCTCCCACTTACAAACATCGGAGCTAAGAACTATTGCTGTTGAGATTAAAGACTTACCAGCTCGAGATTTCATTAGGCTTTGTAGTTGCCAGCCTGAGTGCCAGGGATTGACTCCTGGCGCTGCATCATCCTATCCTATCATCAATCATCGTTGTCGGAGTCATCGTCGTTGATTGGCAAGTAAAATCAGCACTTACATTAAGTTAACTGGCCTTGTATACCCTAGTGGTGGAACGATCTAATTTATGGACCCTAGCACTGCCACTGATCATAATCTATAATCATCATTAGGCATTATCATCAGTCCTAACCCTTTTTCCCACCAATGATGGGATTAGGAATTCTCTATTAAAATATCACAAGTAGGGGAGCAACTGTTATACTCTGTCCATCTCAACTTGGCTTAAAAGTGATCTGGAAAGGATGCAGAGCCACAGTATTGTTATCCTTGTCATACTCTGCTTCTGGGCTATGGAGATCAGGCTGCCAAAGACAAAACTCTCCGCCAAGTCAAGATGGACAAACCAAAAAAATTTCTAACTCACATTTCAGACGGGTGATGGTAGCTGTTGCTGTAGTAGAAGGAACTGAGATGTAGAAAGGTTTTCAAGGCCAATGGCCCTGGGGAGCCTCTGTTGACCTGTCAGAGGTATTTCCCCAGAGATTACAGGCCACTTCATATTTTTCTCATTCATCATCCAATCCTATATTGCCCCATGAGGAGCATAAGAGCCCGGGGCTAGGCAAGTTGGTCCTGATATTCAAAATGAGAGTGACCAGCCTCACTCATCCCTGAGTGGCATAAAGTGAGCAATAAACCCCAACCACCCCTTGGATATAGCCATGTAATGAGAGAAAAATTGAGTCAGCCACGCCAGCTCAACCACAGCAGCACCACCAGGATCAACTCCATCACGGCAGCAACAAATCCAGCACAGCACCATCAACACAGCAACTGCAGGAACAGCAGCATGAGTAACAGACAGACAGACCCTGAAAATAAGGCAAGGTTTTAGGAGATAATATCAGGCTTGCTGATAATTTAACCCTTTTCTCTGTGGAGGAGTTCAATACAGATCTTAATTAACCCCTGGTGTACTGGTGCTGGAGTGACGATAATAGGATGGGGAAGGGGGGGCTGATTGATTACATTTACACTTCTCAATCCCACACCTATCCCCCAACAAGAGAATGGTGGACTATAGAAGGGTAACTCAGTCTGCAGTCCACTGGGTTAATGTTTTGATGTGCCTGGGGTTGCAACTGCTACAACTACTAGTATACAAGACATAAGATGAACAAATCCAATTTATATCATCTGTCTTGCTCAGTTTCCTGGTTATAGTCCCTCAACTTCTTCCTTATTCCCAGAAAGGAAGATGGTGGACTGCAGCAGAACAAGACAATCTTACTGCTCTGCATTACTTGAGTAACTTCATGACTTGTTATTCCTGTGTTAATCTTTTGTTACAACTCAGCACTGAATATGGATAGATGGCAGTTTAGACAGACATAGTGGAAAACAGGGTTGTAGATAGATTAATTCCTTCACAATGATGGCTGTCTCCTAATATGATTGAATGAGTCTGGTGGTAGCAAATATAGACTATATGACGTCAGAAGGCCCCATCCTACAGGTCCCTTTGGCAAAATAAAAGATGTTATAGCCAGAAGACGACGAAAAAATCCTGCACCTTTTCCCCACCCGTGTAGGAGGAGACAAGCTTCAATTACCTAAATTAATAATCTATCCATCATCCAATCCTACATTGCCCCATGAGGAGCATAGGAGCCCAGAGCTACGAAGTATAATTATTATAATAATAATAATAATATCCACTCAATGTAGTGCTGCTCTTGGGTGTCTGTCCTTTCCTCTCCTCCCTCCTTTCCTTTCTGTCTCTCTTTACTTCATTCTTTCCTCATCTTTCTGCCCACGGGTGATTTTATACTCCCTCTTTTGTCTCTCCTTCATTCTTTCCCGTTCATCCTGCCTATGAATGACTCTACACTAAGTGACACGCCGAATTGTTTCCTGTACACCTGGAAACCATTTACTAGGATGCTTACCAGAGAGTGGAGGTAGATGGTTGGTACTACTGTGATTTGGCAGCTGGTTGGTATTTGGCTTTCTTCTCCACCTTCCACCTGTCTGTCAGCAGTTTCCACAGCTAGGTCAACTCACACACCTGAAAAATATAGCACACATTAAGCCTTTCCTTCCAAAGTATCTGGTTGGCAGCAAGAACAGTATCACCTGGGCACAGCAAGATTTAATCACATGGTGGTAAGAATTTGCAAAATGTCTTTAAAAATAATAATAATATTGTAATAATAATAATAATAATAAAAATAATAATAATACAATAATCCAGTCTGCAGGCCACATACAGTATACACTGGCTACAGTTTACATATTAAAGGGACAAAAAAAAATTCACCAAATGCTGAATTAATATGTCTTTCAATAAAAAGAATTAAAGAAATCAGATTATATCACACTCCAAGAGTTCCTGTTGCTGTTGATCAACCCTGGTATGTCTAGATGAGCAGACCCATCAACTGCAGGGAAGCAACTAGGACTCTGGGTTGCTAAATGCCCTAAACTTAGGAAACGTAAGGAAGAGCCAGTTCTTTCGTGTGGGCTGCTGGAAGAGGAAAACATTGCAGTCAGTTATGAGGAAAATTCATTTGAAGCCTTCACATTTGATGGTGGTATTTCAAGTGATGAGTACAGTACCACTGTGTACCCTGTTCAGGTTCTCAGAGACACAGGAGACTCCCACAGTATTTTGTTAAAAGGAGCTATTCCTAATGTAGAGTGTGGTAGGTGGGGGCGCTCACCATCCACTCACTCGATGTAGTGCTGCTCTCGGGTGTCTGCCCTTTCCTCTCCTCCCTCCTTTCCTTCCTTCCTCTTCCATCTTTCAGTACTTCATTCTTTCCTCTTCCTTCTGCCTACAGGCGACTTTACACTCCCACTTTTGTCTTTCTTTCCTTCATTCTTTCCTGTAGCTTCTGCCTGTGGGTGACTCTGCACTGAGTGACAAGTCGAATGGTTTCCCATACACCAGGAAAAGATTTACTATGCTGGGTGGTAACCATATAACCAAATTATGGCGCCTGGTGGTTTAGTGGGTAATTGTGGCACTCCAATTGGATTGAGCCAGTGACGGTTTATATCCAAGGGGTGGTTGGAGTTATTGCTCACATAATGCCACTCAGGGATGAGAGAGGCTGGTCACTCTCATCTTAAATGTCTGGACCAACTTGCCTAGCCCCGGGCTCCTACGCTCCTTATGGGGAAACATAGGATTGGATGATGGATGGATTCCTAATGTGGAAAGCCTATATACAGTACTGGGGAAAATGTGTATTCTGAAAGGAGTAGGTGGTGTTGTCACTGTTCCTTTGTGTAAAGTTTATTTGAAAAGCAAGTTAGTTTCTCAGATGGTGTCTGTAGCTGTTCAAGAGACTCTTCCAGTCTCAGGGGCAAGTTTCATTGTGGGGAATGACACTGCCAGTACTAGAGTGGTACCAGACCCTGCTGTGTGTTCAATTCCTGAACTAGACAATCCCACTGAGGAGACTGAGACTGTATCCTGATTTGTATCCCTCCTGTGCTATCACCAGAAGCATGTCCCATAGAGAAAATGAAGCTACTGACTGTACTGATGATCACTTTGGTTTAAGTGATCTATTTACTCTGCCAGACACATGATTATGTTCTGTTACGAATAATGACTGCAACGTTTCTGGTGGGAGCTTGGACCTTCCAATGCAACAAATACCAGTTAGTAGGGACATGTTTGTCAAAGCTCAGAAAGAGGATGCGGAATTAGCTAGCCTGAGGAACAGAGCTGTAAGGAAGAGGGAAGCAGAGAATCTGCTGGTATGTTATTATTCAGATTCAGGTTCAGGTATTCTAATGAGGAAATATAGACCATCTGATGTACACTCAGTAAAAAAAGTATCAGTGCAGAGGGTTCAATGTCTTCCGAAAATATTCACTCACGTGCTGGCTGTGTGGGAGGGTTGGTAACTTGTTATGCTTGGCTGTAGCAGGTTCAGAATTTTTATTTACATTTTAGCGAGGGGATACTTCAGATGACGTTATATGACACCTCCTAACACGTCGGACACAAATATTTCAGAGACCTTTGTACCATGATCCAAAATGTTTCATCAATGTTGTGCACCGATGCTTTTTTACTGAGTGTACCTGCAGATGAACCATGGCATGTAGTGAATCAAATCGTAGTTCCTCGGTGTCACTGTAGTGAAGTACTTAACCCTCTCAGACACAGTCACTTGATTCGAGTGACGTGGCCTCCATTGTGAAATGGCACAGTCACGCGAATCGCGTGGTTTAAGCACCAAAATAATCGTCAGAAAAAAACTTATAGGCCGATTTGCGTGAGTTTTTGATGCGTCATAGCGCCGCCAATGCTCTCTCGAGGTAAGTCATTGGCAATGCTGCTTTGCCTTATCTACCTCAGCCCACTCCCTCCAACCTCAGTGTTTGTCGAGCAGTCAGGCGGTGATGTTTGACAGCTCGTGGTTCCCTTTAAATCGTCCATACTTCTCCCCCCCTCGCCTGAGGCAAAGGCCCTATTGACTCAGTGAGATAATACATCGTGTGTGAACATATAGTGACGTGATATTGTCGTTGGAACATACATATATGTATTGAAAAGCAATTCTGGCCGTTAGCAATCGTTGGGCCTTGGAGCCAGACGCATGGTCAGTGTAGCGGGGTTTCGCCACTCCGCCCCCCTGTAGGCCGTATGGCGTGAGTGGAAATATGTATATAAATGAAGCCAAGGCATAAATATATATTGCGTGAAAGATACTGTGGATGGCTTGGTGAAATTATGGAGCCAGAAAGCGTTACGTACGGCATGAAACAGAGTGTTGTGAAGGGGCAAACCTGAAGTCGGGAGGGGAGAATTACCAGTGTTTTAGGGCTGGAATTATTGTGATTCTGATAGTGTAAATGCGTATGGAATTGTATGAAACATACGTCAAACAAGCTGCGAGTTTCCGTGAACGAGCGTGGTGTGTGCTAAAAATAGCGTTGCCTCATACTCTCAGGGAGAAGCTGACTCACACACACACTACATAACTCCTCATCTTCAAATCCCTGGTCTAACTGGATCAACACCCCTGGAGGAAGTGAGTTCTGCAAATTTTGTTGATATATATAATAATCTATTACCATTACCTCTCCAACTTTCAGACAAATAACCATTTTCTCCTACAGAGGGGAGGCGGTGGCCGAATCGGTAGAGAGGCGGCTTGTGGTCCTAATGGACCCAGGATCGAATCCCGGCTGGGGCAGGGAACAGTTTAGGGATTTGAATTTCCTAAAAAGCAGACTTTCCTGATCTACCAGATGACCCGCCGACATGACGTAAAATACCCCCGCTAATACCAATACACCAATCCTGTATGAGACAGCCCTAGCATGTATTCAATATGGATGGTGGGTGTTAGCGCCGAAGTGGTGACATGTGGAGGTGTAGGAGGACTACTGGGCCTTGGGATAGGTCACTGCCCCCGAGAAATAGGCCCTGGAGCCTTTGCCCAGAGTCGGACATGTAAAAAAAAAAAAAAAAAAAAAAAAAAAAAAAAAAAAAGTAAATCTCCACAGCAGTAACTATAGAAGAGTTATGTTTATGTGTAGTAGGTTATAACAATAGGAAAACATCCATGGAAGATGTAACAGTCTGTACAGATAGGGGGAAAAAAAGTTGGTGGCATAGTCTTCAGGCAGGTGTGCAAGGAAAAAACAGTGCGTGTAAAACTTGGTAGCGATCGGAAGAATAACCTCACTTTGTCGGCCAATTACTCGAAAACTATTAGACCGATTTCCTGTTACAACCATCATCAATACCACTAAATTCTACGTAAGATCAATACCAGAATGTAAGCCTTTGGTAGCGTTTTGGAAGGTAAAAGGCGAGAGAAATGTTTTTGTTCCAAGCGGTTGTTGTGTGATAAGTGCTCGGAGTAATAACATCATTTTGTCGGCCAGTTACTCGAAAACTATTAGACATCGATTTTCTGTTACAACCATCATCAATACCACTAAATTCTCCGTATGATCAATACCAAAATGTAAGCCTTTGGTAGCGTTTTGGGGGATAAAAGGCGAGGGAAATGTTTTTTTCCCTCGCGTTTGTTATCAGTGACATTCGCTCGGAGTAATAACCTCACTTTGTCGGCCAATTACTCGAAAACTATTAGACATCGATTTTCTGTTACAACCATTATCAATACCACTAAATTCTACGTATAATCAATACCAGAATGTAAGTCTTTGGTAGCGTTTTGGGGGGTAAAAGGCGAGTTTTTTTTTTTTTTTCCCCCTCGCGTTTGTTATCAGTGACAAGCGCTCAGAGTACTAACCTCACTTTGTCGGCCAATTACTCAAAAACTATTAGACTTATCGATTTTCTGTAACAACCATGATCTATACCACTAAATTCTACGTATGATCAATACCAAAATGTAAGCATTATGTTACGTTTTGTGCGAGAAAAGGCGGTGGAAATGAGTGTCTCTTCGCGGCTGTTACCATTGATTAACGCTCGTAGTAATACTCTCACTTTGTCGGCCAATTACTCGAAAACTATTGGACTTATCAATTTCACGTTTGAACCATGATAAAGAGCAGTAAATTCTATGTATGTACAATACATAACTATGTAATATTTATGATAAGAATTCGCTGTTACGTAGGCGGGAACATTGCGTACGCCGTGCGCGCATCACAAAAGTCAATCACGGACGGAGTGCCTAGTACTTTCTTTCGATTTACTCGAGAACTATGAGGCGTATGGGGTTCTTCTTTGAGATGGGGAAAGCTGGTGAATTTGGGCATATTACTATGTAATAAAAACATAAGGTGTCTGGGAAAATTTAGCTATCAGAGGTCAGTGAATTTTTTCCGAAAATGGCTTTCAGTTTTTGGCCATTTTCTCGAAAAGTATACATCATATCTCAACCGGATTTGTTTCGTTAGAAAGCTGATGAAATTCTCTATAAAAACTTATTAGATCATTTTCCTGTATGATGGAAAACATTCAAACGGCGATGTTGGGAAAACAGTTTACTCGACCATGCTTCCAGGGCTAATAACTTTTTTTGCTGGTGTTTTCCTGTGTTTTGGTCCTGTTTATCAGATAGAACAAACATCGATGCCTACCTTGAGAAAGGTTTCATGGGAATACATGGATTTTTGGGTGGCGAAAATAAGGCAAGAATGTGTTTCATTCGCTCAAATTTGCCGCCACGCTCCCCGGCCGGGCGGCTTCGTTGTATAAAATCGTGAGCCAGAAAACTTACTGAAACTTATCGTGTGTGAGAGGGTTAATTTAGCACACAATTTCTTGGGAGGACACTTGGCATCAGAAAAACTTACAGAAAGATCCTGCCTTATTTTTACTGGTCAAGATTGAAGAAGGACATAGCTAGGTACTGCAAAATGTGTCATAAATGTAAAATTGTGGGAAAGTCAAATCAGATAATTAGGCCAGCCCCATTACAGCCAATACCAATAGTGGATGAACCTTTCACTAAGATAATAACAGACACTGTGGGTCCTCTCCCAAGAAAACATAGTGGCCATGAATAATTATTAACAATCATGTGTGCTACCACCCATTTCCCAGAGGTTACACCACTTCGTCGTATTACAGTTAAGAATGTGGCAAAGGCTTTGGTAAATTTCTTTACATGATATGGTATTGCAAAGATTGGACAATCTGACCAGGGTACAAATTTCACAACTAGCCTTTTCCAGCAGGCAATAACAGAGCCTGGGGTGCAGCAGTACGTGTCTACTGCTTACCATCCTTCCCAGGGTGCTCTTGAAAGATTTCACCAGTCATTCAAACACATGCTTAGAAAGTTTTGTATGGAAAATGGTAAGGATTGGGATGAGGGTGTGCCAATGATGTTATCTGCCATACATGAAAGTGTATAGGATTCTTTGGGATTTAGTCCTTTCCAACTAGTCTTTGGACACGAGGTTAGAGGACCTATGGCAGTACTGAGGGAGAGCTAGTTATCTGATAAGATTAAAGTACCTTTGTCTGTATATGTGTCAAACTTTACAGCTAGGTTAGACCGTGTTAGGGAGATAGCTAAAGATAAATTATCCCAGGCACAGGTGAAGATGAAGAATGTGACAGAAAGAGCGAGGCCAGAGAACTGAGGGTTGGGGATAAAGTTTTGGCACTAAATCCTATGTGCAGACGTCTGAAAGCAAAATCTGAAGGACCATTTACAGTTATCAGTAGAACTAGTCCCCTTACTGTTGTCACAGCAACTCCAAACAAAAGAAAGAAAGAGCAGCATGTACAGATTAATTGCTTAAAACTGTATTGTGCTGGAGAGGACATAGTTTGTTCAGTGAACAACATTGGGTGACAGAACCTCAGGATTCATCTGTAGGAGTCCCATGTGAACTACCTGTAGACCAACCACAAGGGTTCCATATCAAAATCCCATGCAAACTCGATAATGTAGCAGTCTTAGATCCTGGAATTAAAACCTCTCACATTTCACAGCAACAAAGTGACCAGGTTCATCAGCTGCTACATGAGTTTGAGATGTTCAGTGACGTACCTCGCCCCTGCACCCAGATGGAGCACAGTGCGGAAGTGTTGCCAGGCACTTGCCCCATAAAACAAGCCCCCTATTGACTCAACCCAAGAAAGGAGGAGGTTCTCAGGAAGGAGGTGGACTACCTGGTAGAGACCAACCAGCAGAGCCAAGTAAAGCAAGTGGGCGTCACCATGCATACTTGTCCCGAAACCCAATGGTTCTGCTCGTATGTGTACAGATTATCATCGAGTCAATGCTATCACACGAGCCAGCGCCTACCCATTACCCCATATCGAAGACATCATTGACTCTGTGGGACAAGCCAAATACGTCACGAAGCTGGACTTGTTAATGGGGTACTATTAAATAAGATTAACTGCAGACACCAAGAAGGTCACTGCCTTTGTCACACCAGATGGATTGTGGCAGTACAGTCTTACCATTTGGTCTCCATACAAATCCTGAAAGTTTCCACAGGGCTATGAACATTGTAACTGCTGATCTACCAGGTGTGCAGGCATATTTGGATGATCTGGCAGTGACAGGTAGCACATGGGAAGAACACATGAAATGACTGCGTGCCTTGTTTAGTCACCTTGCAGAGTATAAGTTCACAGTGAATCTGACTAAAAGTGAGTTTGGACATGCCACTTCAACTTATTTAGGTCATGTTGTGGGCCAGAGGAAGGTAGCTCCTGTGTACATACAGGTGGAAGAAGTTCTATAAATTCCTACTCCTGGTGACTGCAAGGCACTTTGGTGGTTCTTGGGCGAGGCAGGTTTTTACAAAAAAATTTGTAGGAACTTTGCTTCATTATCTGCACCACAGACTGATCTCTTGTGCCCCCAAAGGAAATTTGTTTGGGCAGATAAGAGGCAGGAATAGTTTAAAAAAAATTAAGTTTCTACTGTCTAGTGCCCCAGTTCTGAAAACCCCCGAATTTGACAAACCCTTTGAAATACAGGTGGATGCTTGTGATGTGGGTCTGGGGGCAGTGCTAATGCAAAAAATGGCAATGGAGTGTTGCACCCAGCTGCCTTTCATAGTGCCAAATTGAAACCTTACCAATGTAGTTAGGCTACTGTTGAAAAAGAGGTATTAGGACTGTTATCTGCACTGGAAAAATTTGAAGTGCATGTCGGGGGTTCACCTTTTACGACTATTGTATACACTGATCATAATCCTCTGCAGTTTATACAGACTGAGAAACAAAAATAAAAGATTATTAAAGTGGGGATTAGCTTTTCAGCCCTACAATATAGAAATTTGTCACATCAGTGGTACAGATAATATCCTAGCTGACACTCTTTTACGAGTAAGTTAAAAAGTCCTTTCACTGTACCTGGAACTTTTTAGCCAAGGAGGGGGATGTTACAGGCGTCAGTTTCAGACTTCAATGCTTGAGTCGCCTGGATTCATACAATAGGTTTAGTGCTTCGTTCGCAGGTGTTTTAGTGAATAACAAGGTCTGGGAGAGTTAGTCTGGGCACAGATGTGGTTAAGTACCTCCTTTCTCTAGCTAGGAAGTGGATATAATGTTTTTTTTTTGTTAGTTTTTCAATGTGTTTATATTTTTGTCTTGCCTTCACCTTAGTGTCATTTGATGTGCATTTATTTCTTAATACTTAATGTAACCCTATAAGTACATGTAGCCACTTCCATGCATTAATTCCTTAATTTTTACTTCTACAGTAACTATACACTACCATATGCTACTATGTTCTATTTGTTCATTAAATTATGGTTTTCAAAGTGTTTTTTGTTCTACCCTACCACCTGACAGATAGCAAGATCCTACGCGGACAAGGGATTAATTGTATTCGTGTTTTGATGTTCACTGGCACTTACACCACTGTCTTATGTAAGTTTCCTCTAGAGATTGTAACAAAAGGAAAAAGGGCAAAAAGAAGTATGTGGTAATCATAGGGGCATTTGTCTTCTTAGGTAATAGGAAAAGTATATGGTAGGATACTTACTGTCAGGGTTATGGAAATAAAAGTGGAATTAGTTGGAGAACAGGGAGCTTTTAGGAGGGGAAGTGGTTGTGTAGATGGATATTCATTATTAGATCTTTAGTCGAAAACTTTCTAGAGAAAGGAAAGAAGTTGTATGTGGCCTTTATGGATTTGGAGAAAGCACATGACAGGGTGGATAGACAAGGATTATGGAAAGTATTAAGAATATATGGAGTAGATGGGAAGTTGTTGAAGGCTGTGAAGAGTATGTAGGAGGGTGCTAAGGCTCCAGTGCGTCTGGACAGTGAACTGAGTGAATTTTTCTATTTGCAGGTTGGATTGAAATAGGGATGTGTCATGTCTCCATGGCTGTTCCGTTTGTATATGATGGGGTTATAAAAGAGATACACAGTAGGGCAGTGGATGTTGGAGTGGCCCTAGTGAGAGAGGGAAGTGTTTGGAAACTACCTGTATTGTTGTACGCAGATGATACTGTGTTGTTAAGTGAAGACGAAGGGGAGCTGCAAGGCTTGATGGAAGAGTTTGGGAGTGTGTGTAAGAAACAGACTCTAAGGGTGAATGTGGGGAAGAGTAAAGTTACGGTCTTTGGGAGAAGTGAAACCAGTGAATGTACAGTGAGGCTTGATGAAGAGGAAATGTGAGTGCGTTTAAGTACTTGGGTAGTGTGATGAGTTAGGATGGAAGTTTAGAGGGTGAAGTGCTTGAAAGGGTACAACAAGGAAGAATGGTTGCTGGTTCCTTGAAAGCAATGATATGGAACAGGGAAGTGAGCATGGATGTGAAAAAGCTACTACATGACAGTATTGTGGTACCAAATATATCTGTGTAGTTTATCGTTCCCCCAATGCTTCTTCGGAACCCAGTGTATTTGATTCCATATCCACTCAGTTGAGTAACTTTGACCTTGCCCTTGGCAATGAAATTACCATTTTGGGTGATTTTAACCTACACAATGTTGAATGGTTATTGCATTCTGCCCGGACTGACGACGCTGGTCTAGAATGCGAGCTGTTTGCGGAATCGTTTAATCTCACCCAGTTGGTAAAGCAACCAACCAGAATTCCTGATAATCCTGACCATAATGCCCATCTCTTGGATTTATTCTTGACAAATAATCCAGATCAATACAGGATAGAGGTACTGTCACCACTTGGATCCTCTGACCACAATCTCATCAAAGCCTCATTAGTTAACCCTCCTACACATCCCCATTCCGAACCTGTCAGGGTGACCTGGTGGCACTTTGACAGGGCAGACTGGGATGGATTTAGAAATTATCTTGCTGATGTTCCATGGCAGTCTTTCTTCTCTAGTGATCCCAATTCTACCCAGTCCCACATTTGCGACTTAATACTAGCTGGTAGGGAATAAATCCCAATTCTACCCAATCCCACATTTGCGACTTAATACTATGGTCGTACCATTCTAAAGTGGCGGTTTGGGTGGGGCACGAACTTCTGTACAGTGTTGCCACGTTTTCCATACTCGCGATGCCTCTCTCTCTCTCCTTGGGGGATGTGCATCACCCTAGGGAATTTTGTTTCTTTTATGTCTTATAAACTTGTGCTTTTATTTCTTTATTTTGTTTTTTATTATATTGTTTTACATATGGCGCCATATGACCTCGGTGTTACGGCGCCTTTTCATTCAATCATTCTCGCCCTCCTTCCTTCCCTCCCTTCATCTTTCCCTCAGCTTGACAATGCACTCAACACTGCCCCTTGCCTGCCTTTTCTCTCTCTCTCTCTCTCTCTCCTTGGGGAGATGTGCATCACCCTTGGGAATTTTTTTTCTTTTATGAGTGACTTATAAACTTGTGCTTTCATTTCTTTATTTTGTTTTTATTATATTTAATTATGTTTAAAAATAATATTGTTTTACACATGGCGCCAGATGACCTCGTTGTTGTGGCGCCATGATTTGTTTTCATTCAATCACTCTCTCCCTCCTTCCTTCCCTCCCTTCCTCCATCTCTCACTCAGCTGCACTCAACACTGCCCCTGGTCTGCCTTCCCCCCCCCTCCCTCTCTCTCTTTCTCTCGTCTGTGGTATTTTAGGATACATTTTGGTTATTTTCTTTTATGTTATAATGTACATATTGTAAATTTGACTTTATTTCCACACCACTCAGGAGGTTAAAGTCTTGGCGCGTTTTTTTTTTTTAAGAGGTGTCCCCAAACAGGCCTATTCCTCTATCCCTCACAGATGACCAGGTCGGGCTGGGTGTGTGTGAGCGTTGCCGCTAAGGAGGGTTTAATGTATATATATTTTTTACTAAGAAACTGGCATATTTTTGCTTATAATCCTGCATATTATCTTATAATCATAATTGTGACATTATTACCAACCCCAGAAATACGGTAACAGCCAATAAAAGTGACTACTTTTTTTTAAGCAACACGGTAAAATAATTATGCCACGTTTCTGTACTGCCGTATCAATATTTTAAGCATAATCGGTTTACTGTTCTTTCATATATTATAATACACACGTTACCATTATATTCTTATGTGTTTATCTTATTGTGATGCCTATTACATATATCTGAGCCGTTCACTTAGCATATGGAACACGTGGCACCACTGTACAGAGGTTCGTGCCCCACCCAAACCGCCACTAAAGATTGGTACCACCATAGCTGGTATGGATTTATTCATACCAAGTCAACAATTCACTAAAAGATCAAACTCTCCAAAATGGTTTGATGGCAACTGTGCCAGAGCAACAGCCCAAAAGTCATTAGCATATAACTCTTACTTAAAATCAAAAACATCTGAATCACTCTCCCAATTTAAAATTGCTAGAAATCATGCAAAAGCTGTATTAAATCTATCTAAATCAAACTTTCTTCAAAAGCAAGCATCAAAACTACTTAACAACCCTAATGACAATAGAATATTCTGGTCAACTCTTAATTCTTTCAATAACGGCCATACCACGTTGAGTACACCGCTTCCCGTCCGATCAGCGAAGTTAAGCAACGTTGGGTCTGGTTAGTACTTGGATGGGTGACCGCCTGGGAACACCAGATGCTGTTGGCATCCCTACGTGTCAAGTGGGGTTGGTGGAGGATTAGTGCCCCTCCCTGTAAAACAATAATTAACTCTAAGCCCTTGGCCACCTCGTGTGGGATACATGGCGTCTGGCAATGAATGAATGAATAACTTTAACAAGTCATCTTCCATTCCCCCACTAAAATCTTCAGATGGTAATATTACAAATGACCCACGTGGGAAAGCAGATATCTTTGCTAGTACCTTTGCAAGAAACTCTACCATAGATGATACCAGCCAGAATGTCTCAGTACTGGAACTTGATTCTCCTGAAACTGCCCCACTTAAAATACAGACAAGATTCGTAAAATCCATCCTAGACAATTTACCTACCAACAAAGCTCCAGGCCCAGATGGAATTCCGCCAATTGTTTTGAAAAAGTGTTCCCCTGAACTTGCCTCTGTCCTAGCCAAATTATTCAGACTATGCATACGTACTTCTTTATTCCCAAATTCATGGAAAGAAGCCAATATCCACCCAGTTCCGAAGAAAGGAAGTTCGTCTGACCCCTCCAATTACAGACCAACAGCTGTCACATCTTCTCTTGGTAAGGTATTTGAACTTTAATTAAAAAGCATATTGTTAAACATCTTGAATCCAACAACTTAATTAGTGATAGACAATACGGTTTTCGCCACGAAAGATCCACCATTGACATACTCAATCTCTTAACTCATACCATCCATCAATCAATTGATCTTTTTGGAGAAACTCATGCAGTAGCTCTTGATATCTCTAAAGCTTTCGACAGAGTATGGCACCGTTTCCTGCTGTCCAAACTCCCTTGCTATGGACTAACGTCTTTTGTTCCTTTGATTTCTTCTTATCTTAGTGACAGGAAAATAAGAGTAAAAGTAGATGATATATATTCGAATTTCCACTCAATTAACGCCGGCGTGCCGCAGGGATCAGTTCTGGCGCCAACCCTATTTCTGGTTCATATTAATGATCCCTTATCTGTCACTCACAATCCTGTTCACTCAAATGCAGATGACTCAACACTACATAGTTCATTCACACTCAGACATCCATTTACAAAGTCTAATATCTCTACCTCTCAACTCAGTACAGCCATCTCCATAAATCAAGATCTATCTACAATCAGTGAATGGGGACAAAACAACCTTGTCTCTTTTAATGCTAGTAAAACTAAATATATACAGTTTACTAATAGACAGATATTGCCAGATTCATACATTACCTTCAGTGCTACTAATATTCCCATCTCCAAAAGTATTGAAATTCTTGGTGTCTCACTTAACAGTGCCCTCAGCTGGACCTCTCATGTCAGATCACTTGCTAAAACCGCCTCAAAGAAACTTGGATTATTGTACAGAGTCCGTAACTTCTTCGCCGATGAGCAGTTAGCTATAATTTATAAGAGTCATGTGTGCTCTCAGCTTGAATATTGCTCACCCTTGTGGAATGGTTGTGGAGAGGTTGCATTAAGACAACTTGACAAAATTCAGAATAAAGCTGTTAGAATCATTAACAACCCTGCCATTACATATAAACTACCTCCCCTGCAAGTAAGAAGGAATGTTGCCTCCCTTGCATTATTTTACAGATATTTTTTGGCAAATGCTCAGACGAAGTTGCGTCCATGGTGCCACCTCTCCATGCCTTCCCTTGTCCTACACGGGCATCTGGTAGCGCTCATGACTGGAATGTCACTCAACCATATTGTAGAACTTCTGCCTATCAGAATTCTTTCATTCCCCGAACTGCATCTCTCTGGAACTCACTTCCCCAGAGTTGTTTTCCTCCAAATTTCAACCCACAACTGTTCAAGTCTAACTGTTACAGATATTTTATGAATAGAGGACACCAGTAATCTGGTGTATGGATTATTTTTTTTTTTCCCATTTGTTTTTCCTTCCTCCGTTCTGTTCAAAAAAAAAAAAAACTACCATATGGAAGTGAAGGTTGGACCTTGTTGGAGGGACAAATGAGTGAGAGCAGTGGAAATGAGTTATTTGAGAGGAGCATGTGGAGTCAAATGGAGAGACAGACTGAAAAATGAAGAAGTGAAGGGACATTGAGTGTGGATGTGATAGGAAGCATTAGGAGAAACACACTGAGGTGGTTTGACCATGTGGAGAGGATGGAGAATGAGAGACTGATGAGGAGAGTGTATGTGAGTGAGGTGGAGGGGGGGAGAGGGAGGGGGAGGCCAAGGATGAGATGGAGGGATGGAGTGGAGAGGTATGAGAGGGGAGTGTGAGCTGGGACCAGGGTAATGAAATGGCAGGGGACAGGGCGACATGGAGGCGATTTGTTTGTGGCCACCCCTTACGGGGTTTAGGCATCTGGAAATAGATAGATAGGTACATAGATTATCTTATCACTTTCTCTCTTAGTGTAATAGGTAAAGTATACAGTAGGATACTTTTTGACATAAATAACGAGGAATCAGTTGGAGAAGAACAGAGGTTTTAGGAAGGGAAGAGGTTGTGTAGATCAGATATTCATTCTTAGGTCTTCAGTGGAAAAGTTTCTAGAGAAGGGAAAGAAGTTGAATGCGGAAAGCATATGACAGGGTGGAGAGACAAGGAATGTGGAAAGTATTAAGGGTATACAGAGTAAATGGGAAGTTGCTGAATGCCGTGAAGAATATTGCATGAGGGTGCTAAGGCTGCAGTGCGTGTGGACAGTGAACTGAATGAATTTTTCTATCTGAATGTCAGATTGAAACAGAGATGTGTTATGTCTCCATGGATGTTCAATCTGTACATGGATGAGGTTATAAAATATATACAAAATATGGCAGTGGATGGTGGAGCAGCCCTAATGAGAGACGGCAGTGTCTGGAAACTCCCTGTACTGTTGTCTGCAGATGATACTGTATTGTTAAGTAAAGACAAAGGAGAACCTCAAGGCCTGGTGAATGGGTTTGGGTACGTGTGTAAAAAATGGAATCTTAAAGGTGAATGTAGGCATGAGTGAAGAGTAAAGTGATGGTCTTTGAGAGCAATGAAGTCAATGAATGTCATGAGGTTGGATGAGGAAACGGAAAATGTGAGTGCGTTTAAGTACTTGGGTAGTGTGAGGAGTAAGGATGGAAGTATAGAGGATGAAGTGCTTGAAAGGGTACAACAGGGAAGAAAGGTTGCTGGTTCTTTGAAAGCAGTGATAAGGAACAGGGAATTGAGCATGGAAGTAAAAAAAGTCACTGCATGACAATATAGTGATACCAACTCTAATGTATGGAAGTGAAGCTTGGACCTTGATGGAAGGACACAAGTCAAAAGCGACAGCAGTGGAAATGAGTTATTTGGAAGGAGCATGTGGAGTTACATGGAGAGAAAGACTGACAAATAAGGAAGTGAAGAAGTGCTGTGGTGTGGATGTGGGTGTGACAGAAAGTGTTAGGAGTAATACACTGAGGTGGTTTGGCCATGTGGAGAGAATGGAGAGCAAGAGACTAACAAGGAGAGAGTATGCGAGTGAGCTGGAGGGGGAAGAGGGAGAGGGAGGCCAGGGATGAGATGGAGGGATGGAGTGGAGAGGTATATGAGAGAGGGGGGTGTGAGTTGGGAGCAAATCTGTGAAGTGGTACTGGACAGGGCGACATGGAGATTTGTTTGTGGCCAACCATACGGGATTGAAGTGTCTGGCAACAGATAGCTAGACAGCCTACTCTCATAACATTCACGACATATTCCACCCATTTCTCCCCAACCAACACACCCACACCACCATATCCATCTGTCCTACCCTGCCAAAACAACTCATAACGACAATCCCTGCCAGAGATCTTTCCAGGTGATTCACTCCTATACTGGACTTCTTGCACACATCCCACTTCCACCCACCTCCTACTCACTGTCTCAACCACTTCCCCCTCCTCTGCCCCTCAAACTTACCACATTCCACAATGCCTCTCTGATCCCCCTTGGGTGATTTAGTGTCCTCAGGCTTGTTTTGAATATCACTGGTTAACTTGGTCATAATCAGTACACATCCGCGGCCTTACCACAGATTTAAACTCAGTTCATTTTTTCCTTCAGTCCATATCCCCTTTGGCCCTTTTCCTCACAGAACCACAAATCCATCTCCTTACAAACTTTCGTAACAAGGGTGGCACCTGTTCTTATATCAAATCCCAATATGCAGTTGACACTATTTTAAACTTCACTTCATCCAGTTTTGATTACCCATTATATAAATTAAATTGTCATAACATTACCAAATATGTTTTGTGTAGTTTATTGTTCCCCCAGTGCTTCATCGGAACCCAGTGTATTTGATTCCATATCCACTCAGTTGAGTAACCTTAACCTTGCCCTTGGCAATGAAATTATCATTTTGGGTGATTTTAACATACATAATGTTGAATGGTTATTGCATTCTGCCCGGACTGATAACGCTGGTCTAGAGTGCGAGCTGTTTGCGGAATCGTTTAATCTCACCCAGTTGGTAAAGCAACCAACCAGAATACCTGATAATCCTGACCATAACGCCCATCTCTTGGATTTATTCTTGACAAATAATCCAGATCAGTACAGGATAGAGGTACTGCCACCACTTGGATCCTCTGACCACAATCTCATCAAAGCCTCATTAGCTAACCCTCCCATACCTCTCCATTCTGAACCTGTCAGGGTGACCCGATGGCACTTTGATAGGGCAGACTGGGATGGATTTAGAAATATCTTGCTGACATTCCATGGCAGTCTTTCTTCTCTAGTGATCCCAATTCTACCCACTCCCACATTTGTGACTTAATACTAGCTGGTATGGAATTATTCATACCAAGTCAACAGTTCACTAAAAGATCGAACCCTCCAAAACGGTTTGATGGCAACTGTGCCAGAGCAACAGCCCAAAAGTCATTAGAATATAACTCTTACTTAAAATCAAAAACATCTGAATCATTCTTCCAATTTAAAATTGCTAGAAATCATGCAAAAGCTGTATTATCTATCTATCTATCTATTGCCAGACGCCTCAATCCCGTTTGGGGTGGCCACAAACAAATCGCCTCCAAGTCGCCCTGTCCCCCGCCATTTCACTCCCCTGCTCCCAATTCACACCCCCATCTCTCATATACCTCTCCACCCCATCCCTCCATCTCATCCTCGGCCTCCCCCTCCCTCTTCCCCCCTCCACCTCACTCACATACACTCTCTTCGTCAGTCTTTCACCCTCCATCCTCTCCACATGGCCAAACCACCTCAGTGTGTTCCTCATAACGCTTCCTATCACATCCACATCCACACCACAACGCTCCTTTATATCCTCATTCGTCAGCCTGTCTCTCCATGTGACTCCACATGCTCCTCTTAAATAACTCATTTCCACTGCTCTCACTCTTGACTTGTGTCCTTCCAACAACGTCCAAGCTTCACTTCCATACGTTAAAGTTGGTATCACAATACTGTCATGTAGTAACTTTTTCACTTTCATGCTCATGGTAAGCTGGTGGGCTAGGGGTCCCAGATCCATTGCCTGGACCTGGGATTGTGCAGTGAGTGGGACCTGTGCTGTGTCTGTCCCCATTTATTAATACTGAAGATGACAAAACAAAAAAGGTTTCAAAGCAAGCCTGAGGACAGTAAATCACCCATGGGGATGAGGGTGGGTTCATGGAATGTGGGAAGTTTGAGGGGAAGAGCAGGGGAAGTCGTTGAGGCATTCAGTAGGAGGTGGGTGGATGTGGCGTGTTTGCAGGAAGTCTGGTACAGGGGTGGATCAGCCAGAAAGATTGTTGGGAAGGACTGTTGCTATAAGTTGTTTTGGCAGGGGGGGACAGACGGATATGGAGGTGTTGGTGTGATGGTTGCGGAGAAATGGGTGGAATATGTTATGAATGTCTTGAGAGTAAGCGATAGGATATTGGTAGTGAAAATTCTGTTGGGAAGAAAGATAGCTGTGATTATATCGGCATATGCTCCACAGGCAGGATTGGATGAATCAGAGAAAGATAGATTTTGGGATGATTTAATACGTGTAGTGGGTGGTATGCGGGATGATGAGATAGTGATTTTGGGAGGGGACTTAAATGGTCATGTAGGTGAAGCAGCACAAGGTTATGAAGGAGTGCATGGGGGATGTGCATATGGTCTAAGGAATGCAGAAGGGGAAAAGTTACTCGAGTTTGGGGAGGCAACGGACATGATTGTGTGCAACACATATTTTAGGAAAAGAGACAGTAGGTTAATTACGTATGAGTCTGGGGGAAATAGCAGTCAGATAGATTATTTTCTGGTTAGGAGGGCCGACAGGAGGTTAGTGAGGGATGTTAAAGTTATAGGAAGTGAGGAGTGTGTGCAGCAGCACAAACTATTGATTTGTGATATGGTGCTTAAAGAACAAGTGATGAAAAAGAGGACTTATGTACCTAGGAGGAAAATATGGAAGCTGAAAAACCAAGTAGTAAGGTATGCCTTCTATAGCGAGTTGAGGAGAGTGGTGGCTGAACAGGTAGCTGTAGACAGAGGTGTTAATGAACAGTATAGAGCCCTCAAGAACAATTTCTTGAGAGTTACTGATGTAACATGCGGCTGGACAAGAGGACCACCAAGACATAAAGTAACTTGGTGGTGGGATGAGGGTGTAGATGCTGCAATTAAGGAGAAAAGAAGGCTTTTCCGGGAATGGAAGAAGGGTGGTAGCAAAGAGGAATATTTGGCTGCCAAGCGTAGGGCTAGGAGAGAGGTATACAGGGCAAAGTCTGAGTCACAGAGACAATTACTTGATAACCTAAATCATGGGGAAAGGAAAAATATATTTAGGATGGCAGGTCAGGTGAAGAGGGATAATCGGGATATCATAGGTGAGCAGTGTGTGAAGAATGATGAAGGAAGGGTAGTGGTGAACAGTGAGGATATTAAAGATGCATGGAGAGAGCATTATAACCGGTTGTTGAATGAGGAGTTTGACTGGGACAGGGAAGGTTTGGAGCCAGCAGATCCAGTGTCTGGCCCTTGGCCTTTGATTGACACTTCTACTGTGAGTGAGGCAATAGGCAGGATGAGGGTGGGGAAGGCAGCAGGTGTGTCTGGGTTGACTGCCGAAATGTTGAAGGCCTCAGGCGATATAGGGGTGAGTTTCGTCACTGACCTGATAAATAGGATTATTTATGAGTGTGTTGTCCCAGATGATTGGCTGAAGAGTGTAATTGTAAATGTGTATAAAGGGAAGGGTGATGCCCTGGAAAGAGGAAATTATAGAGGTATAAAGCTTTTAGATCAGATAATGAAGGTAATGGAGAGAGTTTTAGAAGGTATGATTAGAGAAAGAGTGAATATTGATGAGATGCGGTTTGGGTTTATGCCAGGTAGGGGGACCACTGATGCCATATTCATTGTTCGACAGCTTCAGGAAAAATATATTGGTAGGAGGAGGGATCTTTATTTTGTTTTTGTTGATTTGGAAAAGGCCTTTGACAGAGTCCCTAGAGAGGTGGTGAAGTGGGCAATGAGAAAGCTTGGCTTGGAGGAGTGGCTGGTTAGGGTGGTTATGGCCATGTATGTGGGTGCTCACACCCAGGTGAGAGTGAATGGAGATTTGAGTGATGAGTTTTCCGTGAATGTTGGTGTGCATCAGGGGTCAGTCTTGAGTCCCATGTTGTTTATCATGGTACTTGAAGCCCTTTCACGTGACTTTAGAAACGGACTCCCGTGGGAGTTGTTGTATGCTGATGATTTGGTGTTGATTGCAGAGAATGAAAGGGAGGCGGAGGAAAGGTTTAGGAAGTGGAGAGATGGTATGGGGCAAAAGGGTTTAAGGGTAAATGCAGATAAAACAAAAGTGATGATATCTAGGGTTGGTGGCGGTACTGTCAAAGACGAGGGAGAGTGGCCATGTGCAGTTTGCCACAAGGGCATGGGAAGTAATTCCATCTTGTGCAATGTGTGTGATAAACTGGTGCATAAGAGATTTAGTGGTATCAGAGGTAGACTGCGAGATAATGCTGATTTTATGTGTACGGCGTGCCGGGGTGAGCAGGTGGAGATCGTCAGACGTGAAAAGATTGAACTTGCTGGTGAATCTCTTGAGTGTGTGGAAGAGTTTTGTTATTTGGGAGACATGTTGTGTGCTGGAGGTGGGGCTGGAGCTAGCTCTGTGGCTAGGGTGAGAAGTGGTTGGAAGAAGTTCAGGGAGCTCTTGCCTCTCCTGACATTGAGAGGGCTCTCCCTACGTGCTAAGGGGTCTTTGTATGCAGCATGTGTTAGGAGTGTAATGCTGTATGGCAGTGAGACCTGGGCAGTGAAGGAGGAAGACATTCGCCGGCTCAAACGTACAGAAATGACAATGATTAGGTGGATGTGAAGTGCGTCCCTGCGTCCAAGGCCTGGAGGGCCTGGGTTTACAATGGAAGAGTTGAGAGGTAGGATGGGACTGGAGTGTATTGGTGTTGTGATGAGGAGAGGTAGATTGAGGTGGTTGGGACATGTGGAGAGGATGGGGGATGATAATTGGGTGAGGAAGGTGAGAAGTGTTAATATTGGGGGTGGGGTTACGAGGGGTAGACCGAGAAAGACATGGGACGAGGTCATTAAGTGTGACCTTAGGGTTAAGGGACTGAACAGGGAGGCTGCAATGGATCGTGCAGCGTGGAGAGCCGCCATTAGGTGACCAAGGCCGACACATGCAAGCATGTTGGAGCCTTTAAAAACGAAACGATGCTCACTTCCCTGTTTCTTATCACTGCTTTCAAAGAACCAGCAACCTTTCTTCCCTGCTGTACCCTTTCAAGCACTTCACCCTCCAAACTTCCATCCTTACTCATCACACTACCCAAGTACTTAAATGTACTCACATTCCTCACCATCCAACCTTGCTGAACATTCACTGACTTCACCTCTCTCAAAGACCATCACTTTACTCTTCCCTACATTCACCTTTAGATCCCGTTTCTTACACACTCTCCCAAACTCATCCACCAAGCCTTGCAGCTCCCCTTCATCTTCACTCAACAACACAGTATCATCTGCAAAACAACAGTACAGGGAGTTTCCAAACACTATCCTCTCTCACCAGGGACACTCCAACATCCACTACCCTACCTTGTACCTCTTTTATTACCCCATCCTTGTACAGATTGAACAACCATGGAGACATGACACATCCCTGTTTCAAACCAACTTTCAAAGAGAAAAATTCACTTAGTTCACCATCCACACGCACTGCAGCCTTCGCACCATTGTACATACTCTTCACAGCATTCAACAACTTCCCATCTACTCCATATATTCTTAACACTTTCCACAATCCTTGTCTATCCACCTTGTCATATGCTTTCTCCAAATCCATGAAAGCCGCATACAACTTCTTTCCCTTCTCTAGAAACTTTTCCACTAAAGATCTAAGAATGACTATCTGATCTACACAACCTCTTCCCTTCCTAAAGCCTCCCTGTTCTTCTCCAACTAATTTCTCTGTTCTTTCTCTAACTCTGTCAATAAGTATCCTACCATATACTTTTCCTATTATACTAAGAAGACAAATGCCCCTATGATTACCACACACTTCTTTTTCCCCTTTTCCTTTGTACAAGGGAATAATTATACCTGACTTCCAATCCTCTGGGACTCTACCTTCCTCCCAGGCCAATCTGCACATCTTCCACATCCATCCTACTACTATCTATCCCCCATGCTTCAGCATTTCACCACACACTCCATCAATTTCTGGGGCTTTCCCCAATTTAACTTTCTTCATTGCTTCCACAACTTCTATCCTACTGATTTCTTCCTGTCTTCTCACCTCCCTCCTTCTCCCAGCCATTCCCCAGCCACTTACACTTGCATTACTTCCATCCTGCATATTCAACAATTCCTTAAAGTGTTCTCTCCATCTGCTCACTTTTTCTCCCTTCTCCACTAGTAATCTACCATTTTTATCTTTCACTCCCCTGCTAACCTCACTTCCACCCTGTCTTACTCTCTTCACGTCTTTCCAAAACATTTTCTTATGGTCCCTCCACTTTACACTCAAATTCCTTCCAAATTCCTCATCCACTCTCTTCTTACTCTCTCTTACTAAACTTTTCACCTCTCTCTTTCTACATACAACTCTCTCTTCCGCCTCTCAACTTCTTCCACGCCCCTATTACTCATCCTTTCATTGTATGCTTTCTTCTTTTGTGCCACAGCCTGTCTCACCTCTTCAGTCCACCACGCTGTTCCTTGCACCCCCTCCGTCTTCTCTTCCTCCCACACACCACATCACATGCTGCACATATTTCTTCTGGAAATATCCTGCACACACCTTCCACGTCCCCCATCTGCTCCAATTCATATTTGCCCAAACGTTCCTCCACTTCTCTCTTATAATCTGCCTTTTTCTCATCCTCCTGTAACCTTTCCACTCTCCTTGCAACTACTCCTTCCTCTCGTCTTTTCCTTCTTCTATTCCTCCATCTTACTTGGATCCTAATTCTGGCCACCACCAAGTAGTGGTCAGAAAGTCCACTCCCCCAACCTCTATAAGCTCTTGCATCCATTACACATCTTCGCATCCTTTCATCCACACACATATAATCAATCATTGCCTTCCTTTCATTCAGTTCACCACCCACCCTTCTCATCACTCGCCATGTATACCTGTGGATCATTTTATGCCTGAAGAGGGTATTGGCCATCACCAACCCCCTCCCAGCACAAATGTCCACTAACGCACTGCCATTCCCATCTATCTCAGCAGGCACACCCCACTCACCAACTATTCCATCCACCTTCACATTCCCTACTTTACCATTCATATCACCGATCAAAAACACTCTCTCATTCCTTCCAAACTATTCCATGCACACTTCCAAAATTTGTCCACATCCCTAAATTTATTAAAAGGTTTGGCACACACTATTTCATTCAGTAGTACATTCCTTTGACCAATTGCCCTAAACTGAATTTCCTTACATCTTTATCGCCTCTTTTTTTAAGTAGTTTTTTGCAGTGTCCTCTTGCTGATGCATCCCCATAGGTTACATATTAATTTTTGTCTATTTTCTCTTTCCCCGAAATGCATTTATATAGCATAAATATGTCGTCTCTTTTCCTCCTCTTCTGCAGTGTTGGTAGATTCATATTTTATAGCCTTCCTTCGTAGCTTAGATCCCTTAAGCTTGGTACCCACCTTGTTGCTGCCCTTTGTACTTTTTTAATCTTAACTAAAAAAACAAACAAGAAGCCTCGGACAAGGACTGACCAAACGTTGACGACCAATGACCGGACAAAAGACATTGCAATTGGAACTTGGAATGTAAGGGGAGCAAATGATAAGGTGAAAGAGAGAGAGATTGTCCAGGTGCTTGAGGATGCGAAAGTGGATGTATGTGGAATAACTGAAACAAAATGGAGAGGAGAAAGTGTGAGAGAATGGGAGTATGGATGGGGTATATGTGCAGGAGTAGGTGAGAATGTATAGTTGTGAGTATGTATAGTTGTGAGTAAAAGATGGAAGAGGAGCATAAGACAGTATGGATCAGTTGGATCAAGGATTGTGTGGGTAAAGTTGAAAGTTGGAATACAAATGTGGGCGATTGTGTGTGTGTATGCGCCAACGCAAGATCGTGCTAGAAGAGTGAGAGAAGAGTTCTGGACAAATGTAGAAGTGTGCATGGAAAAGTTTGGAAGCAATGAGAGAGTGTTTTTGATTGGTGATATGAATGGTAAAGTTGGGAATGTGAAGGTGGATGGAATAGTTGGTGAGTGGGGTGTTCCTGCTGAGGTAGATGAGAATGGGAGTGCGTTAGTGGACATTTGTGCTGGGAGGGGGTTGGTGATAGCCAATACCCTCTTCAGGCATAAAATGATCCACAGGTATACATGGCGAGTGATGAGAAGGGTGGGTGGTGAACTGAGTGAAAGGAAGGCAATGATTGATTATGTGTGTGTGGATGAAAGGATGCAAAGATGTATATTGGATGCAAGAGTTTATAGAGGTTGGGGGAGTGGACTTTCTGACCACTACTTGGTGGTGGCCAGAATTAGGATCCAAGTAAGATGGAGGAATAGAAGAAGGAAAAGACGAGAGGAAGGAGTAGTTGCAAGGAGAGTGGAAAGGTTACAGGAGGATGAGAAAAAGGCAGATTATAAGAGAGAAGTGGAGGAACGATTGGGCAAATATGAATTGGAGCAGATGGGGGACGTGGAAGGTGTTTGTAGAATATTTCCAGAAGAAATATGTGCAGCATGTGATGTGGTGTGTGGAAGGAAGAGAAGACGGAGGGGGGTGCAAGGAACAGCGTGGTGGACTGAAGAGGTGAAACGGGCTGTGGCACAAGAGAAGAAAGCATACAATGAATGGATGAGAAATAGGGGCGTGGAAGAAGTTGAGAGGCGGAAGAGAGAGTTATATGTAGAAAGAAAGAGAGAGGTGAAAAGATTAGTAAGAGAGAGTAAGAAGAGAGTGGATGAGGAATTTGGAAGGAATTTAAGTATAAAGTGGAGGGACTGTAAGAAAATGTTCTGGAAAGAGGTGAAAAGAGTAAGACAGGGTGGAAGTGAAGTTAGCAGGGGAGTGAAAGATAAAAATGGTAGATTACTAGTGGACAAGGGAGAAAAAGTGAGCAGATGGAGAGAACACTTTAAGGAATTGTTGAACGTGGAGGATGGAAGTAATGCGAGTATAAGTGGCTGGGGAATGGCTGGGAGAAGGAGGGAGGTGAGAAGACAGGAAGAAATCAGTAGGATACAAGTTGTGGAAGCAATGAAGAAAGTTAAATCAGGGAAAGCCCCAGGAATTGATGGAGTGTGTGGTGAAATGCTGAAGCATGGGGGATAGATAGTAATAGAATGGATGTGGAAGATGTGCAGATTGGCCTGGGAGGAAGGTAGAGTCCCTGAGGATTGGAAGTCAGGTATAATTATTCCCTTGTACAAAGGAAAAGGGGAAAAAGAAGTGTGTGGTAATCATAGGGGCATTTGTCTTCTTAGTATAACAGGAAAAGTGTATGGTAGGATACCTATTGACAGAGTTAGAGAAAGAACAGAGAAATTAGTTGGAGAAGAACAGGGAGGCTTTAGGAAGGGAAGAGGTTGTATAGATCAGATATTCATTCTCAGATCTTTAGTGGAAAAGTTTCTAGAGAAGGGAAAGAAGTTGTATGCGGCTTTCATGGATTTGGAGAAAGCATATGACAGGGTGGATAGACTAGGATTGAATATATGGAGTAGATGGGAAGTTGTTGAATGCTGTGAAGAGTATGTACGATGGTGCGAAGGCTGCAGTGCGTGTGGATGGTGAACTAAGTGAATTTTTCTCTTTGAAAGTTGGTTTGAAACAGGGATGTGTCATGTCTCCATGGTTGTTCAATCTGTACATGGATGGGGTAATAAAAGAGGTACAAGGTAGGGTAGTGGATGTTGGAGTGTCCCTGGTGAGAGAGGATAGTGTTTGGAAACTCCCTGTACTGTTGTTTGCAGATGATACTGTGTTGTTGAGTGAAGACGAAGGGGAGCTGCAAGGCTTGGTGGATGAGTTTGGGAGTGTGTGTAAGAAACGGAATCTAAAGGTGAATGTAGGGAAGAGTAAAGTGATGGTCTTTGAGAGAGGTGAAGTCAGTGAATGTACAGCGAGGTTGGATGGTGAGGAATTGGAAAATGTGAGTACGTTTAAGTACTTGGGTAGTGTGATGAGTAAGGATGGAGGTTTGGAGGGTGAAGTGCTTGAAAGGGTACAGCAGGGAAGAAAGGTTGCTGGTTCTTTGAAAGCAGTGATAAGAAACAGGGAAGTGAGCATGGAAGTGAAAAAGTTACTACATGACAGTATTGTGATACCAACTCTAACGTACGGAAGTGAAGCTTGGACGTTGTTGGAAGGACACAAGAGTGAGAGCAGTGGAAATGAATTATTTAAGAGGAGCCTGTGGAGTCACATGGAGAGACAGGCTGACGAATGAGGATATAAAGGAGCGTTGTGGTGTTGATGTGGATGTGATAGGAAGCGTTATGAGGAACACACTGAGGTGGTTTGGCCATGTGGAGAGGATGGAGGGTGAAAGACTGACGAAGAGAGTGTATGTGAGTGAGGTGGAGGGGAAAAGAGGGAGGGGGAGGCTGAGAATGAGATGGAGAGATGGGGTGGAGAGGTATATGAGAGATGGGGGTGTGAGTTGGGAGCAGGGGAGTGAAATGGCGGGGGACAGGGCGACTTGGAGGCGATTTGTTTGTGGCCACCCCAAACGGGATTGAGGCGTCTGGCAATAGATAGATAGATAGATCTATATGTTTTTGAAATGAGGATTCCAGACTACTGATGTATACTCCAGGGCTGGTCTGATGAATGATGTTATTATCTTTCTCAGCATGTCTTCATTTACAGTATATATGTCAATGCTGTTCTCATATTAGCAAAGTAGTGCATACAAGTTACATACCTTCTCACTGATGTGGTCAGCTGGAGATAGTCTGTTACTGATAATCACTCCTAGGTCCTTCTCCCACTCTGATATGTATATGTTTGAACTTCCTAACTTAATCTCAATCTGGTCTTTTTTTTCATTTTTACTAAACTTAATTACATGACACTTGCCCACATTGAATTCCATATGCCATTTATTGCTCCATTCATGAAGTTTGTTTAATTCTTCTCGTAGCTCTGGGCAAGAATCTGTCAGAATTTTTTTTTTTTTTTTAAAATCAACAAACATATTCAGACAGTTTCCATTTCCAATGTTACTATGTCATTTATATATACTAAAAACATAATTGGTGCCAGCACTGAGCCCTGTGGAACTCCGCTGGTCACTTCCTTCCATGATGAGTAATTTCCCCTTGGTACTGTTCTCATTTCCCCTTCTCTGAGAAAATCCTGCATCCAACAATACAGGTTGCCTTGGATACCTCCTTGATGGTACAGTTTCCATAAAAGTCTTTGGTGCGATACTCTATCAAATGCTTTCGTGCATGTGTGTGTGTGTGTGTGTGTGTGTGTGTATTTACCTATTTGTAGTATACAGGAACTGAGCGATGCCTGTGTTGTCCTGTCTCCATATCCACATTTATCTAGTTTACTTTTACACACATGAATGATTTTCTCCTGCAGCACCTTTTTGTCTAAGTCGTTCCAAATACTTATGTATTTACCCAACATACCTAATTGAGATACACACCAAATATGCTAAGCTCGTGGGATCTCATCGCTGTTTCTCAGTAAGTCTAATTTAGCTTTAAACTCGTTTAAGTTTTTAGACTGATCTCTTTGTCCTGGCTATTCCATAAATCTATACTTCCGTAAGGAAAGCTATATTTCTTGATATCCTTCAAGCAGCTTGACTTTTTCAATTTCATTCCGTGTCCTCTTGTTGCTCTCTTATCCCATAAAAACATCTTCTTTGTCAATTTTACCTACTCCCACCATGGTCCTGAACACTGCAATCATGTCTCCCCTCTTTCTCCTTTCCTCTAAGGAAGGCAAATCCAGCTTTTCCAGCCTCTCTCTGTATGACAGATCTGCCAGACTGGGGACCATTTTGGCTGCTGTTCTTTGTATTCTCTCGATCTTGTTTATATCTTTCTTTTTGTGTGGAGACCACACTACCGCTGCATATTCTAACCTGGGTCGGATCATGGCCACTATCAATTTTTTCATCATCTCCTCATCCATATAATGAAATACTACTCTTATGTTAGTTAGGAGTCTCTCTAACTATTTTATTAATGTGCTTTTCAGGTGACAAACTATCTTGGACCAGCACTCCTAAGTCTTTCTCTTCTCTCATTTTAGTGATTAATTCATTACCCAACAAATAATTCATTGATGGCCTCCTGGTACTTTTACCCTTTCCAATATTTTACATTTCTTTACATTTAATTTCATTTCCCACTTCCGGCTCCAATCATGTATCCTATCCAGATCCTCCAGCAGCATTTTACAATCCTCCTCAACCTCTATCTTCCTCAAGATCTTTACATCATCAGCAAACAGACTTGCATAACTGTTCACTCTATCTACCATATCATTTACGTAAATCAGGAACATTACTGGCGCCAACACCGAGCTTTGGGGGACTCCACTTGTTACTTCCCTCCATCCAGACATCCTATCCTTTATTACTGTCCTCATTTGTCTGTCTCTCAAAAAGTCTCTCATCCATTCCAGGAGTTTCCCCTTCAGTCCTCCTATACAGTATATTCTAGTTTCCACATTAGTCTCTTATGAGGTACCTTGTCAAAGGCCTTCTCTAAGTACACACGATCCACCCAACCATCTCTCTCCTGTACCACGTCAATCACTCTTGAGTAAAAGCTCAACAAGTTAGAAACACATGACCTTCAACTTCTGAATCCAAACTGAAATTCAGCCAAAATATTCATCTCTTCTAGATATTTTATCCATCTGTCTTTCAGGATTCTCTCGCACAATTTTGTAACCATGCTGGTTAGAGACACTGGTCTATAATTCAGGGGTTCTTCCCTGTTTCCTCCCTTATAAATTGGTACCACATTTGCCATCTTCCATTCCTGTGGCACTTTCCCCTCTTCCAGAGAACACATGATTAAACTGTGAATTTTATCTGCCAGTTGTTCTCTGCATTCCTTCAGTACCCAATTAGAAATTCCATCAGGTCCTGGGGCTTTCCTTACATCTTGAGTTTCCAATAATTTGTACACTTCCTGTACCTCCACTTTTATATCTTTTATCACCGGTACATTTCTAGTCACTCCCTCCCCTTCCACAAACTCTCTTTCATTAGTGAAAACTGATTGGAAACATTTGTTCATTATTTCAGCTTGCATTGCTGCATCTTTAAAGACCTCTCCTTCTACTTTCAATTTAGTGATTCCTTCCCTTTGTTTCAATTTGCCATTAACAAATCTATAGAACAGTTTGGGTTCATCCTTGCATTTGTCTATTATACCTTTTTCAAAATTCCTTTCTTCTTCTCTACGTATTCTTGTGTAATCATTTCTAGTTCTTTTATATTCTTCCTTTGTTCTGGTGTTGCCCCTCTTTCTCCAGTTGTTCCACGCCTTATCTCTTTCTTTTTTTGCTATCATACACCTTCTATTAAACCACTCCTATTTCTTGTTTTCTTTCCCTCTTACTCTTGGTATAAATTTTTCCATTCCCAAATTGTAGAGGTCTAGAAAGATATCCCACTTCCTTTGTATCTCTCGTTTCTCTGAATTTTCTCCAATCCGCATTTTCAAAAAAGTTTCTCAATCCTGTAAAAATTTGCTTTCCCAAAGTTGTATCTTCCTTGTCTATGAAGCTCGTCTCTTGGATTGACGTTCCCTATTATCATCTGTAACTCAATGACCACATGATCACTTTTTCCTATAGGACAGAAGTATTTCAATGATTCTATTACATCGGGTTCTTTGGTAAACTGTAAATCTAACCTTGCTGGTGTGTCCTCACCTCGGAACCGTGTCTCTTCTCTGACCCATTGCGTCATCACATTATTCATTATTATATTTAATAATATAGTGCCCCACGAGTCCTCACTGCCTCCTGAGTCCCATTCCTGTGTGTGTGTGTGTGTGTGTGTGTGTGTGTGTGTGTGTGTGTGTGTGTGTGTGTGTGTGTGTGTGTGTGTGTGTGTGTGTGTGTGTGTGTGTGTGTGTGTGTGTGTGTGTGATGCAAAGAAGAAAAAACACAGGCCAGCAGACAGTGAGATTGTTTCTTGAGGGAAGAAAAAAATAAATAAAAAATCATGATCCATTCATTTTAAGATGCCTGGACACACTCCATTTAAAAGACTGGAGGTAATAGACTGTAGGAAATAGCCACAGGCAGAGGAAGACAGTTCCAGAGTTGATCTATTGCATACATGAAGGACTGGGAGTAATAGTTAATTCTTGCACAACAGAGGTCGACAGAAATGGGAAGAGAGTTTTTTACTAGACAAGTGCTATGCACCTGCTGTAGTTGTGGAGGAATGTAAGCAGACAATTCAGAGGAGCAGTGGCCATTGAAGTGGCAACAAAAAAGAAATAAAGCTGCAACAGTGAGGCAAGGAGAGAGGTTGAAGGGATTTGGTAAGGGGAGGAGAGTGAATGAGACGAAAAGGCTTACGCCCGCAGTCTTGAAACTGAGGGCAGAGGTTGCCCTTCCCACACCCCGTTTGAAGTGGAAGCTTACACCTTCAACGTAAGTGGTAATCTTGAAAGCGTGAGCGCACCCCTTCGTGTAGGTAGGCGCGGCAAAGTTGGTAACACTGACTACTTTTAAAATTGGAAATCTTAAAATATACAGTATTGCCAAGCCAAAACAAAATACAGTAGTGCTGACTTGTAAATGTTTACCGAACGAAAACATGAGACTTCGTAATTCAAACCAATTGGCTGTGCTCGATTCGTATGTTTAGGTAGTGCTCGACCATTCCTTCCTGTAGGAGTCATTCACGAACTAATCAAACTAATTATAAAAGTACCATGCACCATATTTGATAAACAGTTTAGTGGAAATAGTGAAATGTGAAACGGATGTGGATACAGTATCTCCTCTTTGTTTTCGTCTCATCATAATTAACCATCTCCAGAGATGTGGTGATGTATTTTTAAAACGATAAAAATATTAAACGCTCATTTTTTTTCTTTTATACAATGTTTTTATCAAACAATTAAAATTCCCATCACACACACCATAGGGTACTTCAAATACCACACAGTTTTCTCTGTACAAGCCTGCTGTAGGCTAATATGATGAAGATGCTGTGGTAATCCTCTCCTGTTCACTGGGGAATGCTCTCCCTTTCATGCGTTAAGATTATCAAAGATACAGATAGGGCAATGTGAATGCCTGCCCACAGTTTAAGACTACGGCCGTCAGACTCCATCTCCACCTCATTAAGTCTCCTCCTCTTCCAGGCTCCCTTCAACCTATGTCTCTTCGCTGTACAGCTGCATCTTTATCTCTTTTCTATCGCTACTTCGATCAATTGTCATTGCTCCTCTGAACTTTCTGCTTGCATCCCTCCACCACTACAGCAGGCATGTAGCACCCATCTAACAACAAACTCTCATTCCTCTTCTGACCACTACAGCAGGCACGTAGCACCCATCTAACAACAAACTCTCATTCCTCTTCTGTCCTACTCTCTAATGCAAGGGTTTACTGTTACTCTCAGTCCTTTATGTATGCAATAGGTCAATTCTGGAACTGTTTTCCTGTCAGTATTTCCTAGTGCCTATGACCTCCAGTCTTTCAAATGCAATGTGTCCAGGCATTTCAAAATGAATGGATCTTGAATCTGGCTGTTATCTTGATTTTGCTTTTTACTTGGAGGGAAAAATCTTGTTGGCTCCTGGCCTTTGGTTCTTTCTTCACTGAACCTACAAGAGATTGAGACAGAGAGAGAGAGAGAGAGAGAGAGAGAGAGAGAGAGAGCTTTTCCACATACTGTACAAAGTCAACTGTGAGTAAAGAAGGAACAGAGTGGAGTCCATCATCTGGGATTACTCCTAGTGCAGGGCCTCATGTTTGAATCCCTCAAAACCTTCACAAACCTTGGGCACAGCACCATCACTACTGGCAGAAACAGGCTCAGGTGTGCGACAAGTGTTTTTGTGCCAAATAATACGCAATAACAGCAAAAATGTAGATTTTCAGTTTGCAGTGATAATGGAAATTGGTTACTATGTAAAAATTAAATATTACTCACACATGTGGCTCATCAGGGGAGTTGAGGTCCATGGCTGCATACCACACTGCACTTCGATGACACTACACACACCTCCATCATGGTATAATCTGAAATAAATAGCTAAAGTGGCTACAAACAAAAACAATACATCATAAAACAAATCTCAGCAATGACAAAGATGAAAGGATACTAAAATAACAAAACTAATCATGTATGACAGTTTTGTATTGTATAATTTACAGGTAAGGCCATGACAAGAAACTAACCTACATTTTAAATTGTAGTAAGTGACTAAGGCCCGTGTAGGCAAAAAAAATTAATTAATTAATTAACTGTAATATTTGGAATAAAAATAAAACTTATGGAGGCAAAAAATACATTGTCATCTTTGGCATATTGATAATGCCCATATGGGCAAGAAGCTAATGTTTGATGTACAAGTAAAGCACATTTAAGTACAAAAAATAACCTACAGTAATAATTAAACACTGCAGAATATTCTGACCCATTTTTGTGTAAGCAAACTCCTCCTTTTAACACCTTTATTCATTGCAGAAGCTACACTTGCATTAAGGGGCAAGGTAAGGAGGATTACCTTTTGAAATACAGCATAAAAATATAAATGGTTGGTGAACTAGTTGATGGAACGAATGCTAGCGTGTGTTTAAACAGGCGCCCATGTTGTGACCTAGCATGATCCGAGACTAAACGAATGACGATCGCTTTCCGCGCCGATACTGAAAATGACTTTAGAATTACTTTCAAAATATTTTTGGAGCTTATTATTTTTAAATTTTGTCCAAATTAACAGAAATCCGGATTAAAGGGGTCCGGACCAAAGAGGTTCTACTGTATATCGGAAAAAGTCCGATAAAGCCAGAAGCAGTCTGGACTGCCTGACCACTTCAGCTATGTTCACCACAATAAGGTAAATAGAAAACATGTTTATCAGTGTACAGCACAGTATTATTATATATATTATACCATCTGATTAACGTACAGTAGTGAAGTTATAACACAGTACAGTACCGTAATGGTAGTCAAAACGGTTTAAAAACCATTCATGTGATCAGACTAATGTCTGATATATTGGAAAAAGTCCGGATTAGCAAGGGGAACTCCGGATGTCGTCTTTATCAGAATTTCGCATTTTTTGGAATGATTGGGCCCCAATTAGTCCGTTATAGTGAGGTCTTACTGTATCTGTTTTCATAATCTGAGTCCACAGTTATTGATTCTGACCAAGGCCGCAGTTTCAAGTGTCATGATTTCTATCAACTGTGTGTGGTTGCGTCGTGCACAAGAACCAAAATTATTACTTTTCTGACACTCCCAGGATTTACCCTAACCTAGTGCAAAAAGAATTTGGTTGATATCTACAACTGTTCACATGAACAAAACGAACAAATTGTTTTCGCATATTTTCAAGTCGCAATTTCCAACAATTTTGCACCATTGCATCGTGCACAATCAACAAAATTTTTGTTTGGTATTTTTCTGACACTCCCTGGACTTACCCCAACCTAATGCAAAAGTACTGTCATTGGGATTACAGCTGTTACAGTTCTCATGAAGGAAATGAACAAAAGCACACACACAGCTTGACTTGATGCACTGCCCTGTCAAGAGCACAGAGGCTTGGGGCTAGATTATCCTGTCCTGTCTTTAACCCCTAAAACGCGGATCGTCGCTTTTGCGACGGTCGGCTCAAAGGACAAGACGGCGGGTCGTCGCGTTTGCGATTTGAGTTAATTTTGAATAACCGCGGGCAAGCAGGCTCAAGCCGGTATTGTCTCTCAGTCCCGCCACCCGTGAGCTACTTTTAGCACACTTGACCTTTGTACTACTGACCTCGGTTGTTGCCAAGTCTCATTTTTTTTACCCACGGACGCACCGATGCGCGGCCCTCCCTAAATCGTGCGATATGGCAACGCGCGGATGGCTGATACGTGTCAATCTGCGCCGTCATCTCGCAAGCACTTTGCTATTGGGGAAACGCTTGTTTCCCCAGTTGTCACACTGTCATTTTTCGCGCGGTTTGCCCCAGATTAGCGTCAGTCCACGCAAATCTGCCACGGTGACACCATGTCAGGCTCTAGCTCTTCTAGTTCCGTGCCTTCTAGCCCTCCAAAAAGGGTTTTGTTACCTCTACGCCCTTCAAAACTTTACAAGTGACTACCAAGGGGCTAAGTGACTCGGCCATAGCATCTGAACTGTTGAAAGCCTCTATGGACTACGGCAGTGACGTGGGTGTTTTGTCTAGCCTGGCTGAATCAGAGACACAATCGAGTGCTGATTCAGCCCGGAAGTGATGATTTCTGTGCCCGAGGAAACTGTGACTGTGCCCAGCACCTCTACAGGGAAGGCCCCGGTGAAAATGGGGCTCGAATATGGAAAGGGAGAGAAAAGGAAGAGGAGCGGAGACAGCAGTGCACCGGCATTGTCCACTACGCCACGCCACACCACCGCAAGCCCGCCACGTTCTCCCAGCCCTCTTCTCTCGTCCTCCTCGTCTGCTGTCCTGTCTCCTGAGTCATCGGAGTCTCCATCACCACCGAGAAAGGGAAGACGAGACGAGCAATGTTAGGTATGAGAGGTTATCGTAGGCCTAGTGTTCGTGTGAGTAAAGTTAAGTCCCCTAGGCTGCTCCCACTAGGCAACTCAGGAGTCACGCCACCGCGGGTGACCTTGACCCAAGCGATAATCTCCTCCAACCACCACCACCACCACCACAACACCAACACGGCCTGGGATAACCTCTCCCTTACCTACTATTGCCCAGCCTGCCTCACCCCACTCCCACGACCTGCCTCACCCCCGCCGCCGCCCCAAGCACCTCCCAGCCTAGGCAGGGAACTTTAGATGCTTTTGTGTGGTCAGAGGGATCAGATTTTTGTGCCTGAAGATCTGCCCTTTGACGAAAGTGAGTGTGGACTTCAGGCTGACTTCCCTGTGGACGACGATGGTGAATGTGTTGACTACCTGTTGGCCTTCCTTGACGACGAGGTTATGGAGCACATCTGTACCGAGACCAACAGGTACGAGGGGCAATGTGCGCCAATTCGCGAAGAAGGGTGGTGAGGCTGCGACGCCATCCACGTCGCGGATGGCATCATGGGTGCCTTTGACGATCCGCGAGCTTTTTGTATTTATTGCCTTGATGTTGCTTATGCCGCACAACTGGAAGCATAAGTTGGAAGAGTACTGGGGTTCCGACGAGCTGTGCCCAACACCAATATTCAATAAATACATGAGCCGCGATCGTTTTAGGCAGCTGATGACTTATCTTCACTTCGCGAATAATGATGAGCCTTTCCCAAACTGACCCATTATGGAAAGTGAGGGGAATCCTGAACATGATCAAAGATAAGTTTACGAGGTTCTTGCGCCCTTTCAAGAAAGTCGTGATTGACGAAGTTTTTGGTATTGTTCAGGGGCCGTCTTCGGTTCGTCCAGTACATTCCAAGCAAACGCCACCGCTTTGGAATCAAGTTTTTCGTGCTGTGCGACTGCAAGACGGGGTTCATCCTTGACTTCGTCCATCTACACCGCCAGCAATGTCGACTTGGATAAGACTGACCCCTTGGATTCTCTGGTTCTGTGGTGAAAGTGCTTTTGGAAAAGTACTTTGGCGAGAATCATGTCCTGTATACGGACAATTATTATACAGCTCCAAAACTCGCCAAGTACCTTTCTGAACACGGCGTCGGCTCCTGTGGCACTGTCAGAAGTAACAGGGCACATTACCCTGCCTTCCCAGAGGCTGAAAAGTCAAGCGGGGAGACGTGCACCTGAAGAAATCTGACAAGATGCTTGCGATCAGGTGGCATGATAAGAGAGTCGTGAACATGCTCACCACAGTACACAAGGGTGAAATGCTGGCAACAGGGAAGGTCGACAGAAGGACTGGCGAGCCTGTGATGAAGCCTGATGCTGTAATTGACTATAACGTCAATATGCGGCTGGTGGACAAGTCGGATATGATGATTGGAGAGATTGACTGTCTGAGGAAAAATCGTCGTTGGTACAGGAAGGTGTTCTTGCACTTGATTGACATGTGCATGTTGAACGCCTTCATCCTGTATAAAATCAAGAACAGGAAGCCAGCCAACTACTCTCTCAGAAGATTCTCCAAGACTTGTGTCTACCAGCTGCTTCAGCGTTATGGCCAGGTGCTTTCAACAGGTCCCAAACGCCACCCTCACACACCTCCAGACCGCCTACAGTGTATGGCCTACCTTCAGCGACACCGCCTGGAGCCACTGCCAGCCACTGCAAAGAGGGGGAAAGCACTGAGGAGGTGTCATGTGTGCAGCCACACTACCAGGCAGGAAAGAACTTTTAGGCGCACCTCCTTGCAGTGCAAAGAGTGCAAAGTTCCCCTCTGTGCTTACCCGTGTTTTTGACTACGACAGCCTAAGTAGATTTTGAAAATAAGGGTAAAAATATTGGGAAAAATACTGAGAGTGACAGTGATAATATTGTTTAGTTTTCTTTTACGTGCTGACAGTGACAGCCTGATGAGTGTAAATTAGTGTATGTACTTGTAAAAGCACTGACAGTTACAGTGTTTTTTGTTGTAAATAATTGTACATAGTAATCATATAAGTATTATAGTGACAGTCACTCCAGTGAAAAAAGATAAAAGCATATTATCATATACTAAGTTCTGAAAGTAAAAGTGATTTCTGTAAAAAATATTAATTTTATAACACTGGACAGTGACACTGATGAATAAGGGCAAAAAAAAAAAAAGATACAGTGAAAGTGAGCGATAGAAATGAAGTGCGAGTGGCCGACAGGAGCGAGAATAAAGTGCGTGCCGTAAGGCTGAATAAACTCGCGCCGCGGTGGTCTTCCTCATTCCCAGTCCACAATACTGGCAGTGACATTGATTTTTATTACCGTAATAGTGACAGGCAAACGTTTGCGAAGTCCTATGATGGAAAAAAAAGGAGTATACGTGTTTTTTGCCGAGAAAAGGCAAATGTGACAATATTGACGGGAAGATCGCCACCAGCGCTGCATGTCGACCGTGCGCTCTGTCCATTTTAGCCTTATTTTCAGTTCTTATTTACAAATACGGATTCCAAACAACCTGTACGTTGTTGTATAAAGTGTACTGTGACAGACTGAGGCTGTGGTAGAAAGAAAACCGGGTTTCTGGAGGTGTGAGAGTGAAGACTTTGTTACCCAACTTTGCAAGTCTTCACAAGTCCTTGGGTAGTCAACGAAGGCTCAACATGTGGCTCAGGAGATAGCTGAATGTAAGTAATATATGCCTTAAAAATTTTAATGCTCTAGGGTTAATCTATGATTTTTGGCTAATATTTTTCCACAGGTACTCAGACCCCGCTACAACCCCGCCACAGGGGGGGGATCGCGCGTACACAGCCGCGTTTTAGGGGTTAAAGGATAACCATTCACTAGCCAATGGGCACCATTTTTTTTTTTTTTAAAGAAGGAACCAAAGGCCAGAACCATTCAACCCCAATCACCCTTAACACAACTCTTTCTCTCCAATGATGTATTTCTTATTTTGCTCTGGAAACTGATTAATGGTAGAATATTAACTTGTCATACAGGGTGCTATGATCTGCTGGCCAAAGCTGTCCTTCTGCCATCCATCATCCTCCTTTTGAGGGTCAGGGAGGGGACTGAGGAACATACAAATAACCAGGTAGATAACAGAGAACAGAGCAATGTCTTAATTTACAACATGAAGGATCATCTAGCAGAAAGGCAAGGTATAAAAGTGACATATCGAAGAAAATACCTTGGAGTAATATTAAAAAATGAAAGAAACACCTTTTGAGCCCCAAAACAAATCATGATCAATACAGCCCACAAGCTAGCCAATACAACTTATGCAGTCAGAACAAAAAGCTGTAATACAGTAATGATTGGCAAAACCTTTTGGAAAAATCTGGCACTAACTTCTATACAGTATGGCATAAATATAATGACCCTGACTGAAACAGAAATCAACAAGCTACAACAAATAGAGAATGGAGTGTACAGACAAATTTCAAGAGCCCCCAAAATATGCACCAAATATTACCCTGTGAGGAGAGGTTGGATCTTCAATAATGAAAACCAGGATAATGAAGAATAAGCTGCAGTTCATCAGAAACACTGAAGAAGAATACCAATTCATAAAACCCATACGAAGAGAAATGAGGGAAGACAAAATGAATACCGGTAAATGGATGAGAACAGCCAACAAGAATATGGAAGAATTAAAACCAAAATATAGAGACATGAGATTAGGAAAAAAGAAATCGAATGAAAACAAAAAAGGCATCGGGATAAAACAATGCGGCCTACCGTAAGAAGCTGGAGTCAAGGTCAAGCTTGACATGGTACAAAGGATGGAAGAAACAAATGGAGGAAGATCCATTACGGTAAATGATAACAGACCAGCATCCATCATTCTGTACAGATCAAGAACCAACACATTACCATTAAAGGACCGAAAAAGACACGAAAATGGAGATAATGCTTGTGTACTCTGCCGAATAGAACATGAAACACTTGTCATTCTTCAAGAATGACATCATAGAGAGATACTTGTTTAACAAAGTAAAACTGCCGGAAAAGAATGAACTTTTATACAGATTGTGGATATTGAGACAAAGAACATTCAGAGCTCAGCGCGAATAAACAATTTATAAATAACAAAAATGATGACGCTCTTTGATAAAAAGAAAAAAAAGAGGCGCCGTTGTAAAGTCCATTCCTCCGAAGAACATCGCATTGCATCCATTTCGCGGTAATATCAGTGTTAGAAAATGAAGGTTGCCCTCCCCGGCATCAAAAATAAAAATACGGCCTGAGAGGGATCTAAGTATACCAGTTTAGTATATGCCTAGCATTTTGATGAGTAAATGGAGAGTGAGTCGTCCTGTCTCGGCTACCTCCCTTTCCTTGGGGGAAGCAGCCTAGGTATATAGATAGATAGATAGATTTGTATCATCCAGTTCTCAAAACATCACACGAAAATACTCATATAAGATACCACCAATATATTCCCCAGAACCCCTATAATAGCTATAGGTACTCACGCCTGTTTTAAATGTACAAAAACAAGGGAAAATGTCCGTAATTACGAGAGATATTTTACCTTTGAACATTGCGCTAAGGACGGAAAACCGAGAGGGGGATGAAAATAAAGAGTGCGAGTTTAATAAAAAATTTCAACTATTTCTTTATAACTTAATAATTACGATAGGTTGCTGTATTTATTCGAAAAAATTCTGCCATCTTTTCAGCTAATTCTTTATGCAATATATTTCTGATAAAATGTAGGGTTAGATTTATAAGTAACAAAATATCTTGACCCACAGCCACCCACAGAGTTGTATAACATGGAGGGATTATTTCCCCATCGACCGTGTGACTTACGGTCGCCATATTGAAACACCAACACTCGTCGCCGCCACCATAGTTCTACTAATTATATGGGATACATAGTCAAGAGTATGAATAAAACAACGTCACGGGTTGCTGCAATGTAGAACATACCTGTACATGTTTTCTTGATTTTTTTTTTTTTTTTAATTCTTTACGACTCTAACCTCTAATGACTTCAGCCGCCACAACCATATCTACGGTCACAGACCTCATCAAGACTACATGTTATCTACAGAAAGAACTGCGTGCAGCTTGGTTACTTTGTAAATATCACCAATTGAAATAGTCCATTTTCCATTACTGTATTTATGTTCAATGAAAATGTTTGTTATTTACCTTACCAGTATAATTTATGACTGACGGCTACGGCGGGTTAAACGAGGGCGCTTGCCAACAGAATCACCCTGGAAGAGCTGTACAGGTATGTAATTGCACGTTCATGGCACTAAATAGATACGTAAGTTACCACAACACGCAGGAGAGAATGTAAAGGATGTGAAGGTGATTATGTTTACTGTGAAGTGTGTATAAGATTATGATAGTGCTGTAGTTTGAGTGATCATCCTGAGCCAGTTGTGGTTTTGTGTATGTGAATTATTTAAATGAAAGGCATACCAAGGAAGCAGTTGTACCAAGATACTGAAGTTGTGTTGATTGTATATAAGTGAACCTCTTCTGTATGTAGTCCACAGTTTTGATTCAGCTTCGATCCTCCTCATGTATTACAAAATTCTCACAAATTCAGGCGTTTTTCTTTTTTTTTTTTGTCCACTGCATAGACTCATTTTAATAAAACTGCAGAAGAGCAGTCATACAAAAAATTTACAATTGTATTTTTTTTCAATGAAGTACAGTATATGTACTAGTAATGGAATTATCATTGTGGTAGCTTTAAAAAGTTGTAGAAAGATGCAGTTTTGAAGATGTCAGCTGTAAAACCACCAGTTTTACACGCAAACTGTGTCAAGCAGCGACCCACTGTGTTGGTTGATTCGGCTCCGTAGTCAGTCACTAACCACTCATCCCTACTAGCCTAACCTGACCTGAACGATGAGTTTCAAGTCCAAATTGACCCATTGTCCTCTGTAGGATGCCACAGCCAATGTCAACAAATCTAACTTTGTGCCCATGAGTAACATGTTACTGGTACTAGTATTTTCACACAATTTGGGTCGTGAATGAATTATACAATCTGTAATAACTTAAGTGGTATTTCTGTGGAATCTGGGTGTCAAAAATAAATGTACAATTATGAAAAATAATCATAGACATAAAACTCGTTTGTTAATGGGAGCCCTCCCGCAGTTTTTCCCTGATATAGGCCTATGCTAGAATTGACCCCTACCCCTTCAGATGGAAGAAGTCAAATACATGTACTATACAAAATAAAATAATAGATTAATCTAAAGTGCATGCCTCATGAGGAGGTAACCCTGGGTCACCATAGTAGCTTCCTGGTGTACGTCAGGTTGAGTACTTCCAGGAAGGCTCTTGTGGCAGCACCATTGGTGCTCATGATTTTCCAGTTGTCTCAGTGTGAAGTTTGTGCATCACAGTTGGAGAAATTACGTTTGGGACAAAAATGAAACCATGATAAAGACACATTTGCAACAGGAGTGCTGTAGAAAAGCCTCCCATCCCCTCAACTTGAGGAGATAATGTCATGGAACACATTGAAAAAACTGACTTGTATTATTTTAGTGACCAGTGATTAAACTGAAAATTGTAATGTGAGGACATTTTGGGAGTATGAAAATTCTCAGGGGAGATGGTGCCATAGGTTAACAATTATGGTAGCCTAATTATTCCCACCAAAAGTCAATGTCCAAATCACTTGAATCACATCAAAAAGTATCAGATAGGCATATGTTTCACGTACAGTAAAACAGCTATGGTAAACCTTTGAAAACAATCCTAGAGTAGAGATCATGAAAAAGACACCCAGATGTACTTTAACAAACCTAATCTAACTTAATTTATTGTATATACAGTATTTAAGCAAAGGCAAGATCCAGGATGAAGTTGTAGGCCAACTAGCCATCTGTAACCTAAATTATGTGTTTATGCTTATTGTAAGAGATCCTTGTGACCATGCCACATGATGGTGATTTGCTTGTGGCCACCCATAATGCCAGTGGTTCTTAACCCCTTTGTTACGGAGCCATATTAAGCCAGTGTCACACTTGGCAGAAAACGGCTAACATGTTAGCCGTTTTTGCGAACCCAATGACCAACAGTCAGTGTGGATTCAGCTTGCCAGGAGGTTTGTTGCTGTGATAAGGACTCTTATCTATCCATCTGCCTACTGCCAGACGCCTTAATCCCGTAAGAGGTGGTCACAAACAAATCGCCTCTGTCACTCTGTCCCCCGCCATTTCACTGCCCTGCTCCCAGCCCACACACCCCTCTCTCATATACCTCTCCACTCCATCCCTCTGTCTCATTCTTGGCCTCCCCTTCCCTCTCCCCCCCTCCACCTCATTCACATACACTCTCCTCATCAGTCTCTCACTCTTCATCCCCTCCACATGGCCAAACCACCTTAATGTGTTTCTCGTAACACTTCCTATCACATCCACATCCACACCACAACACTCCTTCACTTCCTCATTTGTCAGTCTGTCTCTCCATGTGACTCCACATGCTCCTTTCAAATAACTCATTTCCACTCTTCTCACTCGTGACTTCAGTCACTCCAACAGGGTCCAAGCTTCACTTCCATTCTTTAGAGTTGGTATCACAATACTGTCATGTAGTAGCTTTCTCTCTTCCATGCTCACTTCCCTGTTTCTTAGCACTGCTTTCAAGGAACCAGCAACCTTTCTTCCCTTCTGCATCCTTTCAAGCACTTCACCCTCTAAACTTCCATCCTTACTCATCACACTACCCAAGTACTTAAATGTACTCACATTTTCCATTTCCTCCTCATCCAGCCTCACTGTACATTCACTCACTTCACTTCTCTCGAAGACCATCATTTTACTCTTCCCTAGATTCACCTTTAGATTCCATTTCTTACTCACTCTCCCAGACTCATCCACCAAGCCTTTCAGCTCCCCTTCGTCTTCACTTAACAACACAGTATCATCTGCAAACAACAGTACGGGAGTTTCCAAACACTACCCTCTTTCACTAGGGCCACTCCAACATCCACTGCCCTACCTTGTAGCTCTTTTTTAACCTCATCCATATACAGATTGAACAACCATGGAGACATGACACATCCTTGTTTCAGTCCAATATAAGGACTCAGATGAGCTAAATATCAATTTCTCAACTGTTTTTAACTGATAATGAAATGTTTAATTAGAGCAGAAGGTAAGTTTAAATGAAAGCGACTCACAAAAGTGGCTGACATGTTCGCCACTTTTGCCCAGTGTGACTCCACCTTAAAGTGGGTCATCATGGATCTGGTGTAGTTGTCAGAACCTTCCTTTGTAGTTCATCAGTGACTGCCTTAAGGATCCTCAGTGCCCACAATTTACTTTGATTCAAATTAGGTTTTACTGGAGAGGAGAGACTAAGATGATTGAACCTTCTCTCCTCAGTTCGTATCCCATATACAGTGGCTGTTGTCGTTCTTAGTGACTTCATAGCAGTCAATAGGCACATATATATTTTATTTTAACTAATGGTAACTTCATTTGTGTCACTGGTTGTTTACTCCTTGTTGAATGGATTTGTCTTGTGATTTTAGGATATCTAAGGGTGACTGAAAGCGGTACAGTAGATTGTTCTTAGTGACGACTTCTAAGCCAACAATGATCTGGATGTCAAGCTGAGTTGTAATAGAGCTACTCATATGTCTGAATGTTTGGGACAAGGTGTGTGTGTGTGTGTGTGTGTGTGTGTGTGTGTGTGTGTGTGTGTGTAAATAGTATGCTCATTTAAACTTGATGCATAAACCAAGATATATTTGTATAGTGTATAGACTATATTTTAAAGGTATATATGAATGTACAGAGATACACATCTGTGATTGAACTGTATGAAGTATAGTAGTATTAGGTGATTGTTTTTATATTTTTCAAACTGCCATGATAATAAAGTTAGGTTAAGGGAAACATATCATATTGCTGATAAATTATTTCACTGCCATTATAATAAAGTTAGTTTAAGGGAAACATGTCATATTACTGATAAATTATGGTATTTCAGTATCATCTGTACTAACCTGAATATTTTACTGGTAAATTTATCTGTCTGATGTCATGGGTTACCGTGCTTACCTCATTTCTAAAATGTGGGTCGGAGTCGAAAAAGGTTAAGAAGCACTGCCTTATGGGATTAAGGCATCAGACAGTAGATAGATAGTATGTGTAGGTCTTCCCACTTCATGGCAGCTCTCCATGTGTCACAGTCTATGAGCAGAAGCATTCCCCTTCCCCATCACCTGTGATGGTGGTCCCCATGCGGGATTTGATCGTCATCTTTCTCTGTCAGACCCCAGGCATGCTTCCCTCCACATTCATACCTGTAACTCCCTTAGCCAGTCACCCTGTCCTCTCTTAACATGTCTAAGTCATCTTAATCTAGCTATCAATGCACTTTTCCAGTAGTTACTTATGCTGAGTTTTTCTCACAATTCATTTGTCTCAGTTGTGTCACATAATAAGAACCTACTCATCCATCTCATTTCTCTGTGTTCCAGTCTTCTCATATTCCCCTCTATCACTGCCCTAGTCTTACAGGCCACCAGTTGTTGCATGGTTTTTAGAGAATACCATAGGCATGAAGGGAAAGACCCATCATGGTCAGAAGTGAAAACAGTTCCCTAAATTTCTGCCATCCACATCTCATTCAAGCTGTGGAACTAGCCTCAGCTTCTCCTGCACTTTTATCTGAATTAACATTACTGAAGCCAACGGCCATGCCACGTTGAGTACACCGCTTCCCGTCCGATAAGCGAAGTTAAGCAACGTTGGGTCTGGTTAGTACTTGGATGGGTGACCGCCTGGGAACACCAGATGCTGTTGGCATAACTCCCTACGTGTCAAGTGGGGTTGGTGGAGGATTAGTGCCCCTCCCTGTAAAACAATTAACTCTAAGCCCTTGACCACCCCGTTTGGGATACATGGCGTCTGGCAATGGATGGATGGATGGAACATTACTGAAATAAAACAGAATGTATGTGAAACAGGATTATTTCTCATTAGCACTGTCCAGTAACATCAAAATCATGGGGGAAAACAGGTAGATGATTAACTTCATATTATAGTGACTGGTATTATACAAATATTTACTGTTGTATCTGTAAACAGGTACCGGTATTTAGAATTGTGGCTGATATGTTGTTTTAAGGTAAATTGTATTAGAGCTAAAAATTAAAATACTGGTAAATTGAATTGGTTTGCTAACTGGCATAAGAGTTGCTGTATGATTAAAGTTTCCAGTGCATAGTTAAAAAATAAAAAGGAAAAGGAAAAAAAAAATCACATCAGTTTACCATATACTATACCATATAGCATATAGATAGGAAACAGCACAGGTTTAATGGTAAAATGTGCTGATCCTAGTGTTGTGTTTGGAATTACCAGTATCTAAAATTATCTCAGTCCCACAGCATGAATCAGGCAGGGCAAGGAAGACGACAGAAGGGAGTGAAGGAAAGAGGAGGGGGAGGAGGAGGCAAGAGGAGAGGCAGAGGAGGAGGAAGAGGAAGAGGAGGGGGCAGAAGTGTGGGTCGGAGGGAGAGGTTCGAAAGTAGTGACGGTTCAGTAGCAGCAGCATCACAGGAGCTAGAAGAAGATGCACTGCTCAGGCTCTCACTTAAAGGTATAGTACACTGTAATGTAGTAGTAGTAGCTGTACAGGTAATCCCAGGTTCATCTAGACATGTACCTAGTGGACTGCAGGCTGAAACTGCCCTCCTCCTGTAGTCCACCATCTTCATTTAGAGGGATAGGGAGGAAGTTGAGGGACGTCTATATAACCAGGCAAGTGGGGATGCCAGTGTGTGAAGGCACCCCCATCCAGCAGCAGAGTATTGTATAATTGTAAGTCCTTGTTATGTGGTGCCTGCGTTTACATTCTGTTTTGCAGTTAAGCCCGTAATAAATTTGGGAAAATTGTATGTTAGTTTCATTACTATCTATAAAGTATTGTAATTGACAGTTTTCAGTGCTGGTGGTATGGGGAAAGTGAAATTCTGGAACACATGCCATACTTATAAAGCAGATCATGTGTGCAGTTTGTCCGTGTTATACTCAGCTTATTTATTTTTTAATTCACATTGACACTGACAAAAGATAAACAAAATTACCAAAAACATCAGTGGTATGAGTTACAGGTTCATCACAGTAAGAAGGGGGTGTAGAATACTTAGGAACAATATATTGCCATAAAACTTTATAAAGATGCTGCCATGGCACTGAGGATTTTATTACCAGCAAAACCAAAAATTTAGTAATGACCAGTTTTCACAGAAATTTTACCTAGTGGGTACCATCATCATAACATACAGTATAGATCTTACAATATAAAAACTTTAATGAGCCCACAATTAGATCTTGTATGATGCCTTCTTCTTTAATTCTTATCATTTATCCATTTTATTTAAAGTTTTTTATTATTATTATTATTATTATTATTATAATAATGAGCAAGCAAACAAAGCTAGCGAGCAATGTTTACTCTCAGTCAAGTTTGGAAATGAGCAGCCCGGCCCGACCCAACCGTCATGCTAAGCAGAAGCTAATAACTTACTCCTATGTGATGTAGAGTTGAAACTCTTTTCTGTATGTGATACATTCGTTTAATAAATTTGTTATCAACTAAAAACTCGCCCATGAAGCGTAGGAACCCCTTGGAATCTTGAGTTCTCCCAGGGGGCGGTGGGCTGTAGTCGGTGAATACGGTACCTCAATTGTGAAATCAGATTTTAAAAGATTTTCCATTGTATCACACGTGTTTTTTGGCATCAACTCTAGTATATCAGAGGGAAATTGTGATAACATGGTGCTCGCATGCCTTTCTTGTGCTCGCGAAGCACACGTTACTGGTTAATATTATTATTATTCATTTTTTAAAAATAAATGGGGGCTCCTTCAAGGGTAAGGGCCCTAGGCTGCAGTCTATTCAGCCTAGTGGTTAATCTGTCCGTACACACCACACATCTCCCCTAAGCTGAATCATATTTCTGGAGGTAGCTTAAAATAAAAACGAAATATGCCATCATACTGAAAGACTAGATCCATTACTGGACCACCTAATAACCTGACTGACCATTTTTCCTTAGTACAGTGTATATGGTATATTATATGAGAGAATGGGTGTGAGTTGGAGAGAGGGCAGGCATATAACAGAGGACAGGGTGATAAGGTGATTCGTTTGTGGCTACCTCTTTCAAAATTAAGATGTTTGGCAATAGGTAGTTGTATTGAATAATATTGGCATATTTAAGAACTCATCCTTGGCATCCTGATATTGTTCTTGTGGTCTTGGTATAGTTGTTTTCACCTGATGGAAGCAGAACTCCCACGGCTTGAATACCAAGTCATATTAGGGTGAAATTTGATGAACCTTAGGTAGGATTACTAGTCAGATTGACCCACCTGTCTTACTGCACTTGACCATCAACTGAAGAGATAGGTTTGGGATTTTTGTTAAGTTAGAACAGATGTGATATAGTGCAGTAATTGGAAGTGTCATCAGGAGATGCAGGGTGATTATGATGATAATGAGAGATGAATTGACATGATGGTGGAAATAAAAGGGTAAGCAGAGGTTATAACGTAATTTTGATCATGATTATTGTTGTTGTTGTTGCATAATGCTGGTCTGTCTGGCCAAGCAGGCCTGTTGACCACAAGTAAACAGTTCTTTCTATAGTAGTGTCCTGAAGGTACAGTACAGTACATACACCATGTAGGGTTGTGCTGCCCCCTTGTGGTAGACATGTCCTCACCAGAGTCAGACCAGGGTCCTTCCCATGACAAAGTTCAGGGAAATGTATGGAAATTCAGCTCACGGGTGGACACTACAGCTGCCTCACTCAGGGTGCACAGTGCCACCACATGTATGCTTCCCGTCAGTGCCTTTGGTAATAATGAACAGATTAAGTGACAGATGATACGGGGGGTAAGCAGGTGTAAGATGGTGCCAGCAGTAATGACTTTCAGTTGACAGATGACTGTGATGAGGAGGGTAAGCAAATGTACAATGGTCTGAAATATTGTAACTGACAGGTGGTGGTGGTGATGATGCAGAGTAGTAGTAGTAGTAGTACCCCAGTAGTAGTAGGAGCTGTTGTTGCTGTATCCCCAGATTCATTTGTAACATGAACCCAGTGGATGGCAGGCTGAAGCTGCCTTTCTTCAGTAGTCCACTTTCCTCCTTTTAGGGGGATAGGGAGGGAGATGAGGGACGTTTATATAACTGGGTATTGAGTCCCTCTGGCTGTATACATTGGTGCCACCACAAGAAGGCATTCTACTTCAGCATCTGTGCAGAGAGTAAGCAGTAGATCTAAGCCATTTGATGATAATATTATAACATTTGACAGATGACAATGATGAGGATAGTAATGAGGAGGTGCAAGCTGATGTTAAAGGCAAGACAGGAGAGACATCAGCTGAGGGCAACAGTAAAGAAGGGGATGGAGAAGAAGATGGCAGTCAGGCTTGTGGTTCCAACAACAGCAGTGATAGTGAAGTTAGTGTGCAGTGTATTATTCTTGCAATGTATAATTTATGGTATGCTGTTGGATGATGTATGAACTTATGTATGGGTCATGTCACTTGAAGCACCTTATTGATTGTTGTACAGCCAGGGACAAAAGTTTGCCTACCATTCACCTCTTCTACTTCTTTTATTTTCTGCAGGCTGATATTCATAAAGTGATAGAAGCTTAGTGTGTTGTTGGACTGATACATGATTCTCTTTGATTCTCATGGTTATTTGTTTTTTTTTATTTTAGTTAGTTTTTGTTAATTAAACAGGTGTTCTTGTTGATGTGGCCTCAGGCTTATATGGACATGATCCTGGTAGACTGCAAGCTGAATTTGTCCTTCTGCAGTTCACTATACTCATTTCATTTCAAAGGGATACGGAAGGATTTGAGGGATATTTGTAAAACTGGACACTGGATCTGTGTGGCTATAACAATGCCACCTTGTGAAAGTGTCCCAGTCCAACACTTGAGTGAGGGATGTCTGTCACAATTTAGTGGACAGTGATCATAGTTACTCATGCTTTATTTCTCTCTCTCTCTCTCTCCTGAATCATGCTCACCCTATATATGATAGCAGGAGTCACATTGTGATGATGATTATAATGATAGTGATGTACAGTCATGCTCCCTAATTTAGACCCACCCCGAGCCAAGCCCAGAGCTGAGGGAGTAGCCACGGCTCTTAAACGAACGCGTTTAATAGCCACCCCCCCCCCCACTCCTTCCCTCAATCCCCATCCGTCTCACTATCGCCATCCAACGATCATTCTATACCTTACTGCATTCCTTTCCACTCTCACCTCTTACTGAAACAATCATTTACTGAAGAGGACAGTGATGGACAGAATTATCTAGTAGATTTGGGAAAACATAGGGCATGAAGAAAAGTAAGACCTGAATATATTTATACATCTCTTAATAAATTACCTCAAGGGAAATGTTTATTGAGGCTTGTTGAGGGGTATTACCAAAAGAGCATGTAAGATATACTCCCTCAGCTCTGGGCTTGCTTCGGGGTGGGTCTAAATTAGGGAGCGTGACTGTACCTATAATTTATAATGAGGGTTGGAAGTATAATGATATAGGCCAGCAGTGGAAATGATAGCTGTAGGTCATACTTTGTAATAAGCTAAGTAATTAAGTACCATATAAGAGATGGAAAGAGTATGGTTAAGTTGAGTGCTGATTTTTGTGGGCCAATCTGACATTATATGATCTTGCAGGACTGTGATTTAGCAGCCTTTTTTATAATCTATGTCTGTAGTTTCTGATTTACATACAGCCTTGGAACCTTGAAGTAAGTTGAGGACCCCCCATACAGGGTATTAAATAATTCACATTGAAGTGGAATGCTGTACTGTGCTTTATTGTACCTTACTGACACCTCACATTGCCACACCTTCCCTCTGCTGCACTAAAGACAGTAGTGTAAATGGTTTTGGAGGTTTTGTATCACATCTTCCTCAGTAATTTATTGTTTATATTATGCCTTAATATGTACATTACTGAGACTATGTCAGTATGAATTATATACAAGTAACATACAAGAGAATATTGGGATAGCAAACCTAACTGACTGTGATGCATGACGGCCTATTTCTGAGGAATGGATGGGGTTTGCTGCCCATGTGTTGTTGCTGTTTGATGAACAACCACTCACTGACTGCAAATGTCTGAACTGAGTATCCTAGCCCCTGGCTCCTACACTCCTAATGGGATGGATGGCATATTCAGAATAAATTAATAAGGAAGAGATGTTACAAAGCGACCTTTTCCTCTCAGAATACAACCCACAGATACTTCTATCCCAGCAGGAGGATCGCATACCAGATGTGCCGTATCCCATAGCAATGTGGGAGCTGGGCCACTGTGACCCTCGACGCTGCTCTGGCCGCAAACTCGCCCGCCACCAGATGATGAAAACACTCCGGCTTGGACAGCCTTTTGGTGGGATCGTCCTCTCACCTGTTGCAACCAAGGTACAGTTTCTATGAATGTACAGGCAGTCCACATCATGTGACTTTTTTTTTTTTTTTTTTTTTTTTTTTTCCCATTAAGTCCTCAGTAAAGTAAACTTTACCACTTTAAGTATCATTGCCACTTAGGAAGGATTACCAGTTTCCCATAATATACAATACCAGTTGTATGTAGAGTTATAATATTATGGAACCATATAACAAGGGCTGCCACTATTATACAGTAATTCTCATCCAGTGACAGATGAAAACTAGTCTCAGATAAGACATTTCATATACATAGACATTTTTGTAAGACAGTATCCCAGGCTTGCATGAGGCAGCCATTTTTCATTTGATGTCTGGATTCCAAGTTGCAGTCTCCTGCAGCATTGTAGTTAAAACCCATAACCCCGAGGTCCTGTTTCAGGATATTGTCCCATGTGTTCCCTAGTCTTGGTGTTACCAGCAGACAGTTTTATTTTCATCTTAGAAGTGCCTTTGTGTCCTTTAAGGGTTAATTACTCACCCACTCATTTTCTCTTGCTTCTTGCTCCGCAGTGCATCTCCCCATCGGACTTGCCAGTGCTGCTTCAACATGGACTGGCGGTGGTTGACTGCTCCTGGGCACGACTAGATGAGGTGCCATTCAGAAGGATGCGGGCAAGCCATCCCAGACTCTTGCCGTACCTCATTGCCTGCAATCCAGTCAATTTTGGTCATCCCTTTAAGCTGTCTTGTGTGGAGGCAATTGCTGCAGCCCTCTATATATGTGGTAGGCCCTGGGTGGATGTTGAATGGATCCTTCAGGTTGCAGTGTTTGGTGTTCATGTTATAAATATACTCATGTAGGTGCTGGAAAGGGACACCCTTATGTGGTAGTATTGGTATAACTGGGTGGGTTCTGCCCAGGTATACAGTTGTCCCTCACTGTCTTCCCTCTGCCTCAAAAGGAGGATGTGGACTGAAGAAGTGCAACTTCTTCCTACATTTCACTGGGTTCACATCCAGATGAGCCTGGGGTCACAGCAGCTATAAGATATGCTTGGTGGTGTGTTTAGTCATGGTGAAGTTCATGTTCTTTAACCCTTGCCACGCTGCAGACCTCAAAATTTATGATGCACAATGAAGGTCTGTACGGGCCATGCTGCACTACAGTTTTCGTAGGTTGTAAAACATTGACTCAGGGGAGGGTAAACTACCTTACAAAGAGTCAGCATGGTAGGGGTCAAACACTGAAATCTGTTAATCTGCAAGTAACTTCTAAGGCATATCTGTTATTCCACTGCCATTAATAACAGGACCAAATCTTTTCCAGATAGACATTCACCCTTTCATTCTCTTTTCTGAACTACTATCTAGATAAAAAACAAATGAAAGAGTGATACTATTTCGTGAAGAAGAGAGAAAATATACTAGAATATAGGATTAAAATACTTTCTCTGAACTGAATACAACGGCCTGACAGTAGCTGGAGTGGAACACCAAAGATGTCCCAACCATGAGAGGATTAAAGTGGGTTTCCTGTTTAAGAGTAAATATTATACCATGTTTGTTCTTTTTCCACCGCAGGACAAAAAGATGTGGCTTCATATTACCTTAGCAAGTTTAAGTGGGGTCGAATGTTCCTGAAGTTAAATGATGAGGTGTTGGACAAATATGCAGCATGTACCAGTAGCCTGGAGGTGGTGGCAACACAGAATGCCTTCCTACAGGAGATTCAAGAGGAGATCAAAGCAGTACAAGGTGGGAGCATTAGGGGAAGGAGTGATGTGGGTGGAAGTTGTGGAAGAAAGACATGTGTGGATGTTAGGAGGCATAGCTGAAGATCATTTGGGAGGGCAGAAGATTAGGCGAAGGGGTAGGATAGAAAGTTACATTGATTTGTTCATGGCCATCCCTTCTAGGATTAAGGCATCTGGCAATCAGTAATTGCAGTATCTGTTACTGTACAGTACAGTACAGGGATGGCGCAGGTTCAAGAGGGTGTCCCATACATGAGGTATTGGGGTATGTGCATCAAAATGCTCATGAAGCCCAGCCTCTAGCATACACAGGAAAAGAATACCACTATACTGTATAAATGCAAAGCCACTAACCTTCATAGGAGTCACAAAATTGGGTCACAAATATATAAGTTTTTGTTTTCTCAGTCTTCGTCAGTTATAACTCTAAAACAGAAAGTTGTACATAGCATGTTAGGCACCAGAATGGTTTTTAACATCCTCGGTTATTTCTCTTCATACTTAGAGTGGCATTTGAGCTATAGTACGTGAGTTGCAGCCTAAAAATATTCAACATCACTTGGACCCCATCTTGGAATGTGTAAAATACCACAAACATTTTACAATTTTTCCTTATATTGCGTCAGTAATTGCGGCAGTGATAATCGTAGTTAAAAGCCATTCAAAGTATAGCTAATGTGTATTTGGTGGCTAGCATCCATGAAAAGATCATAAACTAGAAAAAAAAAATACTGTATATATATTATGAAATGATTGTTAAAATAGAGGACTGTAAGAAGTGCAGGAATAAGAGAGGAAAAAAACACAAACAAGAGAGCATTTGGGATGGGGAGAGGTTCACGGTACTGTACCCATTACTACACTCCACACTGTACTTAGCTGGGAGAAGGTAGTAATGGGCATAGATCTCGCAATCTTCTCCTATCTCATTTTTTGTTAAATCCCTGTATCTTGGCAGTCATGTTATAATAGATTTTCATGTTTTCTAGGAAGTAGGTAGATAGTTTATACCTGGTGATCAATGGCCAGTGGGTAAAGGAGGACAAGGAGGGATAGAGGAGAGGGGTGGATGGAAGTGATGGAAGAAAAATTTTGTGGATGATTTGCCAATGAGGTGTTCATATGGAGACAGTGGATCTGCTGCAGTATATAGAGGGTATTAAAAAGGATATTTGTTTGTGAGTTAGGGTAGGAGAAAGTGTGGTATGTCAAGATGAATATAAGTCATTTATATCATATCATTTATATAGGCTCCAACATGCTTGCATGTGTTGGCCTTGGTCACCTAATGGTGGCTTTCCATGCCACATGAGCTCTGGCAGCCTCCCTATTCTGTTCCTTATTCCTGAAGTCACATAAGAAATTGGTAGGTAGACACACCCACCATCCACGTACATGATGTACAGTAATGCAACCTTGAGGTGACTCTACACTGAATAACAATCCAAATACTTTCTTGTAGCTTAGGAAGTCATATACTGTGTCAACAACTATATTTGTGGCCACATCACAGGGTGTCCCAGCCATTAAAATGCTTCATACACTGTTTAAGAATGTTAAGTACAGTAAGGGGCATGATATTTTGTTTGAGGTGTGTGTGCAGACTACTGTTTATTACACTAACTTGGCCGAAAATTGTCATCTCCGCATCCTGAATGCTTTGTTGTAACAATAGGTTAACACTGGAATAGGATGCTAGTCATGAAGATATGCTGTGGAAAAGCTGTAGAGCCATCGCATTGTTTTTTTCTGCCATGGTGGTATGTGAATTAAGCTGCAAAGGGTAAGAAATCCGGGCCATGTTAAGGTAAAAAGGGTGTAGTTCCTGCTTACCCTCTAATCTTACCCCTGGCTGGAGGGAGTTGCACACTGATTGAAGACCTGGGCTCGTATTCTCATCGGTTGAGGACATCTCAGTATTCTCTAGTATAATATTGATGCAAATTGTACAGTGAACAAAACTACAATATTCTAAATGCTTTGGAGAATTGAGAACAACTTATCCTTAGTAATTTCTTTTGCACACTACATATTAGTATCCTCATGCATATTATTTATGCAAACTGTATTGATATTAAAGTGATATTAATAAACATAAAAGAGAATGTTAAGATGTAATAAGCAAAATTAATCACAAAGGAAGAGGTGCTGTGAAGCTTCTTATACTGCCTAGAATACAGTTCCATGGCTGTCAACTTACCATGAATAATACATAAAAAGGAATATTTCATTTAGGGCTTCCTTTTGTATGTGAGTCATGTCCTAAAGTAACTCTGAAGACACATGCTGTAGATTTTCCTACCTCATATGAGTGTAAAAGATGGGTGATGATGATGATGATGATAATGATGATGATGATGAGGAGGAGGAGGAGGAGTAGGAGGAGGATTTGAGTGTTGAAGTTGGGTGATGTGTTGATGGTGGTGAAGGTAAAGGTAATAATGACATGATATCTTTTCCTTTCAGATGAAATTGAGCTGCCTCCAACAGATTCAGAGGAAGATGATGGCGACTAGCACAGGATACTCTGTTAGGTAGTGAATAGATGCATTGAATTCTGTTCTCATGTTGTGAATGTAGAGTTAAGTTTACTTATTTTATTAGAGTGCCAGTGCTGGAGAGGAATGCCTTTATGTGGTGGCACTGATATAAACAGGCAGCCACACTTCTTCCTTCCTCAACTACCCCTTTATCCCCTGAAAGAAGTCCACCAGATACATGTCTAAACGACCCTGGGGTTGTAACTGCAGCTACTACTACTACTACCACTGCAACTGTTGCTGCTGCTAGTAGTTGTAGTAGACTGCTTTGTGGTCTGGTGGCTTGTCCCCTTTGGATTGATGGCCTTTCATAGGTAAAATCACGAGGGCCACCAGGGGGAGATAGTTTGGTCCTCCATTCTTAACTGCAATGAACTTCCTTAATCCAACCTCAGGCCTCTACTTCTCAAAGGAGGTAAAAAGGGATTGAGAATTACTGTTTTTAACAAATTATTAGCTGAGTTTCTTCATGGTCATTCATATTATCTATTGTACTTTTTTTTTTCTTTCTTTTTTTCTAGAACATGCCTGTTGGTTTTGCACTGGGTAACTTTAAATTACCAGAGTATTTTGCTGTACAAGTTTTCGTATATCAAATGTTACATAAATTTTTTTAATACACTCGTATACTTTTTACTCCCACAGTACTTTGTGTCTGTGTGTGTGTGTGAAAATTTCTGGTAAACTTACCTTTCAGCAGTGAAAAAACAACAGTATCTTTATTTATGTTCCTGTACAACTGACAGTTTAGTTGTGATGTGTATAATGAAGGGCAGAGCCATTTCAAAGTGAAGTAATAGATCAGAGATGTGTATGATATAGAAATATGAGATTACATATGGAGAGAATGGAGAATGAGAGATTGGCTAAGTGAGTGTATGTGGGGTGGAAGGGAAGAGAGGAAGAGAGAGACTAAGGATCAGATGGACAGATGAGGTGGAAGGGTATATGAAAGAGGATGGTGTTAGTTGGAGAGAGGGCAGCGAGGTGATGGAGGACAGGATGGCCCGTAGGAGATTAATTTGCGGTCACTCTATATGAGATTAAGGCATCTGGCTGTAGATAAGTAGATAGATAAATACTGTATAACATAGTAGAATTGTGACAGTTTATTAGAAGTGAGGGTTTTAGCTGTGCCAAAAACTCAACCTTCAGTAAGAATGTTATGGTGACACTGTAGGAATGACTGCTGTATAACTGTCTATCTATCTATTACCAGACATCTTAGTCCTGTAAAGGGTGCCCACAAACAAATCACTTCCATGTTGCTCTGTCCCCTGCCATTTCACTGCCCTCCCCCCAGCTCACACTTCCCGCTTTCATATACCTCTCCACCCCATCCCTCCATGTCATCCTCGGCCTTCCCCTTCTTCTCCCGCTTCCCCCTTACTCTCAATCATGTCATGTCACACTGTTTTTTATATGGCCAGTAGATCAGTCTAGTTGGAAGTTTTGTATGGAGTAGTATATGACTGGTTTGGCACTCCTGTTTTTCCTGGTGATGTGATTGTTGTTGGATTCCAGGGTTTGACTGGTGAGTTAATGAGTGTGTGGTCCATCTAGTTGGGATTTTTTTATATATTTATTTTTTTACCTCACTCCTTCCTTAAGTGGGAAAAGAGGTTTGAATGTTGATAAACACTTTCAAGCATTTGTACTCACCCAACTGCATAAAATCATCTGGCATTGGCTGGAGCACAATACAGTACAGTACTAGAGTTGTCTTGTGGTAGATGGTGGACACCATCATCCACTTGATGTAGAGCTGCATACATCCTCCTTCACCTTCATCAATCTTTTTTTATTTCTCCCATTATTTCTTTGACTTTTATTATCCTTTCCACTTCAGGTGACTCTACACTGAGTGACAAGCCAAATTATTTCCTGTAACCCAGAAAATCATTTATTAAGTTGGGTGGTAACCATATAACCAATTAATGGGGTGATGTGGGGCCTCCTGTGGTGCCCCAGTTAACTGGGTGGAAAGATGCAAATGTGGCATCCATCTAGGAACCAAATATCCACACTCTTGCCCTCGTTGTGCTGTGGTGAGGCACTGTCCACCACGAGGGAACATCAGTTCACTGTACAGGATGGCCCTATAGGGGCAGTTGCTTGCCTGTGGTTGATGGGTCTGCCAAGCCAGACAAACTGGGGTTAGTAATCAACAACAGCTAGAGTTGTCTTGACCATGAGATTGTTCTTGGTACCATTATTAACACTGGGATTTGCTTGACTCATTTTCAGCTGAAAAAAAATCATCTGGCATTGCCTGGAATGCCAGAGTTGTCCTGACCCTGAGAATAAATTTAAGGTGTAGAAGTTTGACTGTTTATTAGATATATGGGGTTTTACATTGCCAGGAACATTTAATTGCTCCGTTAGTCCTTGCCGCCTTAGGATGTCTTTGTGCTAGTTTTTTCTCATACCAAATTATTGTATTCAGCTTAAGAGAGTTCCGTAATAGTGGACAAGTTAATGAAGACTATAACCTATCTATCTATCTATCTATCTATTGCCAGACGCCTCAATCCCGTTTGGGGTGGCCACAAACAAATCGCCTCCAAGTCGCCCTGTCCCCCGCCATTTCACTGCCCTGCTCCCAACTCACACCCCCCTCTCTCATATACCTCTCCACCCCATCCCTCCATCTCATCCTCGGTCTCCCCCTCCCTCTTCCACCCTCCACCTCACTCACATACACTCTCTTCGTCAGTCTTTCACCCTCCATCCTCTCCACATGGCCAAACCACCTCAGTGTGTTCCTCACAACGCTCCCTATCACATCCACATCCACACCACAACGCTCCTTTACATCCTCATTCGTCAGCCTGTCTCTCCACGTGACTCCACAGGCTCCTCTTAAATAACTCATTTCCACTGCTCTCACTCTTGACTTGTGTCCTTCCAACAATGTCCAAGCTTCACTTCCGTATGTTAGAGTTGGTATCACAATACTGTCATGTAGTAACTTTTTTACTTCCATGCTCATTTCCCTGTTTCTTATCACTGCTTTCAAGGAACCAGCAACCTTTCTTCCCTGCTGTACCCTTTCAAGCACTTCACCCTCCAAACCTCCATCCTTACTCATCACACTACCCAAATACTTAAACGTACTCACATTTTCCAATTCCTCACCATCCAACCTCGCTGTACATTCACTGACTTCACCTCTCTCAAAGACCATCATTTTACTCTTCCCTACATTCACCTTTAGGTTTCGTTTCTTACACACTCTCTCAAACTCATCCACCAAGCCTTGCAGCTCCCCTTCGTCTTCACTCAACAACACAGTATCATCTGCAAACAACAGTACAGGGAGTTTCCAAACACTATCCTCTCTCACCAGGGCCACTCCAACATCCACTACCCTACCTTGTACCTCTTTTATTACCCCATCCGTGTACAGATTGAACAACCATGGAGACATGACACATCCCTGTTTCAAACCAACTTTCAAAGAGAAAAATTCACTTAGTTCACCATCCACACGCACTGCAGCCTTCACACCATCGTACATACTCTTCACAGCATTCAAGACTATAACCCTTCAAGTTAAAAAAAAAAAAAAAAAAAAAAAAAAAAAAAAAAAACAGCCAGGCAAAATATTGGTAGTCAGGAAATCATCATCATTGTTGTCACTGTCATCTCTGCTGCCTTGTACCTTCCTGGGAACTCCTGAACAGTATCCAGCTTGAAATGGATTGGCCGCTTGGAGAAAACAGGGACTGAGAGATTGATTTGGAGAGTGTTTGTTAGTAAGGTGGAGGGGGGAGCAGACCATTGATGAGTTGGATGTGCTTGTGACTGAGTTCCCTGCCGGAGAGTTAAGTTTGTGACTGAGTTCCCTGCCTGCAAGTTATGTGTGTGTGGAGTTCCATCCTCAGAGTTTTGATTATGTTGGTGTGTCATGATGCCACACATCACTTATAATAATGCCTTACAGGGTTGGTGGTTAACCGTATACCTATTTCATTACTTTATGTACAATAATAAGAATAGGAATAGATATGTATGTTGATGATTTGACATATATACTGCTTTGCACCTGTTTGTGGACCTGCACACTCCATTTATTATGGAGAATAGAATAATGATGATGATGATGCTAATTAAGAATAGGGTTACATTAATAATTATGTCTGAGCTTGTGTACCAAAATCATACTTATCTTGTGTACCAACAAAAGTATGGTACCACTGGGTTTAGACAGTTATGGAAATTAGTATTTTTTCTCAACACAGATGGATTTATTTCGTAGGTAACCCAAGCTGTGTAACATCCTTTATTCTGCAGTTTCATATTTTTAGAGTAATAGTTTGTACCAAGATTAATATTTGCACAAATACCATATGGTTCATCCACAATTAAAAAGTCTAGGTGCCTTTTTTTTTTGGTGGGGGGGGGGAGGGTACAGAGTTATTTAAGATAGATTGCTTCTGGTCTTTCAGGACTGAATGGAATGTGTAGAGAGGAGTGGACAGGATGGACTGGAGTAGTGATAGGTGGATGGACACAACAGAGGAAGTATGCTTTGTGAATATGGATGTTAAAGGTTGGTTGGTAGAAACAATATTTATTATATTCACTACAACTTAGCAGCAATGGGTGATGTGGGTGGAGAGGAGTGGTTAGGATGGATTTGGGTAGTGATGGGTATTAAGGATGCAGGGAGAAGTATGTACACTCAAACCTCGATTTAAGGGATTTTGGATTTAAGGGACTCCATATTCTACCTGACAAACTGACAAGACCATTCAAAAATGATACATAATGTCTAGGTTATACACATTAATATGAGTTTTTATACAGTACTTGCCATTCTGACAGATGCAAGTTTGATCCCAGGCTTGGGAAAGGAACATTTTGGTGATTTTGAGTTACATTAAAACAGACTTTGTTGATCTTTCACAAGGTCCACTCATGTTTAAAAAAATACATAAATAAATAAAAATAATAATAATAAGAAGAATACTGTAACACTAAGATAGGTCAACCATGTACAGTATTATTACACCAGTTTTGAATGAGGTAAGTCTAGCATGTCATTAATGTGGACAGTGGGTATTGGTGCCAAAGTGGTGACATGTGAATGAGTGTCATGTGCATGTAAGAAGACTGCTAGACCATGGTACAGGCTGTTAAGTCTGTGCCCAGAGTCGGGAAGATAAAAATACATGTGTGTGGTGGGGAAGGCAGATAATGGGTGATGAGATTGGGTGGTACAATTACATTCTGCAAAGATGATTGTTGAATAGGGAGTTGCAGTGAGGAGGAGAAGGTGTAAGTGGGAAATTTATCCAATAAGTTCAGTGTAGGGAATGGAGTGGGTAAAAATAGGGTGAGGTTGATGGAAAGGAATGTGTAGGATGGACCGGGATGCTGGTTATTAGGTGAAGGGGCAGGGGGCTGTGTTCAGTGGCATTGGAGGCTTCATAGCACCTCTTTCTTAGCAATTTATTCCGTATATTACACCACAGTATCTTGTATGTCATTGATGCAAAATGTCTTGATGATAAAATGATATAAATAGCATAGATGAAAACGTCAGGGTAAATATGCGGCTAAATTTGTAAGGAAGAGATACTATGAAGGCTCCTTGGCCTATTATGATTGGCAAAGGAGACTTGTAGCACCTGTTCGTAAGTGAATTATTTTGCATATTAGACCTGAACATACCCTCATATTTCAGTATTGACATAGTTTACATCAGTAACATACAAGAAGTTATTGGAGTGTAGCTAATGTGCAAAATAAATTGGTGAGGTAGAAGTGTTACAAAATCTCCAAAGCCATTTAAAATACAATACCAATATACTCTTGTTATGGGTGTTGTAGGTTGGTTGGTGGGGTCATGGTGGTGGTTTAAGATCCCATTCAGTCTGGTGACCTATTTTCTTTTCATTTTGTTATCTCCAGACAATATTGTTCAGCTTTGGAGTGACTTTTTGAACTAGAGAGGTTAGACATAGCCACCATTTACTCCACTACAGTAGGTTTCCCTGCAACTGAATAAAACTGTTTAGGGGTAACAGATAAATACAGCCCAGGTAAAGGAGCTAAATTAAAGTTTTCTCCAAGCGGAACAACAAAAAGAATAAATATGTGGTAGTCATACAAATAATGTCTTATGACATGGTTAGTAAACTAGAGGGGTGGAGAGAGCACAGTGGCACCATGCTTGAAAATTGATTTTGACCTATGACCCTGATTTCTGAAGAATCTTCACTACAATTCAGTCAGTTCCCACTGGCACACACATAGTATGAGCCAGGTTTGATCCAAATGAATGAGGCATTCTGGATATATTTTTTGCACACTGAACTGATCTTGACCTGTGACCTTTTACTTTTATCAGTCTGCCCCAGATTTGAATCACATTTTTCCAGATGCACACAGTTATGTCAGTTTTCATCTATTTTAGTCAGGCATTGAGACATTTTGATAACACATTTATCCATCCATACAAACATATGGTACATAGAAACTAGCTCAGTCATAGTACAGTAGTGATGCCTTCGTCATCACCAAAAAGACAGTTATTGGACTGAATGGGTTCATTTTATTCTCAGCTACTTCCAGGTAATTATAATTTATCCAGTGTAGATGAGGAATCCCTTGTAATGGCAGGGTTCCAAACAATTCTCCATGAAGCGGACCACTGGCTACATTGAGGTCAAACATGACTTTGGTGGTATCCATGAGCACCTGGATGTTATTCACTTGTATTTTTTAAACTTTCACTCAATTTATTCAGTTTATGAGGGTATCTTAGTTCTTGTAGATGTAGCTCCAGGTTCATGTGAAACATGAACCCAGTGAACTGAAGGCAGAAGTTATCCTTCTTCGATAGTTCACCACCTCCCTTCAGGGGATAGGGAAGGATTTGAGGGATATTTGTATAATAGGGCAGCAGAGTTACCTGGCCATACCAGTACTACTGCATGAAAGCATCATACACCAGCATTTATAGCGTAGTGAAGGAGCTAATTAAGGCCACAGTATATCTAACCTCTAAAGTTTGAGAAATCCATCCTGAGCTGCATAAAAATGTCTGGAGATAGCAGTATAAAAATGATATTCTCAGTCTGAAGGGGTTAACATACAGCAAAGGTGTGTGCAGATGCTAATACTCTAAACACCATACACAATACTGAACAGTTGTGACCTATGGATATAGCTAGCTTGCATACCATGTTGCAGAGCTTGTTCAACCATGATGTGGTGGTGGTGGTGGTAATTATTGTTGATCAACCCCAGTCTGCCTGAACGAGCAGACCCGTAAACTACTGGCAAACAACCCCTTGAAGGGCCATCCCATGCTGTGAGCCAATGTACCCCTGCAACTGACTGCCTCCCAACAGTGAGGGGCGGAGAAAAGTAGAGGTTTGGTTCCTGGATGGTCCCCATATTTGCGTTTCCCCACCCGGTTAACGGGGGCTCCACAGCAGGCTCCAATTCACCCTTTAATTTGGTTATATGGTTACCATCCAGCACTGTAAGTAGTTTCGTGGGTTGCAGGAAATCATTAGACATGTCACTCAGTGTAATGCCACCTAAAGTGGAGAGAAGAGTAGTAATAAGTGATGGTAAGGAAAGGGAGAAGTAGGAGGAGGAGAGGTCAGACACTGGGAAGAGGAGAGGTCGGACACTGAGCTATAATGAGAAGGAGGATAGAAATTGGCTGCGCTGCATCAAATGAGTGAATAATGGTCGCCACCACCTGTCACAGGTGCCTGTAACCCAAGGCTCAAATGAATGTGAAACTGGGGGACTGCAAGCTGAAGTTGCCCTCGTCATGATTATGGTTCACTGTCATCTTTTCCGGGGATGGGGAGGGAACTGAGAGACGTGTATTAACAGGCAACAGACCTGATTAGTTACATCTGTACCACCACAAGAAGGCATCTCTCTTCAGCACCAACAGTGAGGAAGGGAATCCAAACACTTTACTATAATTATGAAATAGCTGTGAACATTGATTAGCTTGCATATCATGTTGTTAATTGTGGCCCCAGGCTCATGTCACCTTGAACCCAGTGAGCTGCAGGCTAAACCTGCCCTTCAGAAATCCACCATTTTCTTTTCGAGGGATATGGAGGGAGGTGACAGACGTTTGCATACAGTAACTAGGCAGTGGAGTCTTCGTCTGATTTTTCAGTATTGAAACTTTGCATTCTGTAATGTGGGATGCAGGGTAATCAGATTAACAATCATAGATATGCTTTTCCCGTTGTGAATTGAGTTACAATATGACCATCACTTTTTGTCTGTATAAGAGCATTTAATTTTCCCCTCCGATGACGTGGTTTTCATTTCATTAGTAACTCCATACACATTCATTAAGCTTTGAAACCTTTGAACTGAAGCTGTTAGATACAGGTTTCATTTCTGCCAAACGTCTCAATCTCGAAAGGGTTGACCGCACAAAAATTACCTCCATGTCGCCCTGTTCCCCGCCATTTCAGTGCCCTCCCCGCAGGTCACACTTCCCTCTTGGATACCTCTCTATTCCATAACTTCATCTCATTCTCGGCCTCCCCCTCTTTCTTCTCCTACCTCCACCTCATTCACATACACTCTCTTCGTTAGCCTCTCTCTCTTCATCCTTTCCGCATGGCCAGACCACCTCAGTGTTTTTCTCTTAATGCTTTCTATCACACCCACACCACAACGCTCCTTCACTTCCTCATATGTCAGTCTGTCTCTCAAAGGAACTCCACATGCTCCTCTCAGATAACTTATTTCCACAGCTCTCACTCTTGACTTGCGTCCTTCCAACAAGGTCCAAGCTTCACTTCCACACGTCAGAGTTGGTATCACAATACTATCATGTAGCGACTTTTTTACTTCCCTGCTCAACTCCCTATTTCTTATCGCTGCTTTCAAAGAACCAGCAACCTTTCTTCCTTGTTGCACCTTTTCAGACACTTCATCCTCCAAACTTCCATCCATACTCATCACACTACCCAAGTACTTTAATGCATTCACATTTTCCATTTTCTCTTCAACCTCACTGTACAGTACATTCACTGACTTCATTCCTCTCGAATACTATAACATTACTCTTCCCTACATTCACCTTTAGATTCCGTTTCTTACACACTCTCTCACAAACTCATTCACTAAGCCTTGCAGCTCCCTTTAGTCTTCAGTTAACAATACAGCATCATCTGCAAACAATAGTACAGGAAGCTTCCAAACTCTGCCCACTTTCATTAGAACTGGTCCCACCTTGTACCTCTTTTATAACCCCATCCCTATACAAATTGAACAGTCATGAAGACGACAGATCCCTGTTTCAATCCAACATTCAGATAGAAAAATTTACTTATTTCACTACCCACACGCACTGCAGCCTTAGCACCCTCATACATACTCTTCACGGCATTCAACGTCCCTACATTCCTTGTCTATCCACTCTGTCGTATGCCTTTTCCAGATCGATGAAGGCCGCATACAGCTTCTTTTCCTACCCTAGAAACTTCTCCACTACCCGAGGATGAATATCTGATCTACACAGCCTCTTCCCTTCCCAAAACCTCCCTGTTCTTCTTCAACTAATATCTCTGTTATTTCCCTAACTCTGCCAATAAGTGTCCCACCATATACTTTGCTTATTTCACTACGAAGACAAATGCCCCTTTGATTACTACACACTTTTTTCATTTCCTGTCACTAAAACTAAAATCGTCAGGAGGTTACAAACACAAATCAGCACGTAATTGGACTGAAGGGGTTAAGCATCCAGGTGCGTTCGTTTCCTTCATTATCAACATTTCTAAATGGCAAAAAGTACGAAATGAAACTGATGAGGCGGTAAAAGTGATCATTGAGAGCACCTAACAATGATGTGGTTTATTGGAGCTTGTGGGCATAATTCTCCCTTAAGAATAATTGACGCCACAGTGAAATATCAGCTGTTCCTCAGTTCTGCAAAATTCTTGGATTTTTGTACTGGGAACAAAATTAAGTACTTCACATCTACGTGTTCATTTTTTACATACTTTCCGTTACCATACACGCAACACCACAGATGCCTGCAGATCGTGTGGATGGGAACGCAGTTGTCACTATAGCAATCTGAACGTATGTTATGTAAGCTATTGTATAATAAGTTTCTTCAATTATTCTTATTTTTTGGATGATATGTATCTGAATTACGATGAAACTGATAAGGGGGTAGAAATGTAACTTGTGGTAAGACGTAACAAGCCATCAGTTTCATACAAACGGTTTCCTCGGTTCACTGCATATCTTGGGAGGATATGTGGCCATACGAAAGCCGTATTTTCTTTAGTTTGCATAAAACCTTTTGATAAGCTCTAGCATGCCATTGATATGTTTAATTCGACATAACACACTAGAGCATACTGATGGTATGTAATGTGCATAATAAATCGCTGAGGAAGTATAACCGAATCTCCTGTGACAAGAATACGGCACTATCATCACATCAGAAATAAACTACATAGGAAAGTTTTCTAAGCTACTGAATCCCCTGAATGATTTGCATCCGAAATAACTGATGTGGAGGGGGTAGAAATGTAACCGGAGTGAGGCTGAACCGTAACTTAAAGTCAGAATACCCGTAAACACTTAGTATTTTGTATATGAGTTTTACTGAAAATACATGGGCTATGATGATGGTTAGATGTGTAACAATGGAGGGAATGAATAGGGGATGGGAGAGGGGGTATATTTGACACAGGACGAGGAAGGTGTTCATGGGGGTGGACATTTAACAGCACAGGTGCGGGGGTACCACTGACCGACTAGCAGACTCCGTCACTACTCACTCCACGAGGAACCAGTTTGTGACCGACTTTAGGAGGGGGAGTACGTAGCTTCATCATCGGTGGGCCCGTCCTAGTTTTTATGTGCGGGTCCGACCTGGGAAAGAGCGGGAGAGATAACTGTGAATCGGGAAGGAAGTGTCGGGTTGCTGTGCCGTGTGACTGCCTGCGGCGGTGAGTATTAAAGAAATAAGTAGGCTACAGTATACCGGTATCAGCATTTCCATCAGTGTATACGGTGTTTACCCTTTCTAGGCTCGTCTGTTGTATGTCTCCCACTCCAGTTTCCCACAGAAGCGCAAGACATTTTGAATTGTAGGTTTAATGCCAGCAGAACCCGTTCTATCTTACCAGTAAACATGTTCATAAGTATGTATTTACCATCACCGTAGGCTATGGTCAGTATTCCCTTCCTCTGCCTGTTTTCCTCACCTTCGCAGTACCAGAAAGTTTTTGTGTACCTTAGCTTGACTAACCGTTTTGGCTTTTAATGCATATAGACCGTTTAATATCAGGCTCCTCGTGTATGGTTCCTACGTCACTGTGTCCCCTAGCAAGGGTACAGATTTGAATTGTTGAATTAATGTAAGCAAATTTTATTACATCGTAAGCAAAGGTCCATTTATCAAGTAACTGTCAAACATGCAAGGCCAAAAGTTTGGATTGTAGGATTAATGTAAGCAGATTTTATAACATCATAAGCAAAGGCCCTTTTATCAAGTAACAGCCAAGCATTATGCAAGACCAATATTTTGAATTGTAGGATTAATGTAAGCAAATTCTTCCATAATACCATGAAAACCATCATAATGAAGGGTCCACCTGAGGTATTTTGGGTTAGTAACTGCCATATTATGCAAGACCAAAATTTTGAATTTAGGATTAATATAAGCAAATTCTGCCATCCTACAGTGAAAACCTTCAATGGAAAAGGTCCTTCTAAGGTAGTTGATGCTAGTAACCGCCGTACGTTATATAATTCTGCAGAAACCCGTCAATGTTTAAAAGTACTATACATTAAGGTCGTCAGATTATTTGGTTAAGATGACTGGGCCGAGGGAAGTCTGAATGTTTGAAAGGATTGTAGATGAAGGCTAAATGACATATGGCTTGACACTAGGATAGCCAGTGTAGTCGATTAATTATACTTTATTACCATTGAAGATGTAAATGTGTGAATGCATTAATGTGATGGATACGCGTGTTTGTGTTGACATGACGTAACACCTGACTCTGGCTGGTTTAGGTGTGTTGTGTAGGTGCATGAGTTACTGTGTGGTATGTTAGCCTATGCGAGATGTAGGTGTTTTGATGGACCAACACCCTGGGATGAGTGGTTGGATTAGGTGTTAATTGTTTGTGTGTGGTGCAAAAGTGTAGGTGTGTTTTGTTATATGTAGGTGTTCTGTGATGTATGTATGATGTGTACAGTACAGTAGGTGTGCTTTGTGTGTGTTTAGGTGTTTGGTTTATGTGTAGGTGTTCTGTGATGTGTGTGTATGGTGTGTAGTTGTGCCTTCTCTGTTTGTGTGTTGATGTGTTTTGTTATGTGATATATGTGTGTGTAGGTGTTTGTTATGCGATGTGTATTGTGATGAGGCAACACCTGAAGGGTCGGTGGCTGATGTTGGCCTTGAACTTGGCAGCTGCTGGGAATAGCCGTGACCGAATCCTCCCAAGCCAACCCTTCCCGCCAAAAGGTGAATATACACACTATTGTTTACAGCGCACGAGTTCCAAAGAGTTGTGATTTTTAGAGAAATTAAAGGTTTTTTCCCCAAGGGTTTCGTAATAATAATAATAATAATAATAAGCCTTCGCTGCTTTGACTACACTTGCCTCGGCACTTTATGCATGTTAGGGTAGATGTTATGTTGTCTGTTAATATTAAATTATTTTATTCGGCTGTCAGAACATGAAATTCTAGCTGGAGAAGGTGAAGATTGATTGAATGTTTGGTTGACAAAGGTAAATAAAGAAATAGAAGAGTGAAGGGACTGAAGGATAATAGGATGAATTACAAAATGAAAAAAAATGGGTAGAGAGAGAGAGGAAGAGGGCAGGTGAAGGAGGTGGTAGAGAGAGTGGGAGTAGGGGTAGGAGAGGTAAGAAACGAGTCAGGGAGATAAAGATGTTGGAGGGAGAAAGGAAGTAAAAAAAATGTGCTGAAGTTGGGAGTAAAGGAAACACGGGGAGAAAGATTATAAGAAATAGCAAAGAAAGTGGGAATGAGGCAATAGCTGGAATACAGAAGAAGGAAATGGAGAAAGAGGGGAGGAAAGGGAGAAGGGATAAGATGTATCTAAAAGGATTGGAAGGAAAAGAATATGGAAGGAGATTGAAAGGAGGGAAGGGAGAAGATGGAGAAAGATGGGAGGAAAGGGAGAAGGAATAAGCTAACTAAAGGGAGTGAAAGAGGAAAAGAATGTGGAAGGAAAGAGATTGAAAGGAGGGAGGGGAGAAGTACAGCACAGAGGAAAGCAGACAATAGACCCGGGCCCATATTTGCAAAAGATCTTAAGTAATTTTACCGATAAATTTTTGTGCAAACAGTTTAACAGTGGAATTTTCGACTTTTTGATTATTCCTCTTGGCTGAATGACAATAAAACAGTACAGTACTCCATATTCTTTCCATAGCAGTGCTTCGTGACTGCCAGTGTATCAGAGTGTTAATCTCTTGTTACAGTTGAACAGTCAAGGTGAAGAGATGGCAATGTTACGCTAGTTAAATTGAACAGAGTAGGCCTTTAGTTTCCTTAGCAGATTATTTATACTTTCAGTCATTTTGGTTGTGGTGTGTGAGGGAGAGAGAGAGAATGGGAGGAATGTAGGAGGATATCAGGGAGGAAGTGAGGGACAGGAGGAGGGAAGGTGGGAGGAATATTACTGGAAAACAATCTCTCTCTCTCTCTACCTTATCTCATCTCCTTCCTTCCTTCGCGGATCTTCTTTTCCTCCATTTTCTCCTTTACTCCCTCCCCTTCCTGTGAACATACCTTTACACACACACACACACACACACACATTTTTACCTTCTTGCGACTCAGAATCAGCAGCGTAACGAAATTAATAGAAATAATCCCTTCAATACGATTATCTTTTTCCAGTCACCAACAGACCATTGTACTCACTTTAGGGAAGACCAATAAGTATAGGGTTAGAATTCCACTATAATTATTTCACTTTATTTTGGTCAAGATTTTCGTCCTTCTGTAGCTTATTTCACGTAGCTTAGTGGCAGAAACAGACAGCACTACGGCTCTACATCATTTCCCTCGTACAGTACTTCGTGACTAGCACCATTTTTTTTTTTTTTTTTTTGTAGGTGAGTTTGTAGGAGTGTGTGTGTGTGTGTGTGTGTGTGTGTGTGTGAGAGAGAGAGAGAGAGAGAGAGAGAGAGAGAGAGAGAGGATGGTGACAAGAAGGGTGTGTGTATTTGCCCCTTATAGGCTATGTAGTCACCCACAGCTGCTTTCACCCATAGCAATATTAGGTGTGTGTGTGTGTGTGTGTGTGTGTGTGTGTGTGTGTGTGTGTGTGTGTGTGTACTCCCCCACAGGCCATACAGTCCGCCACAAAGCTTTCACGCCACCTGGAGCTGCCTAGCCCCGCCCAAGGGAGTCTTACCATAGTCCTCCTTATTTGCTAACTCACGGGACAGTTAGTATTTTGGTTTGCCTCTCTCTCTCTCTCTCCATCATCATCATCATCATCATCATTTTTATTATTATTATTATTATTATTATTATTATTATTATTGTTGTTGTTGTATCGCCTAGGGACCCCACAGACAGAATGTTTGAGTGATCTTGTGTAGGCTATGTGAGATGCATGTTTTATTAGGCGGGTCGTGCACCTTTCCTCAGCCCGCTACACACACACACACACACACACACACACACACACACACACACACACACACACACACACACACACACACACACACACACAGAGGCACAAACAAACATACAGACAACACATGCACATACAAACAAACGAGTACATACAAATAACGCACACGCACACACGCCGAGCAGAACAACACACGGGTAGCACTCATGCTCACGCGGGTGTAAAATAATAAATATCCAAGTATGAGGTGTTGAGATGCGGATGTATATAAAAATTTACCGGTAGTTTAACTTGGCGTAGATTTTTCTCCCTCAGTGTCCTATTTTCCGTAGCTCAGGGGCAGAATGAGACAATACTACGGCTCTTCCTGTAGCACTTCTTCGTGACTAGCGTATTCTGGCGTTAATCCTATTTTCCGTAACTCTGTGGCGGAATAAGGCTACAACGGCTTCCTTTCAGTAGCACTTCTTCGTGACTGGCATGTTCTGGTGTTAATCCTATTTTCCGTAGCTCGATGGCAGAATAAGGCTACAACGACTTCCTTTCAGTAGCACTTCTTCGTGACTAGATTCGTTGGTGTTAATCATGTGTTCTAACAGCATTCTAGACGGAGAGATGGCAATTTTTCACCTTCCTCAACAGAGTATAGTGAGTGTTAGGGATTGAGTGGAAGTAGGTATGATCATTCTCAAGGATGGAAGGTGTAGAATGAATCGGTGAGAAGAATGTGTTAAGAGTATAGTGAGTGTTAGGGATTAAGTAGAAACAGACATGATCGTTCCCAAGATTGGAAGGTGTAGAATGAATCGGTGAGAAGAATGCGTTAAGAGTATAGTGAGTGTTAGGGATTAAGTAGAAATAGACATGATCGTTCTCAAGGGTGGAAGATGTAGAATGAATCGGTGTGAAGACTGTGTTAAGAATATAGTGAGTGTTAGGGATTAAGTAGAAATAGGCATGATCGTTCTTAAAGGTGGAAGGCGTAGGATGATTCGGTAAGAAGAATGTGTTGAGGAGCCGGCCAAGTCCACCACGGCACATTATGGCGATGGGCATGGTGGTGTTATGTAAATGAGGGTGTTGGGTGTATCATTGTTTGTTGTGGAGATGGTGGAACGCAAACACTGGGAGAATTTTTGTTGTATTAGCTTGCATAGGAGGGAGGGAGAAGTAGGAGGTAAAGGAAAGAGGGAGGTGGTAGGAGGAGGTAGTCTACAAGGAAGAGGGAGGAGGAAGTAAAGGGAAGAGGGAGGAGATAGAAGGAAATAGTCTAAAAGGAAGAGGGAGGAGGAGGTAAAGGGAAGAGGGAGGGAGGAGGGAGGTGGGAGGGAGGACGTAGGGGAGGTGAAAGATGGACGGGGGAGAAGGCAGTAAAAGGAAGAGGAGGTAAAAGAGAAGGAGGAGGAAAAGGGAAGATGGAGGGGGAGGAGGAGGAGGCAAAATGGTGAGGGAGGTAAGGGAGAAGGGAGGGAAGGCCTTAGGAGTGGAGAGAGGGAGGGTGGGATGAGAAGGAAGAAGGAAGAAAGCAATGAGACTGGAGAGATGAGGAGGAGGAGGGATGGAAGGACGCAGGAGAGGAGAGAGGGAGGATGGGAAGGAAGGAGGAAAAAAGACAAGAGGACTGGAGAGAAGGAAAGAAGGAAGTAGTAATTGGAAGAGTGGGAGAGAAGGAACAAATGACGAGAGGAAGAAAATAGAAGAAGGATAAAAGGAAGGAGGAGGTGGGAGGCGCGTATCAGAGAATAGTGGGAAATGGAGAGAGAGAGTTAAACAGGGAAAAAGAATGGTAGGAGAGAATGACAGCAAGAGGGAGAGGTGTATAGAGATAGGAGTGTGTTTGTGTGTGTGTGTGAGAGAGAGAGAGAGATGGGGGCGAAGGGACTAAATGAGAAGAAGGGGTGAAGGAAGAGAGGGCTGAAGTGGAGAAAGAAAGGGAGAAAGGACGATCATAGAGGGGAGGGAGAAGGGAGACAGAGAGGGGGGGACAGACAGGATCATTGGCCCGCACAGTACCACTCCTTCATTCCCCCCCTCTCTCTCTCTCTCTCTCTCTCGTTTTTATAGTCTTCCTTCCTAGTGTATACAATTTCTCCTCCTCCTCCTCCTCCTCCTCCTCCTCCTCCTTCTCCTCCTCCTCCTCCTCCTTTTTATTTACTTGTCCTTCATTCTAATGTAAACAAACGATAAGGAAAGAGTGGGGTAGGATTCGATAATTACTCGCTTCCCCTACCTTCACACTCAACCCCTCCCCTCCCCTCCTCCACCCCATCCTCACCCTCACCTTCACCTTCACCCAGACACAGGAAGGCCAAGGGAAGCATTTATAAACGATCTGAACCCCTTTAAGAGTCAGTTACATTTTACAGATTAATTTGTCTTCGTATTTTTATAACTTCAATATCATTTCTTAATTTGACTGAACTGTTTGGTAGCGGAATGAGTGGAGATGGATTTATAAACAAGCAAATTTATAAACAAAATAAGTAAGTTGAAAAATATGATACCTGGACTAAACTCACACAGGTACAAGTTTGGATTTTTGTCTTTAGGCGATTCTGATAATACCCGGTACTGATAAAACATCCAGCAGTGAATCCTTTATCTGTGGTTTCTTTTTCGTCATATTTTCTTTATGCTTCGTACTGGTTGTTTTGAGAGGAACCTGTGTGTGTGTGTGTGTGTGTGTGTGTGTGTGTGTGTGTGTGTGAGAGAGAGAGAGAGATGAGGAAGTGGATTAAGCGTTGTGGTGTTAACGTGCTGGAAAGTGTTAAGATGGTTTGGTTGTGTGGACAGAATGGAGAATAAGCGACTGACCAGAAGAGAGTGAGGTGGTGGGGGCAAGGGGAAGGAGACCAAGGATGGGATGGAGGGATTGGGTGAAGAGGCATATGAGTGTACTGTAGATTGTGATGTGAGTCGGAGGGAGGGCAGGATGACGGCGATGTGTGTGTGTGGAGAGAGAGAGTGAGAGAGAGATAACCCAAGTCTGTAGGCAAAAATTAGGTCATCTGTTGTCGGATCCGGACATTCCACTCCACTAAACCTGTTTCTCTCTCTCTCTCTCTCTCTCTCTCTCTCTCTCTCTCTCTCTCTCTCTCATTTTCTTTGTGTGTAATTTTTCCTTCCGCTCCCCGATGATTTTGCTCAGCTTATCAAAGACCTCGTTTTCAAGGGGTTAATCAAACTTCCCTCTGTCTGTCATCCTGGGGTTAAGAAAATCGTATGGTGGCAGGAAAAATCATCATCATCATCATCATCATCATCATCATCATCATCATCACATCACCATTGTCATCATCATCATCACCACCACCATCATCATCACCACCACCATCATCATCACCATTGTCATCATCATCACCACCACCATCATCATCACCATTGTCATCATCATCGTCGTCGTCGTCTTCCTCCTCCTCCTCATTAGCAACTTTATCACCACTATCATCATCATCAGTCAGTCAATCAAACCTTTTTTCTCAGCGGAGGATGAGGTTAGGTATGGTCCAGAGAGCAAGGAAGAAAAATAAGGAATTCCATCTCTTAAGTCTCGTTAAATCGACCACACCCTCATTCACTCACCATTCAAGCCCCAGAAATCCCGACTACCACCTCATAGGAATAAACACACACACACACACACACACACAAGTAGCGAGAATTATATATTAAAGACGCGTACATGTAAAAAAAAAAAAAATCCTCTTCTATGCTATTGCTGGAAAGTGCGTCGTTGTTAAAAAGTTGTATGTATATTAGGACTTAGTGTCGTTTAACAGTTTGACCCTATGCAGAGAATGAGACTGACAAGGAGAGTGCATGTGAGTGAGGTGGAGGGGGAAGGAGGAGGGGGAGATCGGGGATAAGATGGAAGGATGTGAAGTTGATGAGGGTGATATGAGTTGGAGAGAGGGCACCCTGATGGCAGAGGACGTGGTGGTGATGTTTTTGGCCTCTCCTGGGATTAAGGCGTCTGGCTATATATATTGTAGATAGATAAATAGATAGATAGATAGATAATTAGATGGAAAATGTTAATGACCCTGTTCTCACGAGGACGTCTTTTTATTGATCAAACTTTTATTTTTATTTATTTAATGGTGAAATTTGTTTATATTTAGCCTTCATTATTTCCTTCATTCATAGTTGGCGCTCCTGTAATGAATAAAATCGTCAAATAAAAGGGAGAAAGAGAGAGAGAGAGAGAATCTACCATAGTTGAAGCGGATAATTGTATAGTATTGGAGGCTTAACTTTATCCCATTTTTTTTTTTAGATTTTGTAATTTAATTTGTTTTACTTCCTCTGTTCGTCTTCTGTAAAAAAAAATAATATGGTAATAAAGCTGTAACAACCAGAGCAAAACCAGGGATGAGATTGCAAAATAATTTATTATATTGTCTTGTTAACTGGGGTTTGTTTTTTGGAGGAAGAACGAGACATTGGGTGTTTCATTAGTAACCTTTTCTCTCTCTCTCTCTCTCTCTCAGTAGGAAGAACAAGAGACGAAATTATTTAACACTACGTCCATTTTTTTTCCGTAAAAACAACTCTAATTTAACACCTTTAGAGTGAAGAGAGGGCAGTGGCAATGAGTTAAGTGAGAGGAGCATTTGGAGAGACTATCAGACAATTGAGGAAGTGAAGGAGCATTGTGGTGTTGATATAGATATGAAGTTACGTGGAGAGACAGGCACGCAAAAATGAGGTGAAGGAGCGTTGTGGTGTTTTGCTTGTGGAGTTACGTGGAGAGACAGACAATCAAATGAGGATGTGAAGGAACATTGTGGTGTTGATGTAGATGTGGAGTTACGTGGCGAGACAGACACGCAAAAGGAAGGTGAAGGAGCGTTGTGGTGTTGATGTGGAAGGGGAGGTTGTGGAGTTAGTGGAGAGACAGACAGGCAAATGAGGAAGTGAAGGAGCATTGTGGTGTTGATGTGGATGTGATGCATGTGGAGTTTCGTGGAGAAACTGACATAAATTAGGAAATGTAAATGCGTTGTGTTGATGTGGATGTGATGGACAGTGTTAACAGAAATACTCTGAGATTTAGCCATGGTGGACAGGGTGGAGAATGAGAGACTGACTAGAAGAGTGTATTTGAGTGCGGTGCGGTGTAGGGGGAGAGGAGAGGAAGACCAAGGATGAGATGGAGGATGGAGAGATCCGAGTATATGTGAGAGGAGGATGTGGGTTTCGAGGGAGGGCAGCCAAATGGTAGTCTCGTCATGTTTGTTTTGTTTTTATTATTTACTTTAGTTAATTCCAGACGATTTTTTTCAGTTAGGAGATGGCATGGTTAGTAGGATGGTTGTGTCAAAGTGTGCTAACTAAGGTATCTGATGTGCTAACGATCTGATATTGAAAAAAAGAAAGAAAAGAAAAGAGACTATCGTACGGTAAGTATTTCATCTAAACATACGATGGACCTAATGTTGACTACCGTACCCTGGTCTTAAAGATAGTTCTGGGGGGAGGGGGTTGTTAGGAGGGTAGGGCAGGTACAAGGCACAGACGGTGACACAGAAGAGAGTGGTGTTAGACAGTGTTAGGTTGTTCTAGAGGGATGTTAGGAAGTGGGTAGAATAGTGGTTTTAGGCAGTGTTATGTTTAAGAGGAGTTAGGAGGAGGGTAGAACAGAACAAATGCAAAACACAGATGGTGGTGGTGTTAGACAGTGTTATGATAGTCTTAGGGGAGTTAGGAGGAGGGTAGAATAGTGGTGTTAGGCAGTGTTGTGTTGTTCTAAAGGGTTAACAGGTGGGTAGGACAGATACAAAGCACAGACGGCGACACACAAGGTAATGATGCTAGACAGTGCTATGGTGTAGGGTTGGTTATATAATTATTTTGGACAGAAAGGGATCGGCTGCTTTAATGTGTGTGTGTGTGTGTGTGTGTGTGTGTGTGTGTGTGTGTGTGTGTGTGTGTGTGCCTCCCAGTTATTAACACTTGAGAACGCCTATACTCCTCTCACCTTAACTTGGCCCAAATTTTAGTCCTTTTGTAGCTCAGTGGTAAAGACACTGCCATGACTCCACATCCTTTCCATGGCACTTCTTTGTAGACTAGCATCATATTCCCAGCTCAGAATTCAAGGAGGAGAGATGGCAGTTTTAGGCCAAGTTATAGTATATATAAAGATCATATATAGTTTTGTCCACCCTACTGTACCTGAGTTCTCAACGGGATTTGTAAACATTGAAACTAGCTACGAAGCGACACGAAAACAGAGAAAATAAAAAGAAAAAAATATATAAAAAACTAGAGAGAACAAACTGAGAAAAAACAGAGAAGATAAATGCTATGGACGTAAGTAAAAAAGTGTAAAAGTTTGAATTCAGCGGACCGACAGTTGCCTGAGATGTGGCCAGTCATGTCCCGTCCTCACTCTTGCTCGGTCGGTTTGCTGTTCCGCGCTGGGAGTTCCGCTACGTTCATAAAACTCGGATTTTTTTACTCATATTTAGCGGTGTCATTAGCGAGTCTTGCCGTTATGTCAGTTTTATCGTCATCGTCTTCGTTATCATCTCGTAATTTTCGTTGTTGTAGCCAAATCATTATCATCATCATCGTCAGTATTATCACATCACTTCTTTGTCATTTGCAACATTGTATCCATTCTTTTAAAGGGAGAATGATAGCTAGGTTGAATCCTGCCCCATGCTAGCTAAGTATAACGTCTGGGTGGAATTGGTCAACATCGGGTAGAAATATGAAGGCAAAAACGTGAGGTGATAAGCATGTTTCTGGTCCTTGAGTTATAAAAATTAAGCCTCTGTCTATCTGTCTGTCTATGTTTATCTGTCTGTCTACTTATCTGTCTGCCTATCGATCCATCTAGTTTCCTTTCCGCATGTCTACCTATTATCTATGTCTCCATCCAGCTGTCCGTCTGCCTCTCTCTCAGTCTATCTTTCGTCTGTGTATCTGTCTACCTCTCTATCGCCATATGCTTTAATTTTGTACGGACTTGCCATAAACGAATTGCCTCCTTGTCACCCTGTCCTCCACCAACAGGCTGTCCTCTCGATCCCACATATACCTCTCATTTACCACTCCATCTTATTTTCTGTCTCTCCATAGCCCTTCTCCCTTCCACCTCACACACCCCTCTCATAAACCTCTCCATCTTATCTTCTGTCTCTTTATAGCTCTTCTCCCTCCCACCTCACACATACGCTCTCTTAGTCGATCTCATTATGCATTATCTCCACATGGCCAAAGCATCTCAAGTATTTCCAGGGCTTGCTAAAATCCTAACGCGTCCACACCAACACCACAACGCTCCTTGACTTCCTATTGATCTGTCTCTCTACGCACAGTATTTCTCACTTAATTCATCTTTCCTCTCACTCTTGCCTTGTGTCCTTCCAGCAGGGTGTAAGGAAATATGAAAGTGAAAATACTGTGTCTTAGGAGTACTGCATGACCTGAGGGAGAGTGACGTTCATAAGTTACCCCTCCTGCTGGGCAAGTACGAGGTGGCTTTAGTGAGAATATGTGATAGTGTTGTAATTGCCTTGTTTGTATGTGTGGCTATAGTGGGGTAAGAGATGTGGTAGGATGTGTTGATGTAGTGGTGGTTTGGTGGTAGAGGGTAGTAATGGTACGAGAGGGGTGTGGTGTGGAATAGGAGGGTGGTGTGTGTGTGTGTGTGTGTGTGTAGAGGATATTGAACAAAAGGACTCCCATAGCGGTAACATTCACTACCTTAACAATAGGAAAAGAGCTGGTTATTGAGGGTCGACACTTCCTGGGAGAGAGAGAGTGTGAGAGAGAGAGAGAGAGGAATAGAACTGGGGGAAAGAAGGAAGGAACGAATAAATGAGAGAGAGAGCGAGAGAGAGAGAGAGGGAGGGAGAGAGAGAGAGAGAGAGAGAGAGAATGAAGGCTATCAGTGAGGAAATCTCAGGTAGACTCTTAAGGCTTCCTGAACCCTACCTTCTTCATGACAGTAATTTGGTTGCTGTAGGTTTCGTAGCACTTCTTCTCTATCGATTTATTATTAGTATTTGACCTTCCCTCGTCCATGTTATTTCTACCGATAGTACGCATTAAAAAGAAGGTATATTTAGATGTAACGAGCAGAATAAATCGCTTAGGTACAGGTGCTAGGAAGTGTCCAGTGAAACATACATAAGGATATTTCGGTGTAATGTGTAGAATAAATCACTTTGGAACAGGCGCTACGAAGAGTCCGGTGCCGTGAAAATACAGCCTCTCGGTCCGAACGTTCTCTCCCAAACTGAATAAGGACAATAGGGGTCAGGTGTGTTAGGGAGCCTTCTAAGGGCAGGGAATAGGGGACAGGTGTGTTAGGGAGCCTTCTAAGGGCAGGGAATGGGGGACAGGTGTGTTAGGGAGCCTTCTAAGGACAAGTGAATAGGGGACAGGCGTGTTAGGGAGCCTTCTAAGGACAGAGGATTAGCGGCGATGTGGTGGCTGACCCAATTACTCTTTGGAATTTGGGCTGGGATGGGTAGGGCCGGAGGGCAGAGGAGGGTGGCAGGGCGGGGAGGACAGGGGAGGGAGAAGGTCAGGTATAAGGGAAGGAGTAGTTTATCTGTGTGTGTGTGTGTGTGTGTGTGTGAGAGAGAGAGAGAGAGAGAATGTCGTCGGTGTGTGTGTGTGTTTTTTTTACGAAATTCATATAATCGACCACGTTCCTTCCTCAGCGTGGGATTGAACTCGCGTCGTCTAGAACAGCTTGACTCCAGCCATCCTGTCACTTTTTTTTTAATTCTTTCTTTCTGGGAACGTTGACTTCCTTGTAAATATCCAACAGGAGAAGGAAGCGATACCTGAATATACCACACACACACACACACACACACACACACACACACACACACACACACACACACACACACACACACACACACACACACACACACACACACACACACACACACACACACACACACACACACACACTCTCTCTCTCTCAATCTTTCCTACATTCTACATTATAGTACCATCTCTCCATCCCGCCTTCACCTTTTCTTCTTCCTTGTTTCCTCCTCCTCCTCCTCTCCCTCCCCTCTTCTTCCCCTTCTTTCCTCCTCTTCGTCCTCCTCCACCTTCATCTTCCCACTTTTCCTCCTCCGTGTTTTTCCATTACATTTTCTGCCACCTCCGCCTTCTCTTCTTCTTCCTCTTCTTTCTCCCCTCCCTCTTCCTCCCGCTTCACCACTTTTCCCTCTTCCTCCCCTCCATCCTCCCTCCCTTTCCCTCTCCCTCCCTCTTCCGCCTTCTCTGCCTCCGCACCCTCCTCCTCCACCTCCGCACCCTCCTTCAACGCACCCTCCTCCACCTCCGCACTCTCCTCCTTCAACGGATCCTCCTCCTCCTCCTCCTCCACCTCCGCACCCTCTCTCTCTCTCTCTCTCTCCAGCCGCCTACCAAAACAAACATCACGTCACACTGGAATTCCCCTAAAGAGAGAGAGAGAGAGAGAGAGAGGGAGGGAGGGAGAGAACTGTGACATGCGAACGAACATAAATCCGGATTCTTTGTGATGGTTACGGCCTTTGTGTTTACTCAGGAATGACGTCATAGGCAGGGAAGGATGCACATTAGGAACAGGCTTTTTTTATGCGAGGAAGAAGGAACCAAAGGCTGAGCCCGCAAAACATTCCTTCCAAAAAACAAAAACAATGCAAAAGAGAGCCAAATTCAAGATCCTTTCATTTCGAGATGCCTGGACACACTGCGTTTGAAAGACTGGAGATCATTGGAAGTGGGAAATACAGACAGAGGGAGACAGTTCCAGAGTTACATGAGGTCTCTGTCAAATGATTTTTTTTTTTTTCCTTTTACAGGAAGAAAGAGATATATAGGAAGATGCTGCAGATTTCTTTCGGATCATCAGTTCATATAAGAGAGGCTTGTTCGTGTGTGTGTGTGTGTGTGTGTGTGTAAGAGAAAACAAGATGCATGATAATATTATATTCTTTTGTCCTTACCATCCTGCGAAAAGTAACCATAATTCCATCAGACAATTGAGTTGTATGGAAAGATTTTGAATTCAATTTCGTCCTCCCGCGAAAATCAGTTATAGAAATCGAGTTGCGACAGGAAGTTAACCGTTGCCTAATTTGCATTACACGTTACCGATGGCTTGTTTGATATATATTTTTATTGTGGATATTAATTGCATAAACATTCCTTTGTGTTTCTCCCGTGTTGTGGTTGCCGGACGTACGAGAGGTGCCTTCATGTGGTGGCACTGATGTGACTAGGCGGTAGAACTGTCATGTTGTACAAATGGGGCATCTCTCAACTCCCTCACTCCCCTCCCCCCAGAAAAAAGGAGGATGGTGGGCTAAAGGGAAAGGGCAGCTTTACCCATGGGCCCTTATTCTCGTAGATTAAGGAGGCTCCCAAACACGTATTTCCAAGCGATTTATTTTGCTTATTACTCCTTACTATCCTCCTCAGTCAATTAAATCATTCATATGCCATCATGCTGATAAACAACGTATGGCTTGATATTAACGGGACATACAAATAAAGAAAAACAAATCGCTAAGGAAGAGGCGTTAGGGAGCTTCCTTAACCGGCAAGAATATTGACCTTCGAGTCACTGGGTTCACATTCACCTGAGTCTTGGGTTCCAGTTACAAGAGCAACTATCTTTCTACAACTTGCTTGTGCTGGACAAGTACGAAGAGAGAGAGAGAGAGATTATCGTAATGTCTATCTGTGGCTGGAATTTGCGTTATACGAATTACTGTATCAGCTTAACGGTGTGTGTGTGTGTGTGTGTGTGTGTGTGTGTGTGAGGGGGGGGGGATGCCGGGATGAATGACCTCAGTGTTGACATTGGGATTTGGAGATTTCGTAATTCCTGTTCCTTGGCGATTTGTTTTAGGTAATAGTCCTTAATATCCTCCTGTACGCTAGTGATGCAAAGTATGCTGATAGAGAGAGAGAGAGGGAGGGAGGGAGAGAGAGAGAATAGTGAAGATGTACGCAAAATGAATCGCCAAGGAAGATGTGTTAGGGAGCTTCCTTAACCGACGGGAATACGGACATAGGGAAGACATTTCGGAGTTGACCTGTTGCATAAATGAAGGACAATTTCGATTAATTAGTGTAGTTAGGAAAGAATAATTACCTTAGTGATTATACTCTCGTCTGGTTAGGAGACTCCCTAGCACCTTTTCCTTAGCGATTTACTTTTATAAATGGCTGGTTAGTATCCTTTTGACTTTATGATGAGTATGGCGATGTTTGAAGGATTTATGTAACAAAACAGTAAAGTGTAATAAGCAGAATAAATCTCCCAGAAAAAGGTGTTAGGGAGCTTCCTTTCACGACAAGAATACGCACCTAAGCCTTCCTCATCATGGTAATAAAAAAATGTTTCCCTAAATGGCCAAAGTGCAGTTGATACGTGTAATTGGAAGCCATCTTGAATTAGGGACGTGGATGTTTAAGTCGACGGTTGCGTATTTGGGGATATTTATTTTTTCTCCGTCCACTCTCTCTCTCTCTCTCTCTCTCGTCTTTTCCCACCAGTAAGCTACGTGTAATAAGCTGCAAAAGGACGAAAATCTGGGCCAAGGTAGAGTAAAAAGGAGTTTAGTCAGAGTAAGTCGCCAAGGAAAAGATGCAACGTCGAGGCTAATACACACTTCCTAATATGCCTTGTGGTCACGACGAACGCTGAGGGGATGGTGGTAGTCGTGAGGAAGCAGTTAGTCTTTTATTGTTGGGCAGGCTTGAAAGATGGGTGAGAGGGTGGGGGTGCGGGTGAGGTGGGTGAGAGGTGAACGCTCCCACCCTTTTCATGAGTAGTTTGATG
>NC_136995.1:12776276-12811276 GCF_032717465.1 Coenobita brevimanus
TGCTCCACTCCCAGCCAGTACTTATTAATTGTTTTAGATATTCTGCTTAAATGCTGTGTACAGTTTAATTCGCTGACGACGCTTTTGATCGAATGTTTCTCACTCTCTCTCTCTCTCTCTCTCTCTCTCTCTCTCTCTCTCTCTCCTCTGGTTACGAAGTTAGCGGTCCGATGGTGCCAGGGTTCGATTCCTGACGATGACCTGTGGCGTCACTAGACTCAGGTATGCATGCAGCCTTTGTGTGCTGATATGGCAGGTATAATGAGTAGCATCCCAGGGTAACATCTAGGCGGGTAACTGTGGCAACCTGTATGATGCACTGACTTCATACCCCACGATAGTGCCTGAATAACCCCCTTCTCCCCACCGGCTGTAATTTTACCGATGAGCACCGCGGCTGAGCGCTTCCACGTTTGTCCCCACCTTCACCTAGTATGAGGGGACCTTCGTTAATCATAGGAGTCATTTGTGAGGGAAGGCTATATCTGTCTCGGCTAATTCAAGTCTCCCCTAAACCGGACAGAATTATGTAGGTATCACGAAGTAAATATAGAGTGACGTCCTCGTTGTGAATGAATTAACAGTGACAGAATTCACAGGGGGTAAAGCCGTCATGTGAAGGAGTCATGCACAGTCAACACTCGGCACTTGCAGGACAATGACGTGTGCAGCTCGTCACGGTTCACGGATCAACTCTTTGTTCGTGTTTTATTCCCTAGTGTTTGTGGAACTACTTTTTACGGCGTCCTCCGGGAAATTCTCGTCTCCCCCCCTCCTCCTCCGAACGCCCTTTTATCGTTTTCTGTTTTATTTTACGTTTTTTATCGCCCCCGCTCTGTTTGTTCCTTTCTTCCGCTCTTAGACGTTTAATAACCTTGTCAATTTCTGTTTTATTTTACGTTTTTTATCGCCCACTCTCTGTTTGTCCCTTTCTTTTGCTCTTGAACGTTTAATAACCTTGTCGTTTTCTGTTTTACGTTTTTTATCGCGCCCGCTCTGTTCGTCCCTTTCTTTCGCTCTTAAACGTTTAATAACCTTGTCTATTTCTGTTTTATTTTACGTTTTTTATCACCCTCTCTGTTTATCCCTTATTTCGCTCTTAAACGTTTAATAACCTTGTCAATTTCTGCTGTAACCCCTTCAGTACGATGTCAGGGTCGTATTCTTGATGGCATGAGGCTTCGTGCACCTCTCCCTTTGCAGTTTATATTTCTTTAACTCCAGGAATCCGGATGACGGTCAGTTTCGTCGATTCTTGCTACTGCCAGAATGTTTTATTGAATTTTGGAAAGCCCTGTCTTACCGAATGGAGTATTAAGGCTATAGCTAACCCATGTAGATCAGAAATTTTACTGGATCTGAATAAAACCTTGAATTTTGAAAAGCTCTCTCTTACCGGATGGAGTATTAAGGCTATATCTAACCCATATAGTTCAAATATTTTACTTGATCTGAATAAAACCTTGAATTTTGGAAAGCCCTCTCTTAGCGAATGCAGTATTAAGCCTACATCAAACCCTTATAGATCAGAAATTTTACTTGATCTGAATAAAACCTTGAATTTTGGAAAGCCCTCTTATTAAGGCTATAGCTAACCCATGTAGATCAGAAATTTTACTTGATCTGAATAAAAGAGCAAGAGTTAGCTTTAAAAAGAACCTCATAAGGCTCAGAGGGTTCAACCTTAAACTGATCCTGTACACTGTTCATATCGTTTTACTGTTGATGTGTGTGGATCAGTAACAGACCAGAGGATACTGAGGCTCATGTACAGACTAAATCGCAAATGAAGAGGTATTACGAAATCAGAGCAACTCGGAAAACGACTTACTGTTTATATCGTTTTACTGTCGATGTCTAAGAATCAGTAACAGACCAGAAGATACTGAGGCTCATGTACAGACTAAATCGCAAATGAAGAGGTATTACGAAATCAGAGCAACTCGGAAAACGACTTACTGTTTATATCGTTTTACTGTTGATGTGTATGGATCAGTAACATACCAGAGGATACTGAGGCTCATGTACAGACTAAATCGCAGGGGAAACGGTATTACGAAGAGCAATTCGGAAAAGGCCTTATTGTATTCTTGCGATTCTCGTATTTATTACTATCGATGTGTATGAATCAATAACAGACCAGAGGATACTAAGGCTCCTGTACGGAATAAATCGCAAAGGAAACGGTATTACGTAGAGCAGTTCGGAAAAGGCCTTACTGTATTCTTGCAAATCTCGTATTTTATCTTATGGGAGACCTCGTAGTGAAGGGGTGATCAGATTATTGGTAGTTTTTAGTGTTGCCATATTGAATAACGAGTTTTATTTATTTATTTATTTATTTTTTGCATATATGTCAATTGTTGTTAATGTAAAGACGTTAAGGAGTGTAAAAATCCATCCTTTTGAATTTGGGTGACGTCATGGTTTTCATTTTAAGTTAAACCAAGCGAAATTGACTCCTATTGCCCGTTGACTTTTATTTAGTGTGTGTGTGTTGTGTGTGTTGTGGTTCATTTTGATCCCGTTGCTACGTTGGCTTATTTTGTTATTTGTGTGTGTGTGTGTGTGTGTGTGTGTGTGTGTGTGTGTGTGTGTGTTGTTCATTTTTATCCTGTTGCTACGTTGACTCATTTAGTTGTGTGTGTGTGTGTGTGTGTGTGTGTGTGTGTGTGTGTGTGTGTGTGTGTGTTCTCGCTAACCAAACGATTGTATTAAGCCTGTGGGAGACCTCGTACTGAAGAGGCTAATGAATGCCATACCTATCCTCTGTGGCCCGTATTCTCGCCAGTTAAGAAAGAACCCTAACACCTATTCCTAAGAGATTTATCCAGCTCATGACGCCTTGATATCCTCTTCTGTGCTATTTAAATTCTTCTGTCACCATATCCTTCATAAATAAGGTACCGAAGGACATTAACCACCCATATCCAAAAATAAATCGCTGAGGAAGGGGTGTTAGGGAGCTTCCTTGACCAGCGAAAGTAAGAGCCAGTAACTCAGTGAGAAAATCAGCCTGAACTAAAATAATCTAAGTCTCAATAGCAAAGAAAAAAATTGGAGTAAAAGGGTTAATCTGAGGACCTAAATTGTTATTATTACTCGTATTATTATTATTATTATTATTACTACTACTACTACTACTACTACTACTATTATTATTATTATTATTATTATTATTATTATTATTATTATTACTACTACTACTACTACTACTATTACTACTACTACTACTACCGTACTACTACTACTATTATTATTATTATTATTATTATCCATCCATCCATCATCCAATCCTACATTGCCTCATGAGGTGCGTAGGAACCTGGGGCTAGGCAGTTGGTCTCGACATTTAGGATGAGATTATTATTATTATTATTATTATTATTATTATTATTATTATTATATTACTATTACTACTACTACTATTATTATTATTATTAAAATTATTATTATGATTATTATTTTGTCTTGTTTTTCTGTGTTCATATGACGTCACGAGCCATTTATATTTTTGCCTGGGTTTTTTAATGTGTGGTGCTGAGTAGTATTTTTATTTTTATGTACTGTGGATGGCTAAGGAAATAAAAGGATTCATTTTGACTTATTAGTGGTAGGTGGTGGCGACCATCATCCACTCACTTGATGTAGTGCTGCTTACTTCTTCCTTAGCCTTTATCATTCATTTTCTGTGCCTGCCCTCCTCTCTTCCTATTTCTCCCATCTTTCCTGTCACTTCTTATTGCTTTTCTTTCCTTTACAGGTGGCTTTACATTGAGTGACAAGCCAAATGGTTTCCTGTAAGCCAAGAAACCATTTACAACGCTGGGAGGTAACCATATAACCAAACCATTCGTGCTCCCTACGTGTCAGCAAGTGGGTTGGTGGAGGGTTAGTGCCCCTCCCTGTAAAACAAATAACTCAGAGTCAAATGGCCACCTCTTACGGGATAATGGCGTCTGGCAATAGATAGATAGATAGATTTTGACTTATCACGAAGACAGAATAATAATAATAATAATAATATTCACGGATTATTTCGGGCATTCCTTTTCACTTATCACGAAGACATGAATATAATAATAATAATAATAATAATAATTCACGGTTTATTTAAGTTACCGATAATCCTATTCATTTATCACGAAGACATGAATAATAATAATAATAATATAATAATAATTCACGGTTTATTTAAGGTATTCCTTTTCATTTACCACGAAGACAGGAATATAATGATAATAATAGTAGTAGTAGTGGTAATAATTATCATCATCATCATCATCATCATCATCACAGTTCATTTAAAGCAAGGCATATGTGATCTTATAGGGAACTCAGGATTATATTTTCACCTTCTTAATTGATCTTTTGATATTTTCTTTCTTGCTTCTTATCTCGTTGTCATTTAGCTGTAAGTTAGCATCAGTAACATAAAAGAGGATATTGAGGGGCAGTGTCAGCTCTGGAACTGTCTCCCTCTGTATTTCCTATTTCCTGTGATCTCCAGTCTTTCAAACGCAGTGTGTCCAGGCATCCCGAAATGAACGGGTCTTGAATTTGGCTCTCTTTTGTATTGTTTTTCTATATTTCTTGGAAGGAACGGTTTGCGGGCTCCTGGCCTTTGGTTCCTTCTTCCTTGCATTAAAAAAGAAAGTGTACAGAATAAATCATTAAGGAAGAGGTGTCACGAAATCTCCAGAGCCACACGGAATACGGTTCTTTGGCCCGTATTCTCGTCGGTTAAGAAAGCTCCCCAACAAATTTTCCTAAGCGATTTATTTTGCTTATTACACTTGACTGACCTATTCTCTGTTATATGAATCCTTCATACATCTCCATACTCTGCTTAAATAACGTGCAAAAGGATATTAACCAGCCATGTCCAAAAATAAATCGCTAAGGAAGAGGTGTTCAGAAACATCCTTAATCGATAGGAATACGTGCCGTTGACTCGCTAGATACTTTCGAGATTAGATTATTTTTGTCTGGAAGAAAGAAAAGGAAAATACAGAATCCTCTATCTCTCTCTCTCTCTCTCTCTCTCATCCCCTAAAAACATCTTAGTTACGTGTGGAAAAGAATCGTAAGTTATATTGTAATTCCCCTTCCAAGTATTACGTATAAATTATTGTAAATCAATCTCAAAGGCTATTGTTACATGCATAGTAAAAAATTGCTGGAAAAAAAAGCGTTTATCGGTAAAATATTTTCATGTTTACTAAAAATTTGCCGATAAAAAATGTGTTTATCGGTAAAATATCGCAAAGTCACAATTTCATGTTTCGTAAAAATTTGCCGATAAAAAATGCGTTTATCAGTAAAATATTTTCATGTTTACTAAAAATTTGCCGATAAAAAAATGCGTTTATCGGTAAAATATTTTTGTTTACTAAAAATTTGCCGAAAAAAAAATGCGTTTATCGTTAAAATATTGTAAGGTCACAATTTCATATTTTAAGAATTTGCCGATAAAAATGTGTTTATCGGTAGAATATCGCAAGGCCACAATTTTGTTTAGTAAAAATTTGCCGATTAAAAAAAAAATGTGTATCGGTGAAATATTACATGGCCACAATTTCATGTTTAGTAAAAATTTGCCGATAGAAAATGTTTACCCGGTACCGTTTAAACATTGGCAAGCCACAAGTCATGTTCAGTAAAGATTTGCCGATAAAAAATGCGTTTATCGGTAAAATATTGCAAAGCCACAATTTCATATTTAGTAAAAATTTGCCGATAGAAAATGTTTACCCGGTACCGTTTAAACAAGTCACAATTCATGTTTAGTAAATATTTGCCCTTAAAAGTGTGTTTACCCTTAAAATACTGCTTACTGGAGTGTTCATAATATCCCTCCTCTGCCATTATTACCCTTCACGGGAAAATCACACGGAAAATACCCCCCTTCTCTGCAAAACTCATGACACCCGGAACGGAATTAGTTTTTTGCGCGCGCGGGACTTTTGCGTTCGATTTGGTTTGAATTTTGTTCGTTAATCTCGAGAGTGACAGCGGCTCCCCCTCCCCCGTGATCTCTCCTCTCCTGGCTGTCTGTTCTGTCTGTCTGGTCTGTCTGTTAATGTCGATGAGGGATTGTCTGCTTTACGTTACCTTTCTAGCACTTGCGAATTCCGTTTACTTTTTTTTTTTTTTTTCGTTAAAGTAGGAAATTCAAAAAAGAGGATTTATTATTTTTTCTTGCTTTACGTTTTCTTTTTCTCGTTTTCTCTTTTTCGTCTTTTTCTCTTTCTTCTTTTCTTTAATTTGTTTTCCTTCTTCTTCTTATGTTATTATTATTATTATTATTATTATTATTAGTAGTAGTAGTAGTAGTAGTAGTAGTATGTTATTATTATTATTATTATTATTATTATTATTATTATCATTATTATTATTTCTTTTTTCGTTTTATGTTATTTTCATCTTATTGTTAATAATACAGTATTATTATTGGATGATATGTAAACGAGAGTTATGTGGCTTAAGTCGGTGATGTTATTGATACGAGTGCCTCTCTCTCTCTCTCTCTCTCTCTCTCTCTCTCTCTCTCTCTCTCTCTCTCTCTCTCTCTCTCTCTCTCATTAATCGAGGAAGTATGGGTTTATAAATGTACCTGTATATATATAAAGGGAAGTGATTTTCAGCAGAATGAGCGTTGATATATTTCCCTTGTTTTCAGACTGGTGTGGTGGTGATGCGGTGGTGTGCGTCTGTGGTGGTGGTGGTGGTGGTGTGTGGGTGTACAGGGGAGGTGCCACACGGTCGGTACACATGGGGGGACATACTGACAGACCCACTAGCACTGGGCCCCAACGGGAAGGCATATCCAAGGTAGGGAGTTGTTATTATTATTATTAGTATTATTATTGCTATTATTATTAGTATTATTATTGCTATTATTGTTTTATTATTATTATTATTATTATTATTATTATTATTGCTATTACTATTTTATTATTATTATTATTTTTTTCGTTCGTCTTTCCTCCTCCTTCATTTGTTCCTGCTCATCTGCAAGAGAGAGAGAGAGAGAGAGTATAACGTGGTACATCAGCAGCATGGCCATATCGGTGCCATCGCGTGAAGGCTTCCACTCTAACACTACCATGCAACTATATTGCTTTCTTAAACATACTGGTAACTCTCCAGGATGCTAAATAACTACATAACTCTTCCACATCACCCTAGTCAACTCTCCATGATCCAGCGTAACTCTCCTAAATAACCCTACATAACTTTCCCCCAACACCCTGGTCAGTAACTCTGCATAACTCTCCCTCAACAGCACCCTAGTCAACCGCCTGTACGCTGAAGGAGAGTTCGGGCCGCCTCGTAGTGCACGCCGAGGACGCACCCTACACCGTACCCTCGACCCCGCCACAACGAGAGAGAGATTACTTGCTAACTACCATGATGCAAATACACAACCAGACCCAAGTGAAGGTTAGTCAGTCTTCCTTTTATTTATTATTATTATTATTATTACTATTATTATTATTATTAAGGGCTAGTAAAGGGTTTTATAGGGTCAGAGGTCAAAATATATCAGTATGCTCATATTTTGTGAAAGGCGGCAACACGAATCCGTAGACTTTACCTACCTTGGCGAAAAGATGTGGAACGCTTGAAATGTATTACTATTATTATTATTATTATTATTATTATTATTATTATTATTATTATTATTTTACATCATGCATTACCTTGAATATTGGTCATCTTAAGTTAAACAGGATGGTCTGTAAATAGCGCTTCACTGGGAACTCACCTAGTAGTATTTTACGTGTTGCCGGGAATGCTCAGTCTGCTGGGACGGGCGTGGGTGTGGCAGTGGGAGTAAGATATCGAGTAAATGATGCAGATACGTTGACTGACCCGCCCCCGCAACACACGAGAAATCGCCCTGTATTTGTTTTCGTCTGTTCCCTTATCCAGACAGCTTTCCTTTTATAATTACATGTGATTCTCAATGTAATCCTTTCCATTCCTTGTCCGGGGGATTTTATTACACTCTCCCTCCCTTAATCGTGCTGGAGAGGGACGCCTTCACGTGGTAGCACCGATATAACTGATTGGTGGACCTGCCTGATTATATAAACGTCCCTCGAGTCTCCTTGTCCTATGAAAAGAGGGCGGTGGACTGCAGAAGGGAAACTTAAGCCTGCAGTCCACTAGGTTCACAGTCAGATGAACTTGCAACTGCTACTACCACTACTGCTGCTGCTGCCTCCCCAAATAGAGGTCAGATCTTGCAGTGAATATTACCCCAAATGGACTATTACAAAGACATACATTTGTTGGTATAATCTGGCTTATTTTAGTCTGTATTATGTGTTTATTTACAAGTGGAACGCCAAGTGTGTGTGTGTGTGTGTGTGTGTGTGTGTGTGTGTGTGAGAGAGAGAGAGAGAGAGAGAGGGTAATCGGTGTCCTTGCTGACGTAAGAAGTAAATTGGTCTTTCGTTATTATTGGATGTTTGGATGATGTATTGAGCCTCCTGACGAAAATGATGACGATGGTGGTGATGACGAAGATGGTGGTGATGATGATGGTGATGACGAAGATGATGATGGTGATGACGAAGATGATGATGATGATGGTGATGACGAAGATGGTGATGATGATGATGGTCATGATGAAAATGGTATTGATGATGATGATGGTGATGATAATGATGATGGTGATGACGATGATGATGGTGATGATAATGATGATGGTGATGTTGCTTTTATTTTACCATTGTTAATAATATTGTTGTTGCTGCTGCTCCTGTTGATGATGATGGTGATGGTTTTACTGTTGTTGTTTATGTTGATGATAATGGTGGCTGTTGTTAGTACCGTCTCTGTGAATGTTGATGCTGTTGTTGCTCCTGTTGATGTTGATGATGATGGTTTTGCCGTTGTTAATATATTTTTTTTAATAACAACAGAGGAAGGAAAAACAAATGAGTAAAAATAATAATAATGTTGTTGTTGATGATGATAATGACGGCTCTGTTGTTAGTACCGTCTCTGTTAATGTTGTTGTTGTTGCTGTTGATGATATTGTGTTTGTTATTGCCGTAGCAGGTGGAGCAGTATATGTGTAATTGGCTTTGTGGTTAACAGTGAAAATAGCCGTTTGCCTCACGTAGATGGCCATTAATAAGAAGGGGGTTGTTCTTCCCCCCCTCCCCCCCCTTCCCCCGGAGTGAGCTTTCCCACATGTGTTGGCGCGTGCTCTCTCTCTCTCTCTCTCTCTCTCTCTCTCTCTCTCTCTCTCTCTCTGCCACCTGGCCTTCACTTTCACACACAACCAGTTATTTTGTCTTCATTTGTTCACAGAGAAAACTATTATAGCAACAGCAGTCTCTCTCTCTCTCTCTCTCTCTCTCTCTCTCTCTCTTTCTCTGCCGCCTGGCCCTCACTTTCACACACACAGCCAAAGCAGTTATTTTGTCTCCATTTATTCACCCAGAAAGTTATTATAGCAACAGCAGTGCGTCCATGTATGCGAGGCCTGGGGGGTGAGAGAGCTAGGATTACGATTGAAGAGCTGAGAGGAAGGATGGGACTGGGGTGTATTGGTGTTGTGATGAGGAGGGATAGACTGAGATGGTTTGGGTGAGTTGAAAGGATGGAGGGTGACAGTTGGGTGTGGAAGGTAAGTGTGAACGTCGGGGGTTGTGAGAGGCAGACTGATAAACTGTTTCAAGGTCATTGAGTGTGACTTCAAGGATAAGAGATTGAACTGGGAGGCTGCTAGGGATGGAGAAGCATGGAGAGCCGCCATTAAGTGACTAAGGCCGATGCATGCAAGTATATCGAAGTCATTATAAACAGTATCAACAGTAGCATCGTGCGTTTAGCCTAACGTGGCAAAGATCCCAAGCCTCTTACAGCTCAGGGGATCAGATGTAGTCAGATTAAGATGCCCAAATGTCCGGCTTTTCAGCTCCCTGTCCTGCATCCAGCGCAAACAGTTGGTCGGCTGCTATTTGCCAGAGTACAGTAAGCTCTCAATTATCCATTCTGTAGTAGACGTGGGGTTGTTGCATAATGATATTCTGATGGACTGTGAAGTACTCTACAATACCACCAGGTGAGTTGCCAGTGGAGTGCTATTTACGGACCACCCTGTATACTTAGGTTTGAGAGTGAATGATGGTGAGGAAGGCAGTGAAGACGATGATGGTGGGGAAGGTGGTGGGGGTAATGATGGTGAGGAAGGTGGTGAAGGTGATGATGGTGAGGAAGGTGGTGGAGGTGATGATGGTGAGGAAGTTGGTGAAGGTGATGATGGTGAGGAAGGTGGTGGAGGTGATGATGGTGAGGAAGGTGGTGGAGGTGATGATGGTGAGGAAGGTGGTGGAGGTGATGATGGTGAGGAAGGTGGTGGAGGTGATGATGGTGAGGAAGGTGGTGGAGGTGATGATGGTGAGGAAGGTGGTGGAGGTGATGATGGTGAGGAAGGTGGTGGTTCTGATGAAGGCAATGATGGAGATGAATATAACCCTACACAATGACACAAACACCATCTCCGTCCACAACAGTGCTTTCCTACTCACCCAACAAATGCAACACTTCAGTATTGCATTCGGTTGTATGTTGCATGCAATTAACTGGGGAATCTGTTAGTCAGGGATATAATGCAATCTGTCACTCATAAGGAGTTCAATGTAACTAACAAAGGATTATTTTTAGCGTTCATTTTATACCATCCACTCATGAGTTGTAGCGTGGTGTTGGGTGAGGTTGGTCATACTGTAGTTTTTGCACCTTAGCTGGGCTCAGATTATCGTCCTTTTATATGTAGCTTATTTCACGTACTGGTAAGTCAGTGAGAGAGAGAGAGGGGGGGGGGGAGAGAGTGCTACGGCTGTACATCCTTTTCATAGCACTTCTTTGTGACTAACACCATATTCAGTTTTTAATCTTTTAGTACAACTGAGCTTTCAAGATGGAGAAATGGGAGTTTTAGACTAAAATTGAGCAAAAAGATGGTATAGTAGCGGTAGTAGTGATGATGGTAAAATGATGATGCTAATAATAACAGTGACCCTATTATTAGTAGTATTAGTATTACTTTATTTTTATTATTATTATTATTATCATGACAAGTAGCGATTATAAGCGATCTAATAAATTTTTCCGTACAAACCCTCCTTTACATTACAAACTTCTCAAATTTTTCCCTTATATCTATCGCTTCCTCCATTATTAACGGTCTGATAAATTCCTCTGTTTATTTACCTCACTTGTCCACTATAAACGATGTAATAAATTTGTGTTGTCTGTACTGTTCTGTCTTCCAGTACAAAACCATCCAAAATATTTCCATCCTACTAACGCCATCCATCACACTCATTCTTGGGGCTGTTGTAGAAAAGAAGGAAGGAGGAGGAGGGGGGGTAGGAGGAAGGAAAAGAAGGAAGGAAGAGGAGGGGTAGGAGGAAGGAAAGAAGAGGAGGAGGGGTAGGAGGAAGGAAAAGAAGGAAGGAAGAGGAGGGGGGTAGGAGGAAGGAAAGGAAGGAAGGAACAAAGGAAAGAGGCAGGGAAGAGGAGGAGGGGGCAGAAAGAAAGAAGAAAGACGGTAGGAAGGAAGAAACTATGGAAGGAAGCAGGGAAGAGGAGGAGGAGGCAGAAAGGAGAAAGACAGTAGGAAGGAAGAAAGCTAGGGAGGAGGAGAGAAAAATATAAAGGAAATGCAAGCAGAAAAACAAGTTATCATTTCTAGAGCCTGGAACCAAGAAAGTGTTGGCCATTACTCAGTGTCCAGGTTTCACTGCCATACGAGAGTGTTGACAGTAGCATACTTTCCCTCAGGGCCATTTTTACCGCGAACCAGTCATCTTGGACTTGAGAATACTGCGATTTTTGTTTCCTCTTCCTCCTCTTTGTCTCTCTGTTCCTTGTCCTCTTGCTCTTTCTGTCTCTCCTTCTCATCTTCCTCCTCTTCTTCTTCCTGTACCTCCCTTTTCCTCCTCCTCCTCCTCCCCTCATTTCTCTTGTTCTTACAAAAACAAGAGTCACCTCCAGCACAGCACCTCCTAATGCTGTATGTTCGCTTGCTCTGTCCACCGATTTATACCCATTCCATAGCACTTCTTCGTGACTAGTGCTGGTATTGTGTTATTCTCTTGTTACAACTCAGCATTCAAGATGGCGAAATAATGTTCTGTTGATTTCAAGTTACAACTCGGAATTCAAGATGGAGAGATGGCAGCTTTTGGCCTGGTGATCGGAATAACATACATTTACACTTACGGTACACTCATTTACACTCATGCTGCCATTTAGTCATTTACACTGCCATTTTCCCTTACATCCTCATTTACATTGTATTATTTACGTTGTCATTTACACATGAACACTCATTTACAGTATCATTTACACTCATTTACATTCCGTCCTTCATGCTGTCATTTACACTCATTTAATCATTTACAGTCATTTGCAGTCACTTTCTCATTTACATTTACATTCAATCATTTACACTCATTGCAGTCATTTACAGTCTGTTATTTACACTCATTTACACTGTCATTTACACTTATTTACATAATCATTTACACTCATCTTCAGTCACTTACAGTCTGTTATCTACACTTAGTTACGCTGTCATTTACACTCATCTGCAGTGTCATTTACTCTGTTATCTACATTCATTTACACTGTCATTTACACTCATCTGCAGTCAGTCTATTATCTACACTCATTTACTCTGTCATTTACACTCATCTGCAGTCAGTCTATTATCTACATTCATTTACACTGTCATTTACACTCACCTGCAGTCAGTCTATTATCTACACTCATTTACACTCATTTGCAGTCACTTACAGTCTGTTATCTACACTTATGTACACTGTCATTTACACATATTTACCTTCAATCAACACTTTGCAATCCTAACTCCCCTTTCTGCCCACCAGGTCGCAGTGTCGGGTCGTCACCACCCTCAGAGAACCTAGTCCGCATCTCATCCTCGGTCAAATCCTCCACCACCACCGTCTCGTCCTCGTCCTCGTCCTCCTCGTCCTCGTCCTGCCCCCCCGGCCCCCCTGCGAGGCTCTGCAAAACCCGCTACAACACGACGGCGCCCATGTACGGAATTAGCCTGACATCCGGACAGCCAGTGACCATCGTGCAGAAATTTCCCGATCTGCTTCAACAGGTCATCTTTGAAGTGTGCGAGTAAGTTGGGAGTGTGGTGGTGGTGGTGGTGATGGTGGTGGTTGTGGTGGTGGTGGTGATAGAAATAGTAGTAGTAGTGGTGGTGGTGATAGTGGTTGTGGTGGTGGTGGTGTTAGCATAGGAGTAGAAGTAGTATAGTAGTTTATGTTATTATTATTATTATTATTGTTGTTATTATTATTATTATTATTATTATTGTTATTATTATTATTATTATTATTATTGTTGTTGTTGTTATTATTATTATAGCCATACAAGGGACATATTCTCCCCTGTATGGAGTATAACATAATTATACAATATGTGTGTGTTGGGATATATGGAATTATCACATACAGCTTTTAAGATTAGGGGAGGATCAAAAGCTTTCCTTCTCATCAATTTCTCTCTCTCTCTCTCTCTCTCTCTCTCTCTCTCTCTGTATGTACCTGTGTTGCCAGTCAGTGTATGTATTTGTGGCCATGTTAAGGTAATATATTTGTAGCCATATCTCCTACTTTCCACTTTTTATATTTTAAGTTATATTATTATATTTTTAGTTATATTTAAGTTTGGTTTTATATATTTTCAGATACTTTTAAGCTCTTTTTATATAATTTTTAATATTTTAAGTTCTGCACATATATATATATATATATATATATATATATATAAGATATTTTTAAGTTCTGTTTTTGCTTTCATATATTTTTAAGTTTTATTAATTCCTCTAACCCTCCTCCCCCCCCTCCTCAGGAGCAGTGAGTGTGACATTATAAGGGGCCAGTGTGTGCAGACCTATGTGCCCTACCTCTTCCTGGTGATTCCCTTGGGGCCCGTCACACTCACAGGACAAGATTATGTGTTGGTAGAGTCGGGGTGTTCCTGCCAACCCAAATATAGCCAGGCCGCTCCAGTGTCTTCGCCGCTTGATGCCATTCCAGGGCTAGAGTGATGGGGACGAGATAAAAAGGTGATGATGGGAAAGATGAGAAGGGAGGGTTGGACGCAGAAAGCCAAGTTGAAGTTATGGTGTTGGTGGTGGTGATGATGAAGAGGTGCAAGGGTTGGACACAGAAATCCATGGTGAAGTTTTGATGATGATGATGGGAAGGAAGAAGAGGTGGGATAGGATACAGAAATCTAGGGCGACGATGATGGTGATGAGAAGGAAGAAGAGGCTGGAGGATAGGACGTAGATATTCAGGCTTGGATTGATTGACCTTAAATGATGATAATGAATGGCAAAACAAACAGGAAGACAATAAAGTGAAAATAAAAACGAAGAAGAAATAGTAGACGAGGAACAGGAAGAAGAGGAGGAGAAGAAACAAGAAGATAAACAGAAGAGGAAGGAAGAAAACGAAGAAGAGAGGAACGAGTGGATAGAAAGTTGAAATCTAAGGTGAACTCTTTAAAGAAGCTTGTGATGAATTTGATAGAAAAAAAGAAGACTAAGAATAAAGTGTAAGGGTAGAAGACAAAGATGATGGAGACGCAGAAGAAGATTAAGATGATGAGTGATGAAGATAAGGAAAAATTAAGATGATACGGAAGGCATGTAATAACTAAGAAAAAAGAACCAGACGAGGCAAAAGAAAAAGAATAACAATAATAATAATAATAATAATAGTAATAGTGATAAGACATTTCAAAGCCTGGCCAAACTGCATAAATAATGAATAATAATAATAGTAATAATAAACAGGCAAGACTACGACACAGATGATGTTGAGGACGTAGGTGAAGATGACCATGAAGAAGATGATGATGGAGGAGATGACAGAAGAGGAGGAGGTGAAGAAGATGACAAAAGAGGAGGAGGAGGATGTGATTGACGATGAAGAAGAAGAACAAGGAGAGGGGAAGAAGAAAAGACAAGGGGAAGAAGACAAGAGGAAGAAGAGGAGAAGACTCGAATAACGTATGAAAAATTCTGTTGTAACTGAGATATGTTTTTGCAGGAAGGACAAGGGAAAAAGGGGATAGTGTTGGGCCCTCCCTGCCTTGTTCATCCTCCAAAACAAATCACTGTGTCTAGTAGTTAGGATTATTTTTTGCAGGAGGGACAAGGGATGTGGAGGGTAGAATTTTCCAATATCTTGTTCTTCCTGGGAAAAAATTCGGTAGTAGTTGTAGTAGTAGATCATAGGGAATTTGTAGGAAAGATATTATTATTGTTGTTATTATTTTTTATTTTCTGCAGGAAGTACAAGGAAAGGAAAATTAACTTATTCCTTGTTCTTCCTGCAAAAAGAAATAGCAGTTGTTAGTAAATGTAGCTCATTATTATTGGTATTATTATTATTATTATTATTATTTGTTTATTTTGTAGGAAGTACAGTAGCATCGTTTCCCTTGTTCATCCTACAGATAAAAGATTAGTAACGTAGTAATTCGTAGTTAATAATAGTAACGTGGTAAGTTGTAGTAATATTTCTTTCTTCAGGATGGACAAGGGATGGATAGTGTTGAATCCACCCATCTGTAGTTCATCCTATAAAAAGATAGTAACTGTAGTACATTGTAGATTTGTATTTTAGTACATTGTAGCTGTAGATTTGTCGAGTACTGTTGGTTTTGACCAGAAAGTATTGTAGAGGAGGGCAGGAGATTTGAATACTGTGCTGTTGTGCACTTGGATGTATTATTATTATTATTATTATATTATTATATTTATTATTATTATCTGTCATCTTCATATTATTATTATTATTAAAACTTCCCACATCCCTGTGGGAAGTTTTCATGTTTTTGTCAGTATTATTATTATTGTAGGGAAGATGTAAACTGCTGCCGTTGGCATACCGTATCAGCTACAGCCTTTGTTCTTTGCCGTATTATAGTATTAGTTGGCCGCTTCATCTGACCAAATATCCTCCTGATCCGACTACCGGAACCCGGATATGATCCAGAAAAAAAAGCGAGCCTAAAGCTCATGAATCACGTAAGTTGGAGGGCTGATAAATTGATGGCACATACCTGGGACGTGGCCAGAATGCAACCTGCTTAATATAATCCAAATCGGATCATTACTGTGCAGTATTCTCTGAGGTTGTCTAGGGTCCAAAATTTTGGACTACTCTGGAAGACTGAGGAGTCACCTGATCTTACATGAATCATTATTATTCATTCATCATCTAATTATTGTTATTATTGTTATTATTATTATTATTATTATTATTATTATTATTATTATTATATTTAAAACTCATAATTTGTAGCCATAGAGCTGGGTGATGATAACGTTAAGCCAGGACAATATTAACAAGCTATTTAGTTTACATTAAAGCAATATAATCGCAAACAAGTCGCTAAGGAAGAGGTGTCAGGACACTCTTAAACCCAGGAAAATGCGGCTGTTAAAAGACAAGAGGAAATGAAAGGCGAAAAGTAGAAATAGATAGATGGAGAAATGGTATGGTCATGTGGAGAGAATGGATAACAATAGAGTGGTGAAAACGGTGTATCTTAGCGAATTTGAAGGAGGGAGGAGGCGAGATAGGCCAAGGAGAAGATGGAGAGATATGGTGGATGAATGTGTAAGGAAGAGAGGTTTGGAAGCTGGTGAGGCTAGGGTACTGACAAGAGATCGAGCTGGCTGGATGAATGTTGTGAGGAGAAGTGCATGATCAGGGATTTGGCATCCCTTTTTAACGCGGCAGTGTCCGGATTGACTCAATCGGATACTTTTATGTGAAGCCGCAGATCGTGGTGAATGTTTTTGGCGTATCCGATAGAGCCAGGATTCCGGGGGCTTGAATGATGAGTGAATGGAAGCATGGCCCATTGGATTGGGCAAATCTGGGCTGTGTGGACATTGCTACTCCTCACCTTGTCCTGGGGTGCGCAAGGAGGTCCGGATGATGATGATGATGATGGAAAAAAAGAAAAAATGGAGGAAGGGATGAAAATGAGTTAGGAGATATCTGACTTAAAAAAAAAAAATCAGTTTAAAATATCAAAGCGAGAGAGAGAGAGCATGCACAGTAAAGATCGACATAAGTGACACAAATAAAGTAAACGAATATTCGGAGCATTGGGAGTTAACCTGCATAAATAGGTAAATGAAAATAAGCAGATAATATAAATAAAAAAAAAGTATCCGTTATTTATTAATATTTATTTTCCAATTTATCTGTTATCTTAGCTCCGTTAGTGCTGGTACCCCTTCAGTGCGATGACGTTATTTAATACTGCTGACCATTTTTTTTTTTTCCAGTTTCGGACAGGCCTCGTAGTGAAAGGGTTAATGAAGGCTGTGGCCCGTATTCTCGTCAGTTAAGGAAGCTCCCTAACATCTTTCCCTAAGCGATTTACTTTGCTTATTATATCATACCGCCCAATTCTGTTATATAAAGCTTTCAGACATAGCCATACCCTGCGTAAATAATGTACAAAAGGATATTACACCTTGTTATTCTATTTTGTGTTATATAAATCGTTCCAACATCGCCATACTCTGCATAAATAGCGTACAAAAGGATAGCCGTACCCAAAAATAAACAGCTAAGGAGGAGGTGCTTGAAGAATTCGGACCTATATCTAACCCCTCCAGTTCGGGGGGGGGGGGGAATGAACCTATGCTGAGTAAAATCGTCTTGAGAGAGAAAGAGAAAGAGGGAGAGGTAGAGAGAGGGGGGGTCATGAAATTGGAGGAATCGATCTTTTCTCCATACTTTTTTTATTTTTTGCTTTCAGACGATTTTCCTTAGCTCTGGAGGGATTTTTTTTTCGAACGTGGGGGGTTGGGGTCTAGATACAGCCTTCCTTAACCCTCTCACTACCACTGGCCTCCATTAAACTGAATAAAATCGTCAGGAGAAATGAACAGTGGGTAGAAATTGTCGTAGTGAAGGGGTTATTTATTTTTTTGAATTTTAGACGTTAATTTGAACTTCCATATGGCATCTTGTTAATTGTTCTTTTCTTTTTTACCGAATTTTTGTTGTTGTTATATCCTACCGTCTTTCATACTCCTTATTTTATCGTTATTGTTTCATATTTATTCGCCTGTGCCGTTAAGGACATAAGTATCGATCCACCTGTAAAGTAGCAAGACAGTGAGTGATGACTTTGGAGATTTAGTGAATAAGCAAGCGAATTAATCAGAATATTGTCAGTTTTTCACAATATTTCGACAGGGAAGTAAACACACACACACACACACACACACACACACACACACACACACACACGCAAGGAAGCACGGGGTCTTGATGTAGGGCATCGGAAAAAGTGAGTGGAGCATCGTTTTCACAAATCATTAGGGAGTGAGTGGCGGACTGAACCCGCTCTCAGAAACCTGGATCGCTGATATTATCCACGGCTGTATGTTTGCTGTCATTCCCGAAAATCATTAGGGAGTGGAAGACGGTCGGGGCCAGCACCCAGACACGTCCCCGGTTCTAAAAAAAAAAGTGGATCGATATTTTTGTCCACGGCTGTTATGTAATTCCTGAACGATATTCGCCTAATATTATCCACAATAAATGTGTTAATAAAGTTCCAAAGATTTATGTGCTTTTTGGAGTCAACACAACCCCCTCAGCTGATGACGTCACGGGTCTCTTGGTACCTTAATCCACATCTTAATCTCGGTGTCTTAATCTTGACATCATAATCTTGGTGCCTTAATCCTCATCTTAATCTTGGTGTCTTAATCCTCATCTTAAACGTCGTTTCTTAATCCCCTTCTTAATCTTTTCTTCGTGTCTTAGTCCTCTTCTTAATCCTCATTTTAAACGTCGTGTCTTAATCCTCTTCTTAATCCTCATTTTAAACTTCGTATCTTAATCCTCTTCTTAATCTTTTCTTCGTGTCTTAATCCTCATCTTAAACTTGGTGTCCTAATCCTCCTCTTAATCTGTTCTTCTTAATCTTGACATTAATCTTATCTCAATCATTTCTTCTTATTCTTTTCATTTTATTTTAACATATCCATCATTCAGCTTTGGAGAGACTGGCAGGATTATATATAGGCTTCATTAACATCACTATTTTTTTTATTTTTTTTTTTTTTTTGGGGGGGATGCTCTAAGATGAATATATAAAACACTTTGCCTTTAGCTAGAAGAGAAGAGGCCTCGGTGTGAAGGGGAGAGTGACGCCTGGTGACAGTGGTATAATGCTACTGTAGGTCTGAGGTGATCGAGCCTTACATGTACAGTAGAAGAATTGGTAGTGGGAGGAGTTTTAGTGCTGGTAATTGTAGTAGCAGTAGTTGTAGTAGCAGCAGAAGTAATATTAGTAGTGGCAGGAGTAGTAATAATAATAGCAGTCATCCCAGGCTCACCTCAACGTAAAGCCAGTGGAGTGCATTCAGAAGGTGCTCTCCTCTTGCACTCCACCATCTCTTTGGGAGGCTATGGAACTGACTGCTGATATTTTAAGTACTAGTTCATGACCATTCCCTCTTACATTGAGATTCAGTTAGATTCAGGATTAAGTTCGATTCAGGATTCATATTAAGATTCAGTTACATTCAGGATTCAGATTCAAGATTCAGTTAGATTCAGGATTCAGATTCAAGATTCAGGATTCAGTTAGATTCAGAACTCAGATTCAAGATTCAGTTAGATTCAGAATTCAGTTAGATTCAGGATTCAGTTAGATTCAAGATTCAGTCAGATTCAAGATTCAGTTAGATTCAGGATTCAGTTAGATTCAAGATTCAGGATTCAGTTAGATTCAAGATTCAGTTAGATTCAGGATTCAGATTCAAGATTCAGTTAGATTTAAGATTCAGTTAGATTCAAGACTGAATTAGATTCAGGATTCAGTTAGATTCAAGAATGTTAGATTCAGGACTCAGATTCAGGTTTCAGTTAGATTGAGGATTCAGATTCAAGATTCAGTTAGATTCAGGATTCAGTCAGATTCAAGATTCAGTTAGATTCAGGATTCAGTTCGATTCAAGATTATTAGATTCAGGACTCAGATTCAGGATTCAGTTAGATTCAGATTCATTCAAACCCATCACAGCCAGTCAGACCTCATCACATCAGCCCACTTACACCCATCCACATCTGCATGATTCAGTTCTAAAAATTCATGATTCATTTGGCCCTGGTTCAGATTCAGGTAGACTGATTCAGGAGTATTTCAAACAGGTGAGGTACTTTATGATTCACACGTCCTTCAGATCATTTAAGGTCAGTATTGCTTTATTTATTTATTATTATTATTATTATTATTATTATTATTATTATTATTATTATTCACTCATCTTAAATGTCAGGACCAACTTGCCTCGCCCCGGGTTCCTACGCTCCTCGTGGGGCGACATAGGATTGGATGGTGGATAGATGGATTATCATTATTATTATTATTATTAATTATTATTAGTAGTAGAAGTAGTAGTAGTAGTATTGTTACATTATTATTATTATTATTATTATTATTATATTATTATTATTATTTAGTGAAGGCGTGTGTCATAAACTGGCCTCGTTGGTGCAGTAACGGGAAGGGTGCATGGAGGTGGTTGGTTGTTTGATAAGGCGTAAGTTCGATCCCAGAGCAAGGAACAGGTAGCTTATTTCAGTTTTATTAAGATAGACTTTGCTGATATTCCACATGTCATAAAAACTCCCCCGCTAATACCACCACACCAGCCTTGAGACGTGTTATTGTGGACAGTGGGTATTAGTGCTGAATTAGTGATATGTGAAGGTGTATGGCATGTAGGAGGACTTCGGGAACGGGTTATCACGTTTATGGCCAGAGTTGGACACACAGCAAAGCATATTTTTTTGAAGATATGACAGTTTACGTTCTCATGTCACTTTAGGTCCATCAGGCCTAGAGTGTGGCGTCAGGTTAAGGCCGTGGAGAGAGAGAGAGAGAGAGAGATCCTGGCATGTGCAGTAGTTTTTGAGATGTGTAGAATCTCCAGTCTCAAACGCAGTGTGTCCAGGCATCTCGAAATGAACGGACCTTGAATTTGGTTCTCTTTTGTATTTAAAGTTTTTCTTGGAAGGAATGGTTTGCGGGCTCCTGGCCTTTGGTTCCTTCTTTCTTGCATTAAAAGAGAGAGAGAGATCTTTGAAGAATGGGTGGGATGAGCAGGGATGGCGGTGGTGGGCAGTGTCCGGGAAAGTTGTATACTCCCTGCTCATAAACACTAGATTGAATAGAGCGGCTTTGTTTCCATCTGACGGAACTGAGTCACTTCCTTAATGCAAATACTAAGTTGTGGGTTCGTGGAATTCAGTGACCTTTTACCTATGTAGTAGGAATAAGTCTCCTTGGTTACTAGTCAAATTAACCCGCCAGTCTGACTACACCTGGCCATCAACCGAACTGAAAGTGGGTAGGGGTCTTTGTCAATCAAGTGCAGTATAGTTATCATTGTAGTTATTTTGATTATATATCAGAGCTGCTTTCGGTGCTATCCTTGTCCTATTTTAGCATTTGTCACAGTTTTAGTAGTTGCCTTTTGGGGGGTAATCGAGTTGCTGCAGTTGCCTTCTCTCTCTCTCTCTCTCTCTCTCTCTCCCAGTACCAGAAACGTAGGAATGGCGAAGAGACTGCCGAAGATGAGGTGGTTGGGAGAAGGAGAGGCAGAACTAGAACGAGCTGGAGAATGTGTGAATGGAGTTAATAGTGATTTTTTTTTTTTTTTTTTTTTTTTTTTTTTTTTTAATCGCATGTTCAGAGCAGATGTGAATGGAAAAAAGTGGAAGAGATGGAGGTAGATGATGAGGTATAGCAAGGATCACCACCACCACCACCATCATCATCATCATCATCACCACCACCACCACTACCATCATCATCACCACCACCACCATCATCATCATCATCATCATCATCATCATCATCACCATTATCATCATCATCATCATCATCATCATCATCGTACCTATTTCTTCCATCCACAGGTATAGTGAGGTAGGGTCCAGAAGGCAAGACAAAAGAAACTCATGATATTGGAAGACCTAACAGCATGCTCAGTCAGATGGGCCGCACACTCACTCACCCACCAATCAAGCCCACGGAATCCTGAAAATTAGGTATGTAAAATTTGGTTCTGATATAGTTTCTCTCTCTCTCTCTCTCTCTCTCTCTCTCTCTCTCTCTCTCTCTCTCTCTCTCTCTCTCTCTCTCTCTCTCTCTCTCTCTCTCTCTTTCTCTCTCTCTCTCTCTCTCTCTCTCTCTCTCTCTCTCTCTCTCTCTCTCTCAATCACTCCCCACTAAATTGTATTTTGCTGATTTCGCATAGCTTTACGTTCACTCTGCAGCACTTCTTCGTGACTAGCATTTTCGTTCTTTTGTCGCCAATTTCGCGTAGCACTGTGCCAGAAAATAGGATTACTTTACTCCATAACACTTCTTCGTGACTAGCATCCACTTCCTTTTGCCGCTGATTTCACGTAGCACTGACAGAAAGAAATATGGCTTCACATTCACTCCGTAACACTTCTTCGTGACTAGCATCATATTCGAGTGTTGGTCTTTTGTTACAGCTCAGCGTACGAGATGGAGAGGTTGGAAATATTAGGCCAAGTTACAGTAAAAAGAGTAATGGGTAAGGTTTATGTGAAAGGAGAGAGAGAGAGAGAGAGAGAATCCTAGATAATCCGTCTTAATTGATGAAGGTATATTTAGTGCTCTCTCTCTCTTTCTCTCTCTCTCTCTCTCTCTCTCTCTCTCTCTCTCTCTCTCTCTATCCATCTCTCTGTCTGTCTGTCTGTCTCTCTCTCTCTCTCTCTCTCTCTCTCTCTCTCTCTCTCTCTCTCTCTCTCTCTCTCAAAACTCTGTTTCCATTAGGCGATTTCTCAGGGATTTTTTAACTCAATTTTCTTCATCTTCCGAAAATCTTAGTTCCTTTTGGGGTAATTCTTCTGCCCGAGGATGTATTTTTCGATATATTGGTGCTGTTGTTGTTTTTTTATTATTTTATTGTGGTTGAGGCCTGCTGCAGTGGAGGGGTGATGGTAGTAGTAGGAGGAGGAGGATAGTAGTAGTAGTAGGAGGAGGAGGAGGACAGTAGTAGTAGTAGGAAGAGGAGCAGTAGGAGGACAGTAATACTAGGAGGAGGAGGAGGAGTAGGAGGAGGACAGTAGTAGTAGTAGGAGGAGGAGGAGTAGGAGGAGGACAGTAGTAGTAGTAGGAGGAGGAGTAGGAGGACAGTAGTAGTAGTAGGAGGAGGAGGAGGAGGACAGTAGTAGTAGGAGGAGGAGGATACTAGTAGGAGGAGGAGTTGGGGGAGGAGGAGGACGACGATAGTTGTGGTAGGAGGAGGAGGAGGATAGTAGTAGTAGTAGGAGGAGGAGGAGGACGATGCTATTAATAGGAGGAGGAGGAGGATAGAAGTACTTATAGTAGTAGGTGGAGGAGTTGGAGGATGATAGTAGAAGTAGGAGTTGGAGGAGGAGGACGATAGTAGTAGTAGTAGTAGTAATGGAGGAGGCTTGCAGTAGTAACAGTAGTAATAGAGGAGGAGGCCAGTAGTAGAAGTAATAGTAGTAGCAGAAATAGTGGAGGAAGCTAGGAGTAGTAATAGTAGTAGTAGTCGCGGTGAAGGACGGAGTAGGAGGAGGCTAGTAGTAGTAGTAGTCGCAGAAATAGTGGAGGAGGCTAGTAGTAGTGGAGATGAAGGAGGGAGGAAGAGGAGGCTAGTAGTAGTAGTAGTACTAGAGGGGAAGGAGGGAGGAGGAGGAGGAACGTGAACCCGGTGGACTGCAGTCTGAAGATGCTTTTGTAGTCAACCATCTTTGTGGGGGATATGGAGGGAACTGAGGGTTTGTTTGAGTAACCGGGCAGCTCCATCGCCGGATCATGTCGTTGCCGCCACGTGAAGGCGTCCCTCTTTGGCATCATAGGGGAAAATGAAGCCATAATATTGTTAAATTCGAAAAAAAAAAAATCCCAGCTGAATAAAATCGTGTGTGTGTGTGTGTGTGTGTGTGTGTGTGTGTGTGTGTGTGTGTGTGTGTGTGTGTGAAGGCGGGAGGAAGAGGAGGGAGGAGAAGAAGGGGAATGTGTGTGTGTGTAATTCACCGGGTCGGTCAGGATCACTTGATGGTCGTGATCGTCAGCTTTTACCCTCCCGGAAGGGAGCTGAGAGCTCATATAGTCCGATCTAAGGGCAATGCTGTGACCTTCACACACGCTCTTTTTATGCAGTGTGTGTGTGTGTGTGTGTGTGTGTGTGTGTGTGTGTGTGTGTGAGAGAGAGAAGGAGAGAGAGAATCACCTTACTGAATGGGTTAAAGAGGTAGATTCGGTAAATAATTCGAGACGTTATGTCCGTTAGGCGATATTTTTAAAAGCCTTTGTTTTGTCTCGTAATGGCGCTTTTTTTTTTTTTTTTTTTTTTTTTTTTTCCCGTTGGAGACCATCTTTTTTCTCCCTCTGACCCTTCTTGCCTTTGTTGTGAATTTGACTAATATGGGAGGAAAGGAGAATGGGGAGGGAAAGAAAGAAGGGAGGGAGGAAGAAAAGGAAAGGGAAAGGGGGGGATGAGAGAGAAGGGAAGGCAAGGGAATAGGAGAAAGAAGGGAAAGGAAGGGGGAGGGAAGGAGGGATGGAAGAGAGAAAGAGAAGGGAAGGGAAGGGGGGATGAGGTGGAGAGAAGGGAAGAGACTGAGTGAAGGTTGGATGAGAGAGAGAGAAGGGAAGGAGGGGTGAAGTAGAGAGAAGGGAAAGGACTGAGTGAAGGGGGGATGAGAGAAGGTGGGCAGAGGAGATGACAGAAAAGGAGAGAGAGAGAGAGAGAGATATGGGAGGGGAAGAGGAAGGGGGATGAGAGGGCAAAAAAAAAAAAATACCGTCATAATGATTAAAATAATAATTGCAGTTTTGGAGACGTGATTATTGTTGTTTTTTTCTGTTCAGATTTTTTTTTTTGTCAGCTTCGGAGGTTTGGCACAGGGTAGGCTACTCCCGTCTGTCTGTATGTATGTATGTTTATTTGTGTTATGTATGTATGTATGTATGTGTATGTAGGCATGTATGTTTATTTGTGTTATGTATATATGTGTATGTATGCATGTATGTTTATTTGTGTTATGTTTGTATGTATGCATGTATGTTTATTTGTGTTACGTATGTATGTATGTGTATGTATGCATGTATGTTTATTTGTGTTGTGTATGTATGTATGTTTGTATGTATGTTTATTTGTGTTATGTATGTATGTTTATTTGTGTCATGTATGTGTGTATGTATGTGTATGTATGCATGTATGTTTATTTGTCTTATGTATGTATATATGTAGGTATTGTATGTATGCATGTATGTTTATTTGTTGTCTTATGTATGTATGTTTATATATATGTATGCATTTATGTTTATTTATTGTCTTATGTATGTATGCATGTATGTTTATTTATTGTCTTATGTATGTATGCATGTATGTTTATTTATTGTCTTATGTATGTATGCATGTATGTTTATTTATTGTCTTATGTATGTATGCATGTATGTTTATATATTGTCTTATGTATGTATGCATGTATGTTTATTTATTGTCTTATGTATGTATGCATGTATGTTTATTTATTGTCTTATGTATGTATGCATGTATGTTTATTTATTGTCTTATGTATGTATGCATGTATGTTTATTTATTGTCTTATGTATGTATGCATGTATGTTTATATATTGTCTTATGTATGTATGCATGTATGTTTATTTATTGTCTTATGTATGTATGCATGTATGTTTATTTATTGTCTTATGTATGTATGCATGTATGTTTATTTATTGTCTTATGTATGTATGCATGTATGTTTATTTGTTGCTCTTGTTATTGTTGTTGGTGTTACAGTGGATATTATTGGTGCTTTTGATTTTATTGTTGTTGATGTTATTTTCGTTTTTCATGTTGCTCCAGCCTCATTGAAACGTAAACCCGGTGGACTGCAGGCTTAAATTGCCCTTCTGTGACCAACCATCCTCCTTTTGGGGAATAGGGAAGTAGATGGGGGACTCGTGTATAACCAGGCAATGGATCCGACCGGTTGTATCAGTGCCACCACGTGAAGGCGGCCCCCTCTATCCAATCGTAAGGATAAGGAACACAGAGGCAGCATTTTCAAAGTTTTATTGATTTTATTTTTGCTTTATATATAAAAAATTAATAAGGAAAATAAAGATGTTAGTGTGTCTGTCTGTGCTAGCCGATATCATGGTGGCAGTTGACCTCTCTCTGCCGATATATTGTTGCCGATATCTTCATGGTTCAGTTAAATCATTCAAAATCTGATTAAGTGCCTTTTAAATCCGATAGCGTCCGTTAGTTTCGTTTCAGTAATCGTTATTTTAATGTAAGAAATAATGCTGATAATTGTTGTGCTTGCCGATATAATGTTTGCCGAAAAATGTTGCCGATAAAATGTTGCCGATATAATTTCACCGATATAATGTTGCCGATATGATGTTGCCAGTATTATGTTGCCGATATGATGTTGCCAGTATAATGTTGCCGATACAATGTTTGCCAGTATAATGTTGCCGATATTCTCATGATGGTTATTCGTGGTGCCTGATGCTCTGGTTTTTATTTATATATTTATTAGTTTATTTATTAATGTTTCTGATTATTTTATTCCATTTAGGGAAGTTCTAAAAAAAAGTTAGATTTATCCTTCAATTTCCCTAAGTTCAGTCGTCAGAGAGAGAGAGAGAGAGAGAGAGAGAGAGAGAAGGTAGAAAGATTGATAGACGAGAGAGACAGACAGGCACAGATAGATATATTGGATGGGAGTGGTCAGTGGGAGAGGGGGGAGAGACAGACAGATAAGTAGATAGACAGATAGATAGACAGGGGCCAGCGATTTAAATCCTGTTTCAGTCACACGGATCCAGCCTCAAGAATTGCCCCGTCTGACTCAGAGGCGATTTACTTTACACCTATCAACCGGCGACTTAGTTTAATTTAATTTCAAGACGATTTACTTAACACCTTCCAACCAGCGACTTATATTTAATCTTATTTCTAGACGATTTACGTAACACCTTCTAACCAGCGACTTATATTTAATCTTATTTCTAGACGATTTACTTAACACCTTCCACCCGGCGAATTTGTTTATTTTTATTTCAAGATGATTTACTTAACACTTTCCATCCGCGACGTATTTGTAGTGTATTCTTGATATTTCTTGATTTAACACTTTCCAGCCAGCGACTTATTTTTAATCTTATTTCCAGACTTTTTACGCAATGCCTTCCTGCCGGCGACTTATTTTTAATCTTATTTTAATCTTATTCCTAGACGATTTACTTAACATCTTCCAACTGGCAACTTTTTTTTGGCTTATTCTTGCTATTTCCAGACAATTTACTTAGCACATTCCATCCAGCGACTTAATTTTAGTACATTTTTGTCATCCCCAGACGATTTACTTAATACGTTCCATCCACTGATTTATTGTCTAGGTTAAACTTGCTGTCTCCAAACACTTTACTTATCACTTTCCACTCAGCGACTTAATAGCCTATGATCTTGTTACCTCTTGACGACTTTCTTAATGCCTTTCAACCAGATATTTATTTTTAGTTTTATCTTCCTGTTTCAAGACGATTTACCTAAGACCTTCCGTCCATATATATATATATATATATATATAGAGAGAGAGAGAGAGAGAGAGAGAGAGAGAGAGAGAGAGAGAGAGAGAGAGAGAGAGAGAGGCAAATAGTACAGCAGTAACAATCACATTCCGTCTCTCTCTCTCTCTCTCTCTCCTTCCTTAGAGCCTATGCCAGATCTGTTTGAGGGAATGACTAGACAGACACAGAGAGAGAGAGAGAGAGAGAAACTTCTTCGAATTTGACCCTCCAAAATACCATCAATATTACCAGGTTTTCCCGACACAAACACTCAGGCGGGATGATTCGGTATTGCTCTCGATTCGGCACTTACCGCCTCGCCTTCACATAAAACACTGAGCTTGATTTTTTTTGCGGTGTCGGCGAGTGTGCATTCGGTAATTTCGTGTGCATTTTTTACGGTTATTTTTCGACAAGTGTGCATTTAGTCATTTCGTATCATTAATTTTTCGACACCTGATTATTGGCTTACTTTTTTCTTTATTTTTTTTTTTTTATTATTATTATTTTTTTTAGGTAGTTTTCATTTTTGCTTCCCCCCTCCCCCCTGATTTTCATTTCTAAGCTTCATATAGACTTTTTTGTTTTTTGATTTACCGATGTGCTTAGTTGGTAGTCTCTCTCTCTCTCTCTCTCTCTCTCTCTCTCTCTCTCTCTCTCTCTCTCTCTCTCACCTGACTGCTTTCCTGTTGATTTCTTGTGATTTTTATTTTGTCCTGGTTTCGATCTTGTCCCTTCAAAATCATTTTTTAAAAGTGATTTCAGACTATAATTGCTTTTACCTTCAAACAGTAAGAATATAAAGAGGAGTGTTGGCCGTGTGTGTGTGTGTGTGTGTGTGTGTGTGTGTGTGTGTTATCATATAAGGTAGTTTTACATCTACAAACCCACAATAAGAAAGAGTCGAGGAGGAGGAAGAGGAGGAGGAAGGAAGATCAGAGGAAGAGGAGAGAATGGAAGAAGAAGAAGAAGGAGACTTAAAAGAAGAAGAGGAAGAAGGAAGATTAGATGAAAAAGAGGAGGAAGGAAGATTAGATGAAAAAGAGGAGGAAGGAAGAGTAGAAAGAGAAATATTTGAATAAGAAAAAATTTGCTGCGTTTTTACTCCTTAATTAACCTTCAAAGCGTACAGACCTACTTTGTCGGGTCAAAAACTGGGATTATACTCATTAACACCCTTCATTAACACCATATTATGGAAAGAATACATAAAAAAATTAAAAAGAACAACCACATTTTTGGGTAGTGGATCTCGCCTTCATGTTTACTCTCCCTCGGGATATTTCGTATAATTGTGTTTTTCGGCTGTTAGAGAGAGAGAGAGAGAGAGAGAGAGAGAGAGAGAGAGAGAGAGAGAGTAAGGGAGGGAGGGAGAGAGGTTCTGTATGCCTTTAAAAAATTATCAGTACATCTTTCCATCTTTGTTTAGGCTGCTACAGTTATATTCAGCTATTTATCCATGTAATTAACTGCATCTGTCCAATGCAGAGAGAGAGAGAGAGAGATTCTGTACAAGTCTTTAAAATATTGCCAATACTGCATATATTTTTTCGTCTCTGTTCACGCTGATACAGTTACATTCAGCTGTATCCATCTAATTATCTGTATTTAATTTGGAGAGAGAGAGAGAGATGGAGGGAGATTCTGTACGTCTTTACAAAATTACCAGCGTATATCTTTCCATCATTGTTTAGGCTGCTACCATTATTTTCAGCTATTTACCCATGTAATCATCTGTATTTAATTGAGAGAGAGAGAGAGAGTTTCGTAATCTTTTCGAGTCGTTATCAGGCTTCAGTTCAATAATAATATCTGTCAAGTTTTCACATATTTCTTTTCCTTATTTGTCAGAGAGAGTGGAATCAGTTTTTTTTATTTTTTATATATATTAATTAGCCATAGAAGTCCTGTCAGCATGCAAATTTGTGTATTAACCGTGAGGTAATGTGCTGTGATTAAAAGTTCTGTGATGGATTTCTCAGCCCTGCACATTTATTAATATTTCTCAAGCAATATACAATAATGAAATGATGTTATAATAGTTATATACAATATAATGGGCGTATATGGCGGTATTGTTTTTCGTCTGATTTGCACATTTATTACACGTTTTCATGAATGTTGCTGGAATAATGACTTTTCAGCATTCCTTTCCCGAATTATGTAGAATGAAGTATTGTTTAGATACCTGTGTTGCATATACTGTGCACTGACTGCAGAACTTTATCTGTAAGCTAAATTATTCTTTTCTTTGCACATTTATTGCTAATTTTCAAGATATATACAGTAATGCGACTAGTATATGAGGGTTCACCTAACAGCCAGGTTGCATGAAATGAGAGTATGGCTTGTATGGTGTGAGTCCCTTGGGGAGGGAGGGAAAGAATGCTTCCCCAGCACCTTTGAGGCGACTAATGGGGCCTTTTTATATTGAGCCTTTCCTTACTGTCCTCTTCTGCTCTTCTGTCCTACCTCTCTTCTTGATATTTCCGTGTTTCTTTCGGCCTTTATTCCCCATCTTCTGCAGTGCCGTATAGCGATATTATTGTTTGGTGCTTATTCATAATTCCTTCCTTGTTGCCTACTGTGTAGTGTCAATATTGTGCATACAGTGCAGTGACTGGTTTAGGAGTTGCTGTTATATCCTTATGACTGTATTGTCAGTGTCTTTCGCAGTTAATTCTCGAGTAATTTACGGCAGTTGAAGTTTATCTTGAAGTTATTTAGCTTTCAAAATAAATATAAAACTGTATTTGCTGAAGGAAGTGTGTGGCAAGACTCACCACCTTCTTTTGTTGTGTAAGTACTCTACAGTATACCTTTAAAATAATAAATATTCAATCAATCAATAATATAATATAATATACAGTAGCTTATTGGTTTGGCACGCCCATTTGAATCTACTTGCCAGCGTTGCGCATGCGCTGTTTGAGTTGGTGTAGCTTGGTGAGGTAGTGCGCGTTGTCCGTTTTCACCGAGGAATAACTGGTCGCTATGTAGTCTGGCAGCTCAATTCCCACTGCAGAAAAAGATGTAGGTTAGTGTGTGTGATGGAGACAGTGCAAATAGTGAGAATGATGTGGAAAGTATCATGACTGAGGAATATCTTGCCCGCCATGTGTCAGAGTGGAATCACCATATCCACTGTCGTAGAAAGAAGTCAGTTTTATGATTCGCATTTTTGCAGAAGCTATGATGAGAGAAATACCAACTAAGAGAGCTGTATTTGCTAATGATTAACTGGTTATTATTCTAGCCTGGGAGCTTTGAGTATACCCATTTCAAAGGAGACGGTTATGGTAAGTGTTGTATGCAGTGATGCGTCGTTTAAATGTACGATTTTAAGCAACAAAGACGTTACCATTTGACATTGTTACAGTTTGCTCTCCATTTTTTTTTTTTTTTTTTTTTTTTTTAATGGTGGTAAATGATTGCATTGTGATTACTTTGTTTCACTTTTTTTTATGCAGATTTTGTCTTCCCGACGCTTTTTATTTTTTTTATTTTTTTTTATGAATACTTACGAAAAGCTACGCAACTACACCGGAGTAAATTTGGATTTGTTTCAGTGAGTTTATCTGTAACTGTTGGTTTGGGTAGGTTAGATTGGGTAATAGGTTAGGTTAGATTGAACTGGTTTGGATGTTAGATTGCGTTGCTAAATTTGGTTAGAGTGTTAGATTAGGATATTGTTTTGTTAGTCTAGGTTGGTTAAGGTTAGGCGTAACGGTTGTACATCTAATAAATTTCGGTGCATTATGAATCGCAAAGAGAAAGGTGTCGCGAAATCTGAATTTACTTGGATACCAACTGCAAGAGACGGATGTAAGTTTTAAACGGAAATTATCCTGCCGTAGGAGACCGTAGCAAATTTGCCTTAGCGATTTAGTTTGCATATTACATGTATCCCTTTTGTACCTTTTTAATACATACGTAGTTTTCATTCAGTTATAGAATGTAACATGCAAAATAAACCGCTGAGAGATGACAGATTGTGTATTTATTAGTTTATTTTGTTTTTGTGTTTATAAGCGAACAAGAAAACGAGTATATTTATAAAGTAAAAGAGATCGTCTAAAAAAAAAAAAAAGTGCCAGTACATATCTTTCTTTGTCTTGGTTACCACAGTTATATTCGGCTATTTATCTACCTGTGTATCTATCGTCTATCTGAATCAACCCATTCATGTAGTCTATCTATATATCAATATTTATCTCTACGTAACTTGTAAATCCGTCTGTAATCTACCTGCCTGTCTGTTCATCCGTCTACCTATCGATCTATATCTCTATTTTTCAGTCTATCTACAATATCTAATATACTGAGCTTGTAACAGTTTCCTGAGAGCAAAGGAAAGCGATTTAAGTGTATGAAAGTTGACTGCCAATATTCTCTAAACAAACTCCCCCCCCAAACACACACACACACACACACACACACACACACACACACAAAAGTACAATATTAGGGAGGTACTTCATTCAGCATTTCCCTACGTTCTGCTGGGAGGAGGTGGCATTTTACCCACTCAGAGCTGGTACTAGATTTTGTTTATTATTTAGTTGATTATTTATACTGTTTAATCAGTCTGTCTAACTAAATCCAGACGCCATAATCCCGGAAGGGGTGGCCACGAACAAGTCGCCTCCAAGTCGCCCAGTCCCCTGCCATTACTCTGCCCTCCTCCCAACTCACCCCATCTCTCTCTTTTGCCATCGCTACATGTTGAAGGCTCAACAGTATCAAGAGATGAACATCGCAGTATAATGCTAGTCACGAAGAAGTGCTTTGAAAATTAGCACCACACTATGCTAGTCACCAAGAAGTACTATGGCAGTTGAACACCACAGTATGATGCTAGTCACAAAGAAGTGCAGTGGCAAGGGTGTTGAGCTATCGTATTGTCAATGCCATTGAGCTGTGTGGGTTAGGCGCCGATAGGAGGAAACTCTGGGCCAAGTTAAGTTGAAAAGAGTATCGTCTGTTATTGCTATGTAGTACTAGATCTTATTCAGCTTAGAACTAGTAGTGAAGGGGTTAATTCAGGCTATATCTAACTATTCTAGGATTAAATGTTTCTCCAAAGCTGAATAAAATCGACAAAAAATAGAAGATTGATTAGAAAAATGTTCAGACACGGGGGGTTAAAACGCTGACGATGATGCACTTCTTTTACGCTAATTTGGCCTAAAATCACCCCCTCTCCATCTTGGAGACTGAGTTGTAACCGTAGATTAGCACTAGAAATAGGGTGCTAGTCACGAATAAGTACTGTGGGGAAGGATGTAGAGCCATAGTATTGCCTTTATCACAGTTACGTGAAATAAGCTACAAATGGATGAAAATCGGGAACCGTAATCGTGGCCTAATATTTCCACCATACTTTCCTCATCGACTCCAGTTCTCACACACTAATTTGTCCCTGGTTGTCGTCCTTCTGCTGTTTATTTCACGCAGCTCAGTGGCAGAAGACGGAGACTGAACAGGAGGTGGAGGGATGGGGTGGAGTGGTATATGAGTGAGGGCGGTGTGAATTGAAGAAAGGGAAGCCTAATGGCGGGGTAGACGATGATGCGGAGACGAATCGTTTGTGGCCACCTCTTCCCGGGTTAAGGATTCTTGCGACAGACAGGCGGGCATGTGGATGGATAGATGAACAGGTTGCTGTAGATATATTGATAGAGAGATGGATGATAGATAGGTAGGTAGACAAATAGATAGATAGTAATGATGGTACAATAAATGGAGTGAAGTGTGATGGTGGTAATGATGGTTGAGTAAAAAGTGACTGTTTTCCTCCCTCCTCTCTCTCTCTCTCTCTCTCTCTCTCTCTCTCTCTCTCTCTCTCTCTCTCTCAGCCAGAAACAAAACCCAGCCGAACTTATAGCCACGAAAACAAATGAGAATCGACCAGCACATCCATTCCCTCGGTGTCATATATCTAATGTACTATTCCTCGGGCCAGGTGGAAGAAGAGGCAAGGTAGATTTTAAGAGATTAATGTATGTAGATGTTTTACCTAAGTAGCGATAGATAGATATAGATAGATTGATGGGTGGATGGATAAATAGTTTGAGGGAGGTAAGGGGGTTGGTAGGTAGGTAGATATGTAGATAGATAAATAGGTAGGTAGGTAGAATATATTGAGAGAGAGTTGGTAGGGCCAGGGATACAAAAGATACTTAGATATATTGAGATGCCAGTGTGTATAAACATGTTAAAGCTGAGAGAGAGAGAGAGAGAGAGAGAGAGAGAGAGAAAGTATTGGTAAGAACAAGGAGGACAAAGGATGGGTAGATGCCAGCAGAAATTAATTAATAGATATAAATAGATATTGGGCTACTGCTAAATATGTCTTCAAAAGAAAAACCAGGGACAATGTTTTGCTGGGGGGAGGCGGTAGAGGACAGTCAGACAGGTAGATAGACTGATAGATATTAATTCATGTACTGGTGGTTGGAGAGGAGGGGAAAATAGATAGATAGATGAATAGATACATAGACATAAACATGATGCTGGTAGGGGAAGGGCAGGAAGGCCAGACAGGTAGATAGAAAGATAGACAGATAGATAAACACAGCAGTAATCCCACTTACCTATCCTGATTTTCATGAACTTCAGACGAATTTTTTGAGGATAAACACTTCAGTTAAATAATTATCCCTTCAGTACGATGACGTCTTGGGGATTTTCCCGCTAACTCAGACGATTTTTATATATTTTTTAACAGGAGGGGTTACATAAAGCCTCCATTAACCCCTCGACTGCGATTTTTTCTCCTGTTTATTTGTATGCAGACGATTTTATTCAGCGTAGACTTCGAACTGGAGGGGTTAGATGCAGCCTTCATTAACCACTTCAGTAATTGAGTGATGAGAAGCTGCCGTCAGGAATAGGATGAATATTACGATTCGGGGTAATCAAATATCATCATCATCATCATCAGTGTGAGCATTACCACCACCACCACCACCACCGCCGTCATCAATAACATCATCATCATCCATCATCATCATCATCATCATCATCATCAGAATGAACATTACCACCACCACCACCGCCGCCGTCGTCATCAATACCATCATCATCATCATCACCAGTGTGAACATACCACCATCACCACCAGCACCGTCGTCATCAATACCATCATCAACATCATCATCAGTGTGAGCCACCCCACCACCACCGTCGTCGTCATCAGTACCTTCATCATCATCATCATCATCATCAGTGTGAACATTACCACCATCACCACCAGCACCGTCGTCATCAATACC
>NC_136995.1:12816276-12823776 GCF_032717465.1 Coenobita brevimanus
TTTTTCCTTGCACTGTTTTTCTTAGATGTTGATGATATACAGGAAGGTAACCAAGGGTAAGCCAAGTACTTGTGCCAAATGTGAACGACCATGGCCTATTTTTGAAGGTCATATACTCATGTATGATGCAGAAATTGCATATTTGATATTGAAATATCTCAGAAACTATTTGAGATACAGCTGTTTGGTTGAAAATCCTATGGTAAAAAAGTTTGCTGGGAATTATGGCCGAACATTTTGCTATTTAGTTCAGTGGGAAGTACCGAATTCAGATCTGCTCGGTGTTCTTGTAACACGTTTTAGAGAAAACCACAAACGCTGTACAGCTGTACCTTTACAGAAATGCAGCTGTGGTCCCTCTTATTGACTGAAAGGAATATGGTTACACTTTAGCCTACAGTTGGCCAGTTATTGAGACAGTGTAAAATGTACCCAGGCTTAATTATTTTCCTCCACACCGCAGTCTTCAGATCTTGTTGATACTACACAAGAAGCTACCTTAGGTTAAGCTAAGTACAGCATATACCAGTGATTCTCAACCTTTTTTTTTTGCCCCACTCACCCCTTCCGCCATATGGCAGAATGTCATTTCCCCCTTACTCATAAGGTGCTTACCTGAATAATACGCCTAAAATAATGAAAATCTGCTTTAATATTTCCATATTAGTACATACAGTATATATATATATATATATATATATATATATATATATATATATATATATATATATATATATATACATGGATTATTTTGCAGTTTTAAGCTTTCTCAGAACGACCACAGTACGGCGCAGACCTGTTTGCAACTGTAAAGCGGACTTGAACTGAGAGTGAGTGACAGAATCTACCGAGGCCTGAGGGCCAACAGCGTCACTAGTTTGTACACGTCCAAAACGAAAACCTGACGGTACAGGAATATGACGACTCCTCCCTCCCTCTCTCTCTCTCTCTCTCTCTCTCTCTCTCTCTCTCTCTCTCAGGGTTTCAGTTTATAAAATACGTAAAATAATTGCATTTTTTTTAGTCGAGATGAAATTCCCTTTGATTTGAGAGGTTTTGGTAGTTCCATCGCCTTTTCCCCAACTTAGGTCAACAAAACCAGCTGACAGGACGAACACACAGGAATTAGACATGACAGAAGACAAGCCTCGTCCTCCACCTCGCACCGCACGTACACACATATTTCTCACTCACAGAAACAACTGAAACGGACCTGAGAGAAAATTTTCTCTTCCGTTATTTCTCATACTATTCCTTAATTATTATAAAAATAACAATACACTGAAAAAAAAAAAAAAAAAATTTGGGCCTGACTGATGCACATTATGTTTTGTGTTCAGAGGCAATAAAAAGACGAATATAACAACAGTTTGAGCTTGCCATTCTGTGGCCTCAGTTCCCCCCTGGTTGCGAATCCCTGGTATATACGATACATGTTCCAAATATGAATGACCATGAACTACTTTTAAAGATCACAGACTTGTTTATGATGCTATATGTCATAAATAGTATTGGCGAAGTTCCTTGTTGTGGCTGCATAATAAGTAAGTAGGTAACTAATTATTGTTATTATTATTATTAGTGTTTTATTATTATTTTTTTATTATATTATTAATTATTATTATATTTATTATTATTATTATTATTATTATTATTATTATTTCTTTTGTGGATACTGGAAGCTATTGGGTTAAGGTCAGTAAATTCACAAACTCTGTTACCTGATTTCCGGGTGCCGTGGGGGTGCGTGGTGGAGTCCTTAGGTCGCTCAGAGTGCCGGCCCAGTGGCTAGGAGAGGAGGTCTGATGGGCCGACACTCCCCTCTGATAGTCTGTTGGATAGTCCTGATAGTCTGGATGGCTGTTCTGATTGCCTGAAGTCGAGTAGTCTGGGTGGGGGCTGGGATAGTCTGAGAGAGTTTTCTGATTGGCAAGAGAGGCCTGATAGTCTCCAGGATTGTGATAGGCGGAGTTCTGGTAGTCTGGGAGATGATGCTGATAGTCTGAGAGCATTTTCTGATAGTCAAGAGAGCTCTGATAGTCTGGAAGCTTGTTCTGATAGGCCGGAGTTTGATAATCCGGGGAATTGGTCTGATCGGCTAAGCTCTGATAGTTGTGATAGTCTAGTAGGTTAGTCTGATAGTCCTGGAGGCTGTTTGGATAGTCAGGTATGTTATTCTGATAGTACGATGGGTTACTCTGATAGTCCTGTGGGTGCCATTGATAGTTTGGGATAGTCTGATGGTCCACGAGGTAAATAGGGTTGGCGGAATCAGGGGCGTGCACAATGTTGGACCACCTTAGGCTGCGGGGTGGGCGGTGGGCGTGGGCGTGGAGGGCGTGGGTGGCGATGACTGGCAGAACAAGCAGGCAGCCCAGGGTCAACCTCATCCTGCCGGGGGTGGGGTGGGGTTGATTAATATACATAGATGAAGAGGTAAATAAATAAATAAATAAAATATACATAGATAAAGAGGTAAAGAAATAAATAAATAAAATAATATATATAGATAAATAAATAAATAAATAAATTAAATAATATACAAATATAAAGATAAATAGATAAATAAAATAATATACATAGATAAATAAATAAATAAATAAATAAATAAAATAATATACATAGAGATAAAAAATAAATAAATAAAATAATATACATAGAGATAAATAAATAAATGAATAAAATAATATGCGTAGAGATAAAAAATAAATAAATAAAATAATATGCATAGATAAAGAGATAAATAAATAAGTAAATAAAATAATATACATAGATAAACAGATAAATAAATAAATAAAATGGTATACATAAAGAGATAAATAAATAAATAAAATAATATGCGTAGATAAAGAGATAAAAAATAAATAAATAAATGAAATAATTTACATAGATAAATAGATAAATAAATAAATAAATAAAATAATATACATAGATAAAGAGATAAATAAATAAATAAATAAATGAAATAATATACATAGATAAAGAGATAAATAAATAAATAAATAAATGAAATAATATACATAGATAAAGAGATAAAAAAATTAAATAAATAAAATAGTATACATAGATAAAGAGATAAATAAATAAATAAATAAAAGAAAACAGAGTAAACCACCATCAGTACGAGAATGTCATTGCTCTTCAGTTACTGCCCTTATGGTGTGTGTGGTGTGGTGTGGTAGGTTAATTTCGTGTGGTGTGGTGTGGTAGGGTGATTTTGTGTGGTGTGTGGTAGGGTGATTTTGTGTGGTGTGGTGTGGTAGGGTGATTTTGTGTGGTGTGGTGTGGTAGGGTGATTTTGTGTGGTGTGGTGTGGTAGGGTGATTTTGTGTGGTGTGGTGTGGTGTATGGTGTGTGGTATGGTGTGGTGTGGTGTGGTATATGTGTGTGGTGTGGTGTGGTATATGTGTGTGGTGTGGTGTGTGGTGTGGTGTGGTGTGGTGTAGTATGGTATGGTGTGTGGTGTGGTGTGGTGTGGTGTAGTATGGTATGGTGTGTGGTGTGGTGTGAGAGGGTAGTATGGTGTGTGGTGTAGTGTGAAAGGATGGTATGGTGTGCTGTGTGGTGTGAGAGGGTAGTATGGTGTGTGGTGTGGTGTGAGAGGGTAGTATGGTATGTGGTGTGGTGTGGTGTGAGAGGGTAGTATGGTGTGTGGTGTGGTGGGAGAGGGTAGTATGGTGTGTGGTGTGGTGTGAGAGGGTAGTATGGTGTGTGGTGTGGTGTGAGAGGGTAGTATGGTGTGTGGTGTGGTGTGAGAGGATAGTATGGTGTGTGGTGTGGTGTGAGAGGGTAGTATGGTGTGTGGTGTGGTGTGAGAGGGTAGTATGGTGTGTGGTGTGGTGTGAGAGGGTAGTATGGTGTGTGGTGTGGTGTGAGAGGGTAGTATGGTGTGTGGTGTGGTGTGAGAGGGTAGTATGGTGTGCGGTGTGGTGTGGGAGGGTAGTATGGTGTGTGATGTGAGAGGGTAGTATGGTGTGTGGTGTGGTGTGAGAGGGTAGTATGGTGTGCGGTGTGGTGTGGGAGGGTAGTATGGTGTGTGATGTGAGAGGGTAGTATGGTGTGTGGTTTGAGAGGGTAGTATGGTGTGTGGTGTGATGTGAGAGGGTAGTATGGTGTGTGGTGTGGTGTGAGAGGGTAGTATGGTATGTGGTGTGGTGTGAGAGGGTAGTATGGTGTGTGGTGTGGTGTGAGAGGGTAGTATGGTGTGTGGTGTGAGAGGGTAGTATGGTGTGTGGTGTGAGAGGGTAGTATGGTGTGTGGTGTGAGAGGGTAGTATGGTGTGTGGTATGGTGTGAGAAAATAGTATGGAGTGTAGTGTAGTGAGAGGGTAATACGGTGTGTGGTGTGGTGTGAGAGGGTAGTATGGTGTGTGATGTGGTGTGAGAGGGTAGTATGGTGTGTGGTGTGGTGTGAGAGGGTAGTATGGTGTGTGGTGTGGTGTGAGAGGGTAGTATGGTGTGTGGTGTGGTGTGAGAGGGTAGTATGGTGTGTGGTGTGGTGTGAGAGGGTAGTATGGTGTGTGGTGTGGTGTGAGAGGGTAGTATGGTGTGTGGTGTGGTGTGAGAGGGTAGTTTGGTGTGTGGTGTAGTTTCAGAAGGTAGTATGGTGTGTGGTGTGGTGTGAGAGGGTAGTATGGTGTGTGGTGTGGTGTGAGAGGGTAGTATGGTGAGTGGTGTGAGAGGGTAGTATGGTGTGGTGTAGTGTGGGAGGGTAGTATGGTGTGTGGTGTGGTGTGAGAGGGTAGTATGGTGTGTGGTGTGGTGTGAGAGGGAAGTATGGTGTGTGGTGTGGTGTGAGAGGGTTGTATGGTGTGTGGTGTGATGTGGTATAGTATGGTGTGTGATGTGGTGTGAGAGGGTAGTATGGTGTGTGGTGTGGTGTGAGAGGGTAGTATGGTGAGTGGTGTGAGAGGGTAGTATGGTGTGGTGTAGTGTGGGAGGGTAGTATGGTGTGTGGTGTGGTGTGAGAGGGTAGTATGGTGTGGTGTAGTGTGGGAGGGTAGTATGGTGTGTGGTGTGGTGTGAGGAAAGTATGGTGTGGTGTAGTGTGGAGGGTAGTATGGTGTGTGGTATGGTGTGGACAGAGCTTTAAAATGGGTGCGTCCTGTGTAAGGGAATCGTGTCGCCCGGTATTGGTTGGAGATTATGGTGCGGGATCGGAGTCAAGGCTGCCAATGTAACGGATTTTGATAGCTGCTAGATTTAGGTATAGGCAAATTTAGCTCTATAAGCATCTTTGCCTCTAACTTTCACTAAAATTACCATCTCTGCATCATGGTCGCTGCGCAAATTTAACTCTATATGCACGTCTTCCTTTTACTTTGACTAATTGCCATCTCTTTATCATGAATGCTTAGTTGTAGCAATAGATTAACACTGGAAATTACTCTAGCCACTGACCTCCGAGAAACAACCTACAAAAGGACGAAAAACTCTGAGCCAAGTTGAGGTGAGAGGCGTATAGACGCAACATTTCCATCAGTCCATCTTCAGTACTAAGCTATAACAAGAGTTGAGTCGGTAGTAATGCTAGTCATGGAGATGTGCACTGGAAGGAATGCAGGGCTTATTGTGCTACTCTACCATATAGGGATGTGGAAAATAAGCGCCGAATGGATGACACCCAAGTAGTCAATGTCAGTGATGTTCGGTGACAATTTTGATGTATGGGAGTAAGAAAAGTGAAATGGCAAGAGTTGTGATTAGTTGAGCAGCGGTATGTGAGAGGCTGTGGAGTTTTCTGCCGATATTCTGTGAGTTTTGTGTACTTGGCGCAACTTTAGTCTCATTCGATTGACTTTTTTTTTTTTAAATATAGTTTTTAGAAAGCAGACAGCAAATTTTGAACGTCTTTGATTGGGCATTTTTAGTTTATTTTGTAGGTACAGTAGTGAAATTTTAGCAGTACAGGTATTTGATTTTCCTTGTGGTAGATGGGGGTGCTCACCATCCACTCACTTGATGTAGTGCTGCTCTCGGGTGTCTGCCCTTTCCTCTCCTCCATCCTTCTTTCCATCCATCCTGTTGTGTCTTTCTTTCCTTCATTCTTTCCTCCTTCTTCTGCCTACGGGTGACTTTACACTCCCTTTTGTGTCTTTCTTTTCCTTCATTCTTTCCTCTTCCTTCTGCCTGTGGGTGACTCTACACTAAGTGACAAGCCAAATGGTTTCCTGTACACCAGGAAACTATTTACCACGCTGGGTGGTAACCATATAACCAGATTTTGGCGCCAGGTGGTTTAGTGGGTAATAACGGTACTCCAGTTGGATTGGGCCGGTGAAGGTTTATATCCAAGGGATGGTTGGGGTTCATTGCTCACGTAGTGTCACTCAGGGATGAGTGAGGTTGGTCACTCTCATCTTAAATGCCAGGACCAACTTGCCTAGCCCCGGGCTCCTACGTTCCTTATGGGGCAACATAGGATTAGATGATGGATGGATGGATGGTTTTGATTTTCCATTTTTTTAAATCGTGTTCTGACGTTATGAAATTTTAGCGTCTTTTCAGAGAGCGGAATATTAGCAGCTTTTGAAAGAGCGGAATTTTAGCGCCTTCTGGATTGGCAGCCGTGGTCTTAAGCGTGTTGATGTTTATGCTTATCTGGGGACGTGATCAGCGCGGTATGTGTATGTGTGGGGTGTGCGTGTGTGTGTTAGAACTTCGCTGTGTAAAACTAAGAGACCGCTAGAAAACCATAATCTCTTGTGGAATACCGCTAAGCTGCGTTCTTTGTTCATGTTAACTTGGTCTAAAATTATCATCTATCAATCTTGACTGCTAAATTGTAATACTGTAGATTAACAGATATGATGTTAGCCAGAAAAAGGTTCGTCGGAAAGCCATAGTACAGTATTGTCTTTTTGTGCCACTGAGCTACGTGAAGTAACCTGCAAATGTACGAAAATCAGGGCCAAGTATATATGAAAGAGATACAAGATCTGTGGTGAGATCCTGAAGTAGCTGGAAGAGAGAAGGGGGGGGGGAGACTCTTTCCCTATGGTGAGTAAAATTGTTTTTTGGAGACTGCAGGAATAAGTATTAAAAAGAGACCCTAGTACTGAAAGGGTTAATTAATGAAGAGTTAATTAGTGAACAGGTGAATGCATCTTGTGGCTTCCTTTACCTGTGTGGATTTTAAAACGTTGCCTCCGTTGACCGTGATAACTCTGTATGAGAAGGGAATAGTCAGTGAGTGAGAAATGTTGTTGGTGTTATGGACCTAGGTACATTCAAAACGTGAACCAAGTGGACTGCAGCCATAAGTTGCCCTTCTGCATCCACCTTCCTCTTAGGGATAGGGAAGGGGCTGAGGGACATTTGTACTGTGTAACCGGACAGTAGTAGAACCGTCTTGCTATATTACTGCCACCACACGAAGGCATCCCCCTCCAGAACCGCAAGATGTGTTATGCTCTCTGGCAGTAAAACGTTGACAGCTAAAGGTACCGGTGTGTGTGTGTGTGTGTGTGTGTGTGTGTGTATACAGTATATATACTAAGGA
>NC_136995.1:12828776-12836276 GCF_032717465.1 Coenobita brevimanus
ATAACTGTAGTGTTGTGTTATTCTGCTACTGAGCTACGGGAAATAACGCTGGAAAAGTACGAACTAGAGTAGGAAATATTGTGATGATGATGATAGTGGTGGTGGTTGTGGTGGTGGTAGGGTAATGATGGTGGTGGTGGTAGTGATAGGATGATGATGATGATACTGGTGGTGGTGGTGATAGGATGATGATGATGATGATGGTGGTGATAGGATGATGATGATGATGGTGGTGGTAGTGATAGGATGATGATGATGATGGTGATGGTGGTGATAGGATGATGATGATGATGATGATGGTGGTGGTGGTGATAGGATGATGATGATGGTGGTGGTGGTGATAGGATGATGATGATGGTGGTGGTGGTGAAGGTGATAGGATAGCATTGATGGTGGTGGTGGTGGTGTTGATGATAATGATGGTGGTGGTGGCAGTGATTTACGATGATGATGATGATTATTTAGGATTATGATGGTGTTGATGGTGATGTATGATGATGATGCTGGTGTTGATGATGACGATGATGGTGGTGATGATTTAAGATGATGATGGTGGTGGTGGTGGTGGTGATGATGATGATGATGATGATAATGATAATGATGGTGGTGGTGGCAGTGATTTATGATGATGATGATGATTATTTAGGATTATGGTGGTGTTGATGGTGATGTATGATGATGATGCTGGTGTTGATGATGACGATGATGGTGGTGATGATTTAAGATGATGATGGTGGTGATGATGATGATGATGGTGATTTATGATGATGACGATGATGGTGCTGATGATTTAAGGTGATGATGGTGGTGGTGGTGGTGGTGATGATGATGATGATGATCTAGGATTATGGTGGTGTTGGTGGTGATTTATGATAATGATAGTGACGTTGATGATGATGATGGTGGTGATGATTTAAGATGATGATGGTGATGGTGGTAGTGATGATGATGATGATGATTTAGGATTATGACGGTGTTGATGGTGATTTATGATGATGATGATGATGGTGCTGATGATTTGAGATGATAATTATGATGATGGTGTTGATTTAAGATGATGATGATGATGGTGATGATTTAAGATGATGATGATGATGATGATGGTGATGATTTAAGATGATAATGATGATGGTGATGATTTAAGATGATGATGATGATGATGATGGTGATGATTTAAGATGATGATGGTGATGATTTAGGATGATGATGGTGGTGGTGATGATTTTAGCTGATGATGGTGGTAGTGGTGATGATAGATGTATTTCAGAGTATTTACCAGCATTCACCTTACCCCTTGATATACATGAATCCTTCAGACCGATTACCTGTTTGATTCATTTCTTCAGACGAGTTTATTTAGCATAGGTTGAACTAGGAACTAACTGGATGGGGTTAGTATCTATCTGTCTATCTATCTGTCTGTCTGTCTGTCTCCATCTAAATATCTCCATCAGTGGATTTTTTTTTTATAAGTTGAATAAAATCGTCTGGAGGGAACAGTTCAGACGCTTTCCTTCCACTTTGTAAGATTCCCCAGCACCTCTTCCCTAGCGATTTATTTTTGTATATAGCTGATTAATATCTTTTTGTAAGTTGTTGATGTAGAGTATCGTGATGTTTGAGAGGTTTATGAAACACTGAATAGCACAGTAAGGTGTAATAAGCAGAATAAATTGCTTAGGGAAGGGTGTTAGGCAGCTTCCTTAACACATGAGAATATGGGTTTGAGAATTTTTTTTTTTAATTGGATTTTTTTATATTATGAATACAATCGTCTGGAGGCAACAGGGATAAAATGAGAAAGATTTATCAGGGTTGACTTTTTTTGTAAATTGCACTTTTCCAGAATTCCTTAACGTATTGTGTATTTATTGGTGATATTTTATGATTTGAATTCGACTGTTCAATAGGTGAAAATAATATGCTTACTTTACTACTTCTGTACGTTGGTGGTGGTGGTGGTGGTAACTTCTGATGATTGCTGTGGTAGGTGGTGGTGTGGTGATAGTGGAGTTGTGGTAGTGGTGGCCGTGGTAGTTTTTGATATTTGGTGGTGGCATTTTTGGTACCTGGTTGAGGATGTTGTTGCTTTACCCCGATCTGTCTGGCTGAGCAGACCCATTGACCACAGGTAATAAGCTGCTTCAGTGGGGCCGTCATACAGGTACATACACCGTGTAGGGATCCGGCGTCCACATGTAGGTAGTGCCTCACCAGGGCCTTTCCAACGGCTAGGTACAGGGAAATATGAGGAGGTTTGGCTCCTGGGTGGACGCCAGCTGCTTCACTCAGGATGCACAGTGCCAATGCGTGTCGGCCCCTCGTCAGTGCCAGTTGGTGGTGGTTGTGTGGCTGATAGTGGTGAATGTGGCAGTTGGTGATGGTTGCGTGGCTGGTGGTGGTGAATGCGGTAGTTGGTGGTGGTTGTGTGGGCTGATGGTGGTGAATGTGGTAGTTGGTGGTGGTTGTCTGAGCTGATGGTGGTGAATATGGTACAGCCGTTGGTGGTGGTTGTCTGAGCTGATGGTGGTGAATATGGTACAGCAGTTGGTGGTGGTTGTCTGAGCTGATGGTGGTGAATGTGGTAGTTGGTGGTGGTTGTGTGAGCTGGTGGTGGTGAATATGGTACAGCAGTTGGTGGTGGTGAATATGGTACAGCAGTTGGTGGTGGTTGTGGTTATGGTTGTTGGTGTCGGGATTGGTGGTACGTAGTGGTGGTTGTGTGGCAGAAGTGGTGGTTGTGATAGTTGGAGCTTGGAGGTGGTTGTGGCAGTGGTGGTGGTTGTGATAGTTGGAGGTGGTTGTGGCAGTGGTGGTGGTTGTGATAGTTGGAGGTGGTTGTGGCAGTGGTGGTAGTTGTGATAGTTGGAGGTGGTTGTGGCAGTGGTGGTAGCAAGTGTTGGTGATCGTGGTTGTTGATTGACATTTATGGTCGATGATAGTTGTGGTAGTTTTAGGTACTAGTTAAATAGTTGTAAAATATTGCAAGGTTAAAACCAATACCTAATGTTTGTAGAAGAAACGTAGGTTCTCTTCAGCTGCCGCCTTCTCGCTACACCAGCCCACTAATGGGAACTCACCGGTGGCACCTGGAATTTCCCCTTTATATACCCTCGCCTCTTCGGCAGGCCACGCCCATTTCTTCCCGTAAGCCAATGAGCGCGCGCCACGTCATAACCAAAACAAAGATGGCGGGCGGGATCTTATTTTCCTCGATTATGATTTTTAAGAATAATTTTTTAACCGGTGAGAATTTGGTAATTGAAAGAGTAAGGAGCTGGTGGAAAAGGACGACTAAGTTAGGCATGACGAAAGAGGTGATATACTTAGGTGATAGATGGCAAAAGTGATGATAAGGAAGGAGGGGTGGGGGTTATTTAGATAGACAAATTACACAGGCCATACGGGGCAAGAGGGAGACACTTTGTATTGTGGGGGGAGTGTGGGTTTGTGGTGATGGGTTCGTAGGTGGGTGTATGTGTGTGCATCTGTGTGTTTGGGGCTTGGTGGATGGACGGATGTGTGGGGGGTGGTTGATTGTGTGTGTGTGTGTGTGAGAGAGAGAGAGAGAGAGAGAGAGAGAGAGAGAGAGAGAGGATAGATGTATAGGTGTGTGTGAGAGAGAGAGAGAGAGAGAGGATAGATGGATAGGCGTGTGTGTGCTTGTGTGTGTGTGAGAGAGAGAGAGAGGATAGATGGATAGGTGTGTTTGTGTGTGTGAGAGAGAGAGAGAGGATAGATGGATATGCCTGTGTTTGTGTGTGTGTGAGAAAGAGAGAGAGAGAGAGAATAGATGGATAGGCCTGTGTGTGTGTGTGTGTGTGTGCGCGGCAGTAAACACAACAACATTACGGCACAATAAACAACACTGGTATATTTTCTCGCCTTTTCTCACTCTCTTGCAGCACACCGAGAGGGGGGGGGGAGAGGGAGAGGTTAAGAAGTAACAAGAAATAGAGAAATAAAGATACAGGAGAGAGAGAGAGAGAGAGAGAGAGAGAGAGAGAGAGAGAGAGAGGTTGGTAAAGCATTCAGAATATAACTTTTTCATTTTCCAGACTCTTTTGTTATTTATATGGGTCATGTCCAAACGATTTTATTCAGGCGATTTATTTTAGTAGTGGAATAGGTACAGTTCTCTCACCTTGGCCCTGATTTTCGTCCTTCACAGCTTATTTCACGTAGCTCAGTGGCAGGGAAAGACGGTGCTATGGCTACACGTCCTTCCCATAGCACTTCTTCATGACTAGCATCGTATCTAGTGCAAATCTCGTATTACAGCTTGGGATTAAAACAGAAAAGATGGTATTTTAAGATGAGGCTGGTGTGAAAAGGGTATATATGATTTTTGTTTCCATTTTATGCTTCAGTACATTTTTTTTTTTTTTTTTTTTTTTTAAATAGTGCCAGATAAGCAGGTAGACATAGATAGTTGGATTTTTCTCACCGCAAGTTTATGTGTGTGTGTGTGTGTGTGTACCCTGTTGTATTTTCAAATTTGGGGTATCGTTCATAAGGAAGGACTTTGAAATTGTCGCCATTGTGATATTCAGATCGTTGACTTTATTGATGTTCGTGTGGGTACCTAGCGATTTTATTCAGTTTCAGGAATCACTCTGTAGGTGAGAAGGTTATAAAAATTCTCAATAAAGCTAATTACTTCCATTATTTATTTATGTATTTATTTATTTTTACGGTCAGACAGCCAACAAGCATCTTACAGTAACCCACACCACCCACTTGTGCACCCTATTCCCTTCCCTCCCTCTTCTCCCTGTTTTCACCTCCCCACCTTCCACTTTCACATTACCAACCCACCCACAGTACTCATTACCTAGGACCATATTCCCTAACACCCTTTCTTTAGCGATTTAGCTTTGGATACGGCTGGTTAATATCAGTTTGTATGTTGTAATGCTGAATATGGTGGTATTGGGATATTAATTTGTATGTTATTCATGCTGTATATGTGGTATTGGAATTATTTAATCGATGTAAATGAGGAGAGTAAGTATTAGTAAGCAAAATGAATGGCTTACGAATAGGTGTTAGGGGACAAAATTATAGTCGATGTAGACGAGGAGAGTAAGGAATAGTAAGCAAAATGAATGGCTTAGGAAGAGGTGTTAGGGGACAAAATAATCGATGTAGACGAGGAGAGTAAGGATTAGTAAGCAAAATGAACGGCTTAGGGAGAGGCGTTAGGGGGAAAAATAAATCGCTTAGGAAGGGGTATTAGGGAGCAAAAGAAATCGCATAGGAAGAGGTGTTAGGGAGCAAAAGAAATCGCTTAGGAAGAGGTGTTAGGGAGCAGAATAAATCGCTTAGGAAGGGGTATTAGGGAGCAAAATGAATGGCTGAGGAAGGGGTGTTAGGGGGAAAAATAAATCGCTTAGGAAGAGGTATTAGGGAGCAAAATAAATCGCATAGGAAGGGGTGTTAGGGGCAAAATTAATGGCTTAGGCAGAGGTGTTAATTAGCAAAATAAATCGTTTAGGAAAGGGTGTAAGGGAGCAAAATGAATGGCTTAGGAAGGGGTGTTAGGGAGCAAAATAAATTGCTTAGGAAGGGGTGTTAGGGAGCTTCCTTAACCGACGAGAATACTAGCCCTATTTTAACACCTTATAATTATGGCACCTCTCACAATATACATTACCCATCACAATCTCACTCCAATCCTCCTCCTCCTCTTTTTTTTTTTTTCTTTTTTTTCCACGCACCCCACGCATTTTCTACCCTCCCACATTGAAATTATGAGATCTGTTTCCATCTCTTATGCCGTCCTTCATACATTGCCGGTCTTCACAGGGGGTACTCGTCCTGCACTCCCTTACCACATCCAACATGCCCTGCTCACCCGTTTCGCTCCATCCCCGGTATTTTTACATCCTAACCTTGCCAGCTTACTCAGAAAACCCATCACACACACACACACACACACACACACACACACACACACACACACACACACACACACACACACACACACACACACACACACACACACACACACACACACCTCGACCCCCATTCCCCATCTGTTTTTGCTCCGATGTCGTGAATATCATAAAACAAACTACCGCCCACAATATTTAGTCATGATGCTGGAGAGGGACTCCTTCACGTGGTGGCACTGATAAGACTGGGTGGTGGAGCTGCCTGGTTATACAAACGTCCCTTAGTCCCCTCCGTATCCCCCGAAGGAGGTTGATAGACTGTTAGAAAGGTCAGCTTCATCCTGCAGTCCACTGGGTTCAACGTAAGATGAACCTGGCACTACAACACCTACTCGGTCCTATAAAATCTGAACGGACAGTGAAATAATAATAATAATACTCACTAGTAGGTTTGAACTGTTTGGCACCTAATCTTCACACACCTAACCTGAAGAGTTCTGTATTAACTTTAAGTCAGGGAAGGTATAAACGTATAGGCTGTAATGAATGCAATGGTATGGCTGGACCTGAGTGGTAGTGATGATCAGTGATGAACGTAACTGGTGGCCCTGATAAAACTTGAACTAACTGGATGTTGTTATTTTTGTTGCTTAACCCCAGTTTTTCGGGCCGAGCAGCAGACCCGTCAACCACAGGTAAGCAACAGCGTCTGTGGGGCCGTCCTACAGGTACAATACAGTACATACACCGTGTTAGGATCTGGCGACCCTTTGTGGTAGACAGCGCCTCACCAGGGTCAGGCCAGTGTCCTTCCCACAGCGAGATGCAGGGAAATATCTGGAGGTTTGACTACTGGGTGTACACAGCAGCTGCACCACTCAGGGAAAGTGTCACCACGCGTAGGCTTCTCGTCAGCGCCAGGATGGGATATGAAAGATTTGAATGAGTGTAACTGGATCTGGATGATACTGATCTCACTCTTAATGGATGAAAATTGACCTGACTAAACTTTAATAACCAGAAATGGATCTTGATTATTGTGTATGGATCAGAACATAACTAATATAACTTAAATCTATGTAGCAATTCCCGTAGTGGCCGTATTTGACCTCTGGGCTGACCGGACTGTTATGTTCCTGTTAGTTCACGTAGGAAAATCATACACCGTTTAGACTGTTTTTTCTTTTGACAGTTATGCCGGCTGAATGGTTTTACAGGCTGACGTTTATGCCGGTTGAACGATTATGTCTGAATAAATATGCCAGCACGACGCAGGTACTCGATCAACTAACGCAATGGTTCAGAACTAAATGATGCAGCCCTGGCATGTACTCGGAGTGATGGCTTGTGAAGGGTATAGCGTGTAGGACTGCTGGGCCTCAGGGAACGGGCTGTTAATTCTATGCTCAGAAAGAAAAAATCCAAACCACGCACCCTCACCCTCTCCGACCTCTATCATAACCCTCTGAACGACCTTGGCCCAAAGAGGGAGAGAGAGAGAGGGAGAGAAAGAGGGGGGGAAGGGGAGGAGGGAGAGAGAAAGAGGGAGGAGGGAGGGGGGGAGAGGGAAGGGTTGAGTGCGGGTTGTAATTACCCTACCAGC